>NW_004955426.1:25562252-25631292 GCF_000276665.1 Chinchilla lanigera | reverse complement strand
AAGTTCCATATATAAAAAAAAAAAAAAAAAAAAAAAAAAAAAAGAAGTCTGATGTAATGGTGTTAAACTGGGGAACACGGGAGACACAACAAAGTCTTTTTTGTTCAGAGTCTCTTTGGTGACTCTCTAAGACATTCCTCCCCAGGATATGGGATAGGACCCCTGTCACGTAAGAACCTTGAGATCTACTTTTGGGTGAGACAGGTCAGACGAGTCCTTTTTGTCCAGCCATCACACAGAAAGATGAAAAATAAATACATCAATGACTTTAAATATGCCATGTCTTGAAGAAGTGTGTTCTGAGCCCTGAAAACTGAATGTGGCATTAGCTACCTTAAGGATAATAGTGTCAGCACCTGTGTGAAATGTTGCAAAAGCCTAGTTTTCCTATTTTAAAATAAATACATAAATAAAAATGGACGTGTTAATATATTCCTTCTATGCCCAATTGGATTATTTTTACTGCACAATGCCCAATCTTAAACTCCTTAAAGAAACTTGGTGAAATATATATCTGTTGAAAGAATAAATAAATGCTGTCTGACACAAATATTCATTCTTTGTGTCTACACCCAGTCTCCCTACCCAAATTATGAACCGCTGGAGGGCAAGATACAGTGTTTGACAAGGCTGAAGTGAGAAATGAAGGCAAACTCATCCACTGATGTACTCATTCCCTATGACTTGCGTGACTCCCAGAGTCTTTCGTCCTTTACTCCAAAGAGCGAGGCTTCTTTCCCATTTATTCTAGGTCTTTTCAAATTATTTGTATAAACCATTGATAATCAATCATCACACATTTTCTGCTTGCTATTCCAACACATCCTAAAAATTGGTTGCCAAACTGTACTGTAACTATTTACCTTTGTGTATTACATAGTAAGCCATAATTCATGAGGATGGGAACAAATCTTGTCTTCTGCATATTATAGTAATGAATGAATGGATGATGAATGAATTAAAGAATCAGAAAAATTGCTTACCATGAAGTGGACCACTATACCTGAAGCAAACATTTGCAGAAGAGAATAGTAGTAGATCTAGTTTTCCATACAGAGGAGCTAAATTAATTTCAATTAATGGGGACTTTTAATTAGAGTGATGTAATTATCTCAAGCCACTATACCCATTTACACAGGGAATCGAAATAAATATTCATTTACTCATAAAGTCTAAATTACACTAGTACCTACTGTTTCAAATATATTTTAATGCCTATGTGTCACTTCATATCAGATACAATCAAGTCATTTAATAACTCATTAAATATAATTTACCAGACAGAAGAATTTTGTATTTTTGCATGAAATTATCACAAATATAGTCATCTTACGCTAAATTTCTGTAGCAATTCCTATAAATCAGGAATTTGCCAAGTATTGTGTTTATGATCTCACCAGGGTGCGAAGTGTTGACCAAAATTGCAATCTTTTTTAAGCCTAAGGCTTGCTATTTGCTAGTTGTTGAAACATTCTTCCTCGATTATAGAACTGAAGCCTTTAGCTGCTAGGGCTGCTCCCTGCTGACCGTGTTGGGAAGTAAAATTTTCTTTTCCCATCTTGAGTCTAGTGATTAAGGGTCAGTAAATTAACTAGGAATAGACATATTATCAAGGGAAAAAACAAGATTTATTTATGCATTCATGTCAGAATTTGAAGTGTATCTGGCCCTTCCAAGGGATCCTTTAAAGGATCCAGAATATATTCATTAAATTTGAGCCATGCAGGAAGTCATGCCCAAGAATTAAATAAAGATTTGAAAAGCAAAACTCAACCTTGAAATAATTTTTCTTTATTGGGTTCCAATTATATTTTAAGTGGCATACTGCACTTATAAGTAAATCATACACATGTTCATTGCAACGTTTATGGAGCATTGAGACTTACCACTGCCAAAAATAAATACATAGTCCTTGTTCTTCTGAGTAAGAAATTCTTCTAAATTCAGAAGCCACATCTAGGAACTTTTGCTATTGAAAGAAATATCTGTCAATAAAGTAGTTATTAGTTTAATTTTTAAATGCTGTAAGTTATGTGAAATTGCAAGAAAAATATTTTGTTTTTTCAATATGTAAAAAGTGCTTGGTCTCTTCTAAGTTCACAATTGCTCACACATAAGGTCGAGCATGAAGTAAAATATATCAGCATTGTGATCTCTTGTCTTATACTTCCTTTCCAAAGTGTACAAGGTGCATTTTTGTAAAAATAAACAAGTTATAATTGTATCACATATTACGGTCAGAGAGAAATAAAATTTCAAAGAGTATAAGCAACCAAGTTCCAGTATTATTTCTAGAAATTTTGCTTCTCATTGCATATTTCTTTCATACTGTATTTTTATAATGAACATTTGTTAATTTTTAAATGAGAAAAATGGAGATATGTAACTTCATTTTTAAGAAAAGTGTAGGAAGCAACAATTCATATAGATTACCTGCCTGAATTTAAATTATTCATTAAGGCAATCCATAGAGGATCAAAATCAACTAAAAATGAATAGAAAAGGTGAGAATACAGACAAAGGATCTGAAAACTAACGAGTTCTTCTACCTATTTCTTTATCAATGATCACGTGTGCCATGTGTACAAAATCCAAACTTAGAAAGTGCATTGAATTCTTGGTTCACTGGAGGAAATCATTATTTGAATTTTTAAATATTGATGTAAAGAAAATGTTATTATTTTACAAACAATTTGGTTGACTGAAGGGCTCTCTGTCCTTTACTAGGTGACAAAAAGGATACGTGAAGATGGTAGAATTAACTACTACAGCCCAGTATTTCTTTTAGCTTATCTGAAGGAAATTGTGGGCATTGCAAGAGGGGAAGAAGTTGCACAGGATGAAAGACTTGGCAGTAACCACTCTATGCCTTGTTATTTTCCTAGGGTCCCATGATTCCTTCAGCTTCTACATTGATGAAGCCTCTCCAGTAGGTCCCGAACAGCCAGAAACTGTCCAGAATTTTGTTTCTGTATTTGGAACTGTAGCCAAGAAGCTGATGCGGAAATGGTTGGCCACTCAGACAATGAACTTTACTGGTCAGCTAGGAGCTGGAATCCGTTATTTTGATCTTCGAATTTCTACCAAGCCCAGAGACCCTGACAATGAACTCTACTTTGCTCATGGTTTGTTCAGTGCCAAAGTCAATGAAGGTCTTGAGGAGATCAATGCATTCCTCACGGATCACCATAAGGAGGTGGTATTCTTGGACTTCAATCATTTTTACGGCATGCAGAAATATCACCATGAAAAACTTGTCCAAATGCTGAAGGATATCTATGGAAACAAAATGTGCCCAGCAATTTTTGCCCAGGAAGTTAGTTTAAAGTACCTGTGGGAGAAGGACTACCAAGTGCTAGTCTTCTACCACAGTCCAGTGGCTCTGGAAGTGCCCTTTCTCTGGCCTGGGCAGATGATGCCAGCACCCTGGGCCAACACCACGGACCCTGAAAAGCTGATCCAGTTTCTTCAGGCATCCATCACTGAAAGAAGAAAGAAGGGCTCATTTTTTATATCTCAGGTGGTGCTGACCCCCAAAGCTAGCACTGTGGTCAAAGGTGTGGCAAGTGGCCTCAGAGAAACAATCACAGAAAGGTAAGTGCCTTAAAATATCAGGTCATACAGTTTATCTCAAATCCATGCAGTTAGTAAGTATAGAGTTAAAATTTATATTTTTGTGTATTAGCTCCTTGGGCTGTCATAATAAAGTACCACAAACTGAATGTCTTAAAATAATAGATATATATTATCTCACAGTTACGGAGACTGGAAGTCAGGTAACAGCGGAGTTGGCGCCTGAAGATTCCGAAGTAGAACTATGCTTCTCACTTAGATTCTGGTGATAGCTGGTGATTCATATTGGACGATGCTTGGCGTATACCTGTATCACTCCTTATCTTTTTTCTTCTTTACATGGCCTTTTTCCTGTGTGTCTTTGCCTTCTCCTTTTTCCTTTTTATAAGGACGCCAATCATACTGGCTTACAGTCCTCTCTAATGACCTCATCCTAGACTTGATCGCATCTGTAGAGACCCTATCTCCAGGTAGTATCACACTCACAGGTATGGAAATCGGACTTCAACATAGTTTTGTGGAACACAGATCAAGCCTAGAACTTCTGTATTTTTATTCTAGGTCTGATTCTTTCCTTACAGCACATATATGCAGTGCTTAAAGATTAAAAAACCATTCTCAATCGTATGAAGAGTAGTTTTTACATGCCTAATGCCATTTATTATGCATAACAATCTTGGAAAGTAGATATGTCTTACAGATTTACAAATGAGTTCAGAAAAGTGCAATGTTCTGCCTAAGGCCCTTAACATGAAAATGGAATCCAAGGAAAACACTAAGTGGGCTCCATTCTCTAGGCGTAACCTGTGCCTGTAGCTTACTGGAATGTATTGCCCTCCAGAAAATGGGCATTCCATTGGTCAAACCTTGCCAATCATGGAGAGAAGAATTTCCCAGCAAGGTATAATTTGAGCAGTTACAAAGATCTCCATAGCTCTTTCCTACAAATGTGACACAACATGGAGAATCATGCATAGTATTTATTCTATTGAATTAAAATATTTTAAAGAGAAAAATGATAAAATAACAACAAAGATAAAAATAAAATAACACAAACACAATAAAAATGATAGAGAATTTCAAAACAAGATAATAGTGAATTAACAATGGCTATTATATTACATATTGTTATCTTCAACAAAGTTACTTGGATTACCAGATGTTAAGAATATTAAATAATATGAACAGTATGTGAAGAGAGGACATGAACTTTTATCAAATATTTTATTTTTACCTTTTATTGATAACTTGAATTATAGTAAGAAGCATGGATGTTTTGCAAGAGTTAGGCCTTTGTAAGAAAAGTCAAGTAGAGGAGAAAATATTTATCAGTGAAAATAGTACGGGTGGCCTCAGACCACGATGCACAAGGTGAGGAATGACAAGAAATGAAACTTGCAGCAGGATATAAGAGTATGTGTGCAAAAAATCTTTTATCCAGGCTACAGAGAACTTCATCCTGTGAGTAATGGGAGCTAAATAATGGTGTTTAGCCGTTGAGTGACTTGACCAGGTCTACAGTTTCGATTATAATTGACGCACCTTGGAAGATAGGTGGAGTAGAGAAAGTAAGTGGTCAGGAGATGCTTAGAATGGCTCCAGCAAGCTAATGCAAGCTAGCCTGCTGAAGTGAGGAAACTGAGAAAGTGGTAATGGGCAAATTTAGGATGGTTTAGTGATGAGTTAGCTTTGAGGTATGAATAAGGGCAGAAGGTAAGGATAGATTTCTTACTGAGAAGTGGAATGAAAGAGGCATTCACAGAAGCAGGAAACAAAGACAGGGATTGGGGAGGAAATGTGGGCTATGCAGTCAGGGCCATGCTGAATTTAAAGTTGGTTACCCATCAAAGAAGATGTGGCTAATTTATTACTAGGACTATAAACCAGCTCATTAAGGTTATCAGCCTTTGGAAGTAGTGAGTGTAACAAGACATTGCAGTGTGAGGATTCTTTGCAAAGTCTCAGCTTCTTTTGTTTTGCAGGTTTGAGCTGGAATCCCTTTGTTCCTTGAGATTTGTATAAAGTCTTCAACGCTTCATTGTATGCATTGTACAAGTACAAGGTCCTCTCTGTAGTTTGTGCCAATGTTGAGATTTCCAATATTATCATTTAAGCCCCATATTGCCAGATTGCATCATTCTGGGGTCAGTTGTCCCATGTGATTTTTCCTTTTTCTATTTTGAGACATGGAACTTGCTTCCGACTAATTCTTACAGACTTTGCATAAGATCTGAGGTAGAAAGTTTTCTAATCACTGTAGTACACATAATTCAAAAAATTAATTGGACTTCTAAAATATCTTCCTGGATATTATGTACACTGCCTTGTACCTCTGCCTTCCATCATTTGATTAAATCTTCTGTTCCTCCTATTCTTTTATTTCATCATCTTTGGGACAAATTTCCCCACACTCAGACTACTGTGGGGACCCCCCAGTCTCCTCTAGGTTCTTGTGTATGGTTGTTCACTGTTTCTGGCCTTCCTCAGCTTGAAGCCAGCTCGTCAAATCCAAGCATTCATTAACTGAGGTCTCTAATTTAATAGCCTCACTTTCTACAAACACTAATTATTCTGGTAAATAATAATTTACCCCCTCCCTCTCGAAATTAGAAAATGAGGAAATCATGTACACGTAAGAATCTGTTATTTTTAACTGTACGCTGTAGAGCCTGCACATTTTGAGGAATCCCTTAGGGGGCCCACAAGAGGTGTGATAGAAGAAGGAGACAGATAAGGGATGAACCATCTCCAACTTCCTCCATTCTTTCTGTGCTGGGAAGCAAGGAATCTCATTTTTAATTTTTCAGTATTGAGCATGACACATGCTTTCCTATGGCTTCTCCCAGTCTCACCTTTTCATTGTGTAGTTCTTTTGTTTTGAAAACACTTACCCATATGACAAGCCTGCTTTTCATTTTGACTACAAACTATTCCCTGCTTCTCCCGAGGTAGGGACCCATCTTTGGAAGAACCAAGAATACATTCAAGGAATAACTGGCTTTCAATTTTCTCTTTTATGGCATTTTATGTGCTTGGGAATTTGCAAGTTGTAGTTAAATGCTTTGTGGTTATTCGTGCTCTCGCATACTAAAGTAGGACTTATGAGGGAAAAATCAAAGTTAGAAAAATGCTTAAGATTATATTTTGTGCAACTCTTCTAAGAATCTACCTGAATGTTAGCCTATAAAAGGTGCACTAACAAGTAATTTAGTGGAAATTTTAAATTTAACTCACACAGTTTTTTCTGGTCATCCCCTTACCCCGAGATAACACTTATTAAGAGCGTGTGGAATTAATCTTGAAGAAATTTCCTCAGCCTCCTGTTCTAATTCAGAACTTTTCACTTGACTGGTTTATATGTGTGAAATAATAGAGCTTTATCATTGAAAAGAAAAAAAGAAATGAGGGGGAAGAGAGAGAATTTAAAAAATAGAAATGAAGATCTACAGATAGGATCACCTTTTCCTCTCTAGGGTTATGCAAGCTATTTTCCAATGATGTCCACATATATCTGCACCTTGCCATTATGTTTATGCTATATGTGTTCTTCCGTGGAGTTTAGTCTCAAAAGAACTGGAAAGACTTTGTTTTCAACCATTTCAAAGCTCTGCCTCAAGGATGGCATTAATGTGAAACTCTTTTTATTTTTGTTTTTTATTTATTTATTTATTTATTTATTTACACACATTCCAGCTTTCCAGAAAAGGTCTGGAAAAGGTCTCGTTAGACCTTGGGCCTGCCTTGCAGAAGCAAGTTACTTACCTCTGAACAAGCGGAGAAGGGGCACTTGACTCCCTAGCATTTAGTTTACTAAGTGAATAAATCTAAAAATGAGGATGATTCTGCCACTGTGCTCCAGGCTTTTGGGCCAAAACATTCATTCAGAAATTCTCATGGTGAGAACACAAGATATAATGAGCTCTCTTGTGCCACCTAAGAAAAAAGCACTAGGGTGATTTTAAGATTTCTCTGGGTCTTAAGTATTCTCATCTGCAAAATTTGGAGTTTGAGCTAGAATCCACATCTGACTAGCTTGTTTCTCTATAATTTTAAAAATCACTTCTAATATTTGGGTTAACAAAAAATTCTGCACATATGTATTTAGAAAATAGTGTTTGAAATTGTGGGTGGTTTTCAGGAAACTAAATCCAGCTTGGATTTAGGTGCCATAGTTTTCAATCTGGCCATTCATTCCAAATACTGCAGATGTGTTTTCTGTATTTTAGCAATGCCAGAAGACACAGATTTTTATTTCTTAAAGATCTATTTTTAATGTATTTTTCAAACACCAGCTTTTACACCTCACTCCCACAGAATTCACACATTCTTTAAAAGAAGGTGTGCCATTTGAGTCAAGTCTTTCCTTAATTTGGGGAGAGTTATTAAGTTATATGTTTGTTACTTTTTTTAGTTCATGAAAAGCAAGCATGTCACTTGTCAGAATTTTTAGGAAGCAATATACCTTTGCAAGTAAACTAATGTTACTTAACTTAGATAATGTTTATATAGGTAAACAATTTGGATTATGATAATAATAGTAATATGTAATTATTGCTAGCTATTTTTAAGTGCTCTTCATTATGTATTTTGCTTTTTTCTTTTTAAATTTCTTTTATTTTAGAAATAAAAGAAGGAAAACATTAACAGACAACCATTTACAAAATAGCAAAAGAATAACACAAATATTTTACTGTTTTCTATGTATCATTTGATTTAATATTCATGTGATTTCCCAAGCATAGGTATTATTGCCATTTCATCTTAAAAGGGAGCCTTAGAAATGTTATGCAACCTGCCTAACACAATTAAGAAAAGATAGATTCATGATTTAAATCAATATTACTCTATTTGCTTATTTATCCAAAAAACCAACATGTTTGGATATATTGTCCATGCTAGACACTGTACTTCCAAGAATGTGGCCTCGGATATGGAGTGCTAGAACCACCACCCCATATTATCTCCACGCTATTTGCAAGACTCCAAAGAGGTGGCTGTAACTTTGTTTTCTTTTTCAGAGATTTAAAAAGAAGTTATTAGTGCATGTTATCAGTACATAATGATCACATTTATATTGGGGAGTTGGTGCATGTATATAAGACATCTTAATTCTTTTCTCATCCTCTACCTTCCCCCTCCCATCCCTCACTGCTCCTTCCAACTTTTAGTCCCCTTCCGTTACTTCATCTTATTTAAATGGCAATATCTTGACCAAACTGGCAGTATGTTCAATGCAGAACTTATCTATTGAATGGCTTCTATGCATGGGTCTCTGCAGTACGTGTTGTGAGGCATATTATAATTGATAAAATGCCATTGTTTGTATCAAATATCAAGTAGGCTTGAAAAGATGAGAACATGCACAACACAGATACAACTGGGAGAAAAATGAGAGAATTATAGGGATATGAAAGGTAAAAGAGAGATCAAAGAATGTGGTGAGTTTTAGGAGAGTGGTACCGGAAAAGATTTTGGTTGTCTTTGAACAAAGAATGGAATTGCGATAAGCAGATTAGGCCAAGTGGTTTCCCCTACTGAAGAAGTAGCAGGAGCAAAGCAGAGATGTAGAAAATGTTGAAGTCAGGGTTGGCTGTAGCAGAGTGATGTCAGCACAACATGAGATGAGTCCGAGCAAAGTGAAAGGGAAGATTATGAAACTCCCCTGGTTAGAAGGAATAGAGGCAAAGCTTGAGTAGCAAGCCATAGGTTTTGTGCTGGGCCTACCTTTCCTGGACTCTCTTTCTATGTCACTAATCCAATGGACTTTTTCCCCCCAGATAGTAGGGTTGCAACCACCTTACAACCCCCTGCTCTCCTACATACTCTTCTTTTTGGAAGTTTTCCACTGAAATGCCGGACATTTTAGAAGCTTTAGGGAGGCAAGAAAAGCCTCACCACAAGGCTGGGTTTCCCAACAGCTCTATGTGAACTATAGAGTGAGATGAGACCCCCACTGACCTCTATGAAGAGCATCTCTTTGGCTCACCTCTCCCGCTCCTAGCCAAGACTCCAGATAGATTAGCAAACAAACAGACCAGCTGTTATCAGATTTTCTATGCAGTAGAAGGGAAAAGCTATATATGCCTAAAGAGAGGAATATCAAGAATATTCTGAAAAGCTAGTATCTGAATAGTTACTGTTCACAAGAAGCTTCCATTATAAGATTCATATGAAACATGTTGATAGATGTTATTCCCAATTTTCAGTTTAAGAAACTGAAGTTCAGAAGGGGTAAATAGTTTCATCAGGTGGTACTGTAAGCCAGTAATTGGTTCAGTTCAGAATCTAAGTCTTTGAACCACAGGAAGAGGGTTTGGTTTATAAGCTGAAAGGAATCTCCAGAAAGCAGTTCTTTTCTCAGTCCAGGCCCAGGCAACCTGGAACATGCTCTTGGAAACTTTGTTAAAATGCAAATTCTTGGATGCCACCCCCATAGATTCTGATTCAATACTCTGTGACTCAAGTTCTTCATTTTTAACAGGCTCAGGGAACCTCACTTTGAGGATTGCTCATATCCCTAGACAAGCAGCACATCAATCCAGGTTTGCTAAGTTTGGAGAGCCTCCACATCAAGTTTTATAGGTGCCCTAATCCTCGGGCTCAGTGAGGTTTTCCTTGCATTGCAGCTATGACTCCATTTTCCTTAGGATATGCTTGGTTTTCACTCAAGTAGAGCTGTCTATCAGTAATTTCAAAACAACATCCCCCGGCTATTGGCATTCTCTTTCATGCTATTTAACTTAATCCTAGGGTTATTTGGGTTGATAATCATAGCCAAGCAGCTTTGAAGGAATTCTGTGTTCCACTGAGCTTAATATACATATATATATATATTACCATGGAACACATCAAGTTTATCAAGTTCCAGACTCAGTGTCTTCTACAAAAGCCAATTGACATTATAGTACTTTGCATCCCATTTGCCTCTCTGAGCTGATTTCAAGAATTTACTCGGGGGAGGAGAAGGGGAGGAAGAGGTGGTGGAAAAGAGCAGGAGAAGAAGAGGAAGGGAGAAGGAGAGGAAGGGAGAAGGAGAGAGAAAGAGAAGGAGAGGGAGAAGGGAAGGGAGACCAAGGAGGAGCAGGAAGGGTAGGATTCTGTAACAACCTTGACTGTGAGACTGTATGAGGGTGCTTTTAGCCTGATTCTCACTAGAGTAGGACAAGAGGAGGGGTGATCTGTAAGTCCATTTTAACAACTTTCACCCAAGAATTTTTGAAATAAAAGTGCACTTGAAAGCTTTTTCTTCTATCTTTCTGATGTTGTGCTAACAAATGTAGGCAGGTAACTTTCATTACCTATGTCAAGAGAGTCAAAGACTAGAGGGGATTCTAATCTAAGATGCATAAACTATGATGAAGTCAGGCCTATTCAAGGTGTTGATTGTGTGTCTGTGGGAGACAAAGACAGAGAAAGAAAAAGAGAGAGATTTTTCTAAAAATTCATTGCCTAACCATTCATTCACTTCGGTAAACTTCTCTGGATTTTTACAGAGAATTGCTGGGACAATTGAGTTCAGTATATAAGAGAAACTAGTCTGTGTATAGCTAGAATATACAGCTACACTAAGAGGTGGGCAGAAAGAATGTAGGGAGAATAAAAGTGTCAAGTGTCCAAGATGCAGAGATACTGGGTAAGCAGAGAGTTAAACAACTAAGGGCATAGATTTACTAGGAATTTCCAATGGACCATAAAATGAATTATCTTAAGGTAAGCAAAGAAGAGTTTCTGATTCAAGAAGTCAAATGGACCAGATCTAGATATCTCAAGGTCATATTCTACTGCCATGAAGAGGACGCCTTTAGGCCAGTTCCTTCCTTCTGATTCTAGAAGAAGGGCTCCTGTTTGTGTTTTTGTTTTTGTTCTTGTTTGTTTGGTTGCTTTACTTAAACTGTGGAGCAAGAGAATTAAACAGCTGTATGATTATCTATAGCCAATGATGCCCCAGGTACAAAGTGTAGTTGGGCATGCTGGGTTTATTACTTGTTACAGCCAAGACAGAACACAAGTCACAGGGAACCGTGAGACATCTCAATAGGAAGACCCCTAAAAGGATTTACAGAAGTAGAGTTCAGGCTGATATAGGGAAAGATTTAAGGAAGTAGTGATTCTCTCTAAATGCAATGCTGTCATAAAGCAAGGACAGGCCTATAAATGGATATCTTGATAAGTTTAACATACAGGATAGAATAAGATTAAATGAATTGGTTAAGTTACAGTCACTCATTTTGGTCAAGATAGCTAGATGTTTGGTCATTTGTGGATGGCACAGGATCCTGTTTTGGGGGGCTTAAAAAAAGTAGATGTAGCTTTTTAAACCATACTCATCATGATCTCAGACTGATCTTGTCTGAGGCTGATATTCTGAGAGATTGTTTATGCCCAACAGAAGAATATCATGGCCTAGTTTTGAGAGTCAAGCCAGGTTCCGGTTGTTAAGGGCTGCTGTTTCTGCTGCTTCTTTTGTTTGGTTTTAAAGCTTTTAGTATGAATTAGGCTTTCCATATGCTTTATATTTGCTGTTTTTTTTTTTTTTTTTTTTTTTTCCCTCATGGAAACAGTTGAAGCTATGTCTATTCAAAAGCCCAGGTCATTGTGATAATGAGGGAAATGAAGGAATAATATCATAGTTACCTACTGAAAATTGCAAGTCTTCAAACTGAACCACAATGACAATCAATTCCACTTTAGTTCTCAGTGATTTTAAGTTCCTTCCTACAACCACTGAAATTGATTAAAAGTATAAAATCTCCAAGGTGGTGGGGACTGAAAGGTTGTGAATAGAGAAAAATGAGAGAACACAGTTCTTTGTCAAAGAAGTCATGCATTCTTTTTTCTTTTTTTGGTGCTGGGAATCGGACTCAGGACCTTGCACCTGCCAGGCAGGCGCTGTGCCACTGAACTATATCCCCAGCCCAGGAGTTGCTCATTCTTTAAGATATATAAATATTACAACTTCCTTCCCAGGGTTTTCACGAGTGACTCAGGGCACAAAGAAGCAGAAATGGCATAGCAGAACAGCCTATTTTCAAAGAATCGTTTAGTTACCCTTTTTGTCAGGGTAGGCATGGTTTCTTGGGTTTGTTTGAGTGAATGCCACTGATGGTTTGTGATCCAGATGTTTGTATTGAGTGTTGGGACGTGGTAGACAGAGCTTCGGGTGCCTGAGCTTTAGATCACCAAAGGCTATTCTGAAAAGTAGAAATGCTTAGTTGAGTGAGGTGATAAAAGCCAAATCTTTTCTGTCAAGAGATAAAAGTAGTAGGCATTATTTGAGTGGACCTAATATAATTAAACTTTAACTTGAATTTTTAACGACTTACTAACAACACTCTAAACAAGGACATTTTCACTTATAACTTGTCAATTTGGCTGCTGAAATGTTTTCTTCCGTGATAATTGCAGTGTAACAACAGCAATAAAAAGCTGGAAATATGAAATTTTCACAGAATAACATGGGAAAATTTTAGAAGAAATTACTGTAAGTGTCACCTACAGATACTAAAATTTGGTTGGCCTCGTTCATAAGAGCACAAATATGGATCTTGGTCACGTATCTGGAATTGTAGCATATTGCTAATTAACTTATTTTCAAGTACTAAAAGTAGATAAACAAGAATAGCTAGAGATTTGCTCTCCGTAATTGATTTTTTTGTTTTGTTTTATAAAAATCACAAGAATATTGTGAATTTTCGTTTTAAAATACTCCTTTTTCCTGCCTCCCCATCACTTACTTACTTTGGCCTCTGTTGTTAATGGAAAGAAAAGCTCACAAGTTGTGTCAGAGGTTGTGACTTCCTATCTAAAAAGAGTAGTATGTGGCAGTGAGACTGTAACCTGTGATTTCACAGTGCATGATAAAAGCACAGGCTGCCCTTTGGAAGTATCTGGTCATAAGAAAACAGCAAATTCACTGTATGACTGTTAGTTGTCCAAATACTGAACACAGAAGCTGTTACCTATATTATTTAGCTCTGGCTCCAAAATGAGATAGGTCAGGTTAAAAATGAGCCAGTCTGAATAACTGGGATGAGGGAAAAGAAGAAAGAAAGAAGGAAGGGAAAAATTATGTATATATATATGATAGCTCAGATAATTGTACTACTAATTTCTATTGGTTTATTGAAAGAAACAGTTACTGCTCAGTTGTTTGGTCAGTCTTACATGCCTATGCCTGGTTATCTGAGTAACCAACTTGAAGATAACAATGCAACAGCCATTGTTAATTTCCTATCACTTTGTTTGAATTTCTGTATCATTTTTATTGTTTTTGCATTGTTTTGCTTATGTCTTTGTATTTTTTAATTTGTTTCTGTTCTTTTCTCTTTAAAATGAAAAATTTTAAAAAATGAACCAATCAAGAAAATAAGTGTCACAATAATGTTATCAAAAGCTATTTATGAATGTAGACATTTCCGTTTTGGTAGTTCATTTTTGGAAAGCATAATTAAGATTGACTGTTTTTCCAAAATACTTTGTAATAAGTAGCTTGTAAGGAACTGATTGTAGAGAAACTTGGTGGAGTGCACAGTTCACTCTTAGCAAACACCGTGTGGGAATTTAAAGGAAATAAGAAGGATCAGTGTTTAAGTAGCCTGGAAACTTGATTTTATTCCTGTTTCACATTTACTTTTACTGGATAGTTGTTTAAGGGTCATGTAATGGGACTGACTCTGCTGCCATTCACAAACAAGGCAAGGAACCCCAGGCATTTCTCTCTGGCCTTATTTGACAGAAGGAGAAGGTTACACCCTTGCATGCGCACATAGCTCCCTGCTGCTGCAGTCTTAAACTTCAGCCCTTCCCATGCATTCAAGGCCAAAAAAGCCCAGAGACAGGATGGGGCCAAGGACCTGTGTGTCTGATAAAGATGGGCATAGTGGTTTATATCTAGATGTTCCCCCCAAAGCCTCGTTAGGTGGGTATTAGGGAGGTGACTGGATTATAGGGTTAGTCCACTGATGATTTCATAGCTAAATGTGATGCTGGGAGGTGAAGTCTTCTGGGAGGAAGTGGGTCACGGGTGACGTGGTCTGGAAGGGTTTATGTCCTTCCCTCCTTCCTTGACTGCTGTCTGCTTCCTGACTGCCATCCCATACACAAGCCTCCTCTGCCAGGTGCTTCTGTCGTGCTTCCCTGCCTTGGAGCCAGCCAGCTATGGACTGAACCCTCTATAAATTGTGAGCCAGAATAAAACCTTGGTGTCCATTTTTGCATTTCAGTGAAAAAAGAAGTAACTAAGACAACAGAGAAGCTCCTTAATGCTATAAACCAAGAGCAGTGACATTTTGATGTCTATGCCATACTCAATGGTATACCATTTACTACTCTGGCTAACCTGGGTAGTCTGTTTTAGACTGAAAAATGTATACATGTGTTTACATGTGCACGCTTGTGTGTGTGTTGAAAAAACTGAAAAGCGTGAGAGTGAAGTAATGGAAGTAAGTAGCACGGCATAATCTTCTCTCAACACCTGTAAAATGACTTGTCCTTCTTCCTGTTCCCAAAGAAAAGAATTACATGTGAAGTGTCTCATCTCTTAGTTGAGGATAAAGATGGTCTCGAAAATGTTTACATACTCAAAATGGTAATTTCTTACCTAAATTCAAGATTTCCCTAGTACTTGCATTTATATTCTTTTAGCTTACTCTGGACCTCATGTTGTCTTTCAGTACTTTTCTTGAGGGATTTTTTTTTTGTAATGTGAAAGTTCTGAAGTTTTTTGCTTGGTTCCAACACTGTGTGGTTATCTTTGTGATATATAGGAGCTTTTGTGTGTGACTTCTGTTAAAAAACCAGAACTTATTTATGGTTGAGCAAAGGGAAGAAAGTAATATAGTTACTGAGATCACATTTATGCTTGGTTTTAAAGAATACTACTTTTTCTCAATTTGGGCTGGCTAAAGGAGTTTTTCTCAGGGCTCAAAGCCTATTCATGTTATCCAAGGACAGAAACAAGAGTCTATTCATTTATTTTTTTGAGTTAGCCAGTCTTTCAACTAATAAGAACGTACTAAAAATGTGGTGTGAACTTAGAGTAGGAACAGAAGAAGCATGATGTAGTACCTCATAAAATTTTGCCTCAGGATCCATGTACATAGGTTATAGGAAGATATCTTTGAACTTTGAGCTTTACAAAAGAGGCACACTTAGTGAATGGTACAAGACATAGTTTGCAGCTGGGTACTAACATTTGGACTTGTAGACCACAGAAGTGACTTTTCCAATATTTCAGGACAATAATATGCTAACCTTTCCTGCCATCTTTCTTTCTTCAAAACATAATTTTGTCCCCAAGTTTTCCAAGCACATCTATTGTTTCCATTCAAATGTAACCTACTCACTGACCATGGAAAATAGTAAAAAGAATCTTTTCTATGGTAGAAAATTGTGCTTGGTTCTGGGAACATTTCCAGACAATAAGCCTCAGACTAGGCTAACAAACACATGTAGAAAACCCAGTAACAGGCAGACAACACTGTGTGCTTATTGGTGTTAATCATGCTGTGAAAGGAAGGGGAAAACAAAATCACTGTACAAAAGGATTCTTTCAAAATTCAGTAAGTTTTCTGAGAAAATTTGACAACTGTCTGCTACATATTTTAAAAATTCAAGATGGAAAAATATGCTTTTAGGCTTGACATTCTCCTGCAGTTTCCATGCTAAGATACATTCATTACCACAAGTACATATCCAGGAAAGTGCATTCCTCCTCCTACTGAATTAGGTTGATGATGAGGGAGCCATTGGCAGGATTTACAGTTCAGAAGCAACTTTTGACACGTGTGGTTGGCTTTTATACTAGTTTTTCTGCTCTTCTTTGTCAGTTTTGCAGTGAGAAGGGACAATTTGATAGCAACTCGGCAAAATGATAGTTCAGGAAGCTCCAGTTGTTCTGGCCCCAGCTGTCTCTGAGATCTAATAATACAGGGTAGGAAAAGCACCTCTCTCTAAAGAGCACACATATTTTAAGTTGCTTCAATTTTCCTGCCAATTAGATTTTTAAGATGTCAAGTGCATCTCCAGGCAACAACTTTGTAACAATTTAGTATCCTTGGGTAAAGGAGCCTAAGGCAATGGGAGATTTTTAAGTGGCAAAATGACATTGAAAAAATGGTACTATTTCATTATCAAAGAGAAGTGCATGCGCACATTTTTGCTTCTGGAAACATAAGGACACATATTAATATTATCATTGATTGTAGTAAAAGATACTGAAGATATTGGAATTCAAAATCCTGAGCCTAGCACAGTTTTGAGCTTCAGCAGTATTGAAATTTTGGGCAAGGTCATTCTTTGTTATGGGTAGCTGCCTTGAATGTCGCAGAATGCTTAACAGCATTCTTGGCATCTATTCAGTAGATTCTAGTAGTATCTTCCCTCTAATAACAATAAAAAATGTCCTCAGACATTGCCAAATGCTACCCACTCTGGCCTAGAGCTGTCACTGTACAAAAGATCTTGTGACAGTCATTTCTCCTAGACCTTAATTTCTTTACACGATTAACCATATGAGACTACCTGCCCAGGGGTTAGAAAAATTACTTATATGGTTTATTTTCTGTTTAACAACTATGACAAAACTTATACATTTTAGTGTCTGCTGAAACCTTTGTATTAGTCATCTTGGGAATTTACTCATCTATCCAAATGATGCTGAAAAAAAACTTAAGAATAATTTTGGGGAGGCACACAAATCTCTCTGCTTTCAAGGTGAGCTGGTTTTAGAAACAACCTGAGCTCATTCAGAGACAACTTCAGTATGTAACGTGCATAAGCTAAACTGATGCTGGAGTCAAAATCCAAGTGGAAAATTAATAAGATTGATTTTCCTTGTATGTTGATGAAAGGCCTTGAAGTCAATTTGCATAGAAGATTCAGAAGGAGATTCTGAGTCACCTTGTCATTGAAGGGATGTGTGAGCAAGCATCTCTGTGGGTCACAGTTCTAAATGGTGGCTCACTTTCAAGTTTCTATGATTTTGGCAAGTTGCTTATTAAAACATTCTACTACATTGAAGTAATACCTCCTCGAATAAAATACAAGAGAAACTATTCTTGGTTCTTGAAAAAATGTCTTTCTTTGGATATATTTATTATTATTATTATATTATTATTATTATCATCATTATCATTATTTGCATTATATGAACCAAATAGATACTTATAGAGTTTTTACTAAATTCATAGAAGTGTCTGTACTTCAAAATGACCAAGATATATTCTCTATTCTCAAGGGGTTACACCCTAGTGGAAAACAGTTGCGAAGTTTATTTCACCATGGTGTTGTAGGTGCTAAAGTAAGTCAGAATCAAGGGTTCACTTGGATTTTCAACCCAACACTGCTGTACATAAACTGTGTAAGCTGGAAGAAATCATTTATTTAATCTACCTTCATTTTCACCCATATGTGAAAGGTATCAATAAGCCTTTGCCTTGTCTTCTAGAATTAATAATTGAATTCAACAGTAACAATAGTAATTTCTTTGAACAGATACATTACTATATTTTGTGTTGGAAATCTTCCCATATAGGATGTAAATACTAACTATTAGTTTCATCTGACTCATTACCAAAAGAGAAAAAGATACCCAATAAGAGGTTTATGAACAGCAACTATTGACAGATCTAATAATGATCTTTAATAGTTCATTATTAAAGAATGATCCCAAACCAAAAGAATCACCCTTCCTTCCTTTTTCCTGAACTATGCAGGGTTATGGTGATCAGCATATAGCCTTGGTTGATTAGGAGTTGCAGTATCCCAGGTAGCAGGCAGTGGAAAGTGAAATAAAATATCTACACTCAAAACTTAACTCATAAATCTTTTGCAATTTAAATATCACATGATTATACAAAATATGACCAACATCCATAAAATGAGTTTAAACTTTTTATAATTTTCAGGATGTTAGTTTCCTTTTTTTATTTCATGAAAAAATAAAACAAAATTTCATAACAAAATAATAGAGTAACAATAGTTAATATGCTGCATGCCATTATCTTCAAAGTAGTTACTCAGAGTCCAAGACATAGACGAAAAAGATTCTTACAAAACAAGAAACAAACAGATAATAACACAAAACTTCCTTTTCAATGAACTAAGGTAAGCTAGTAGTATATATGAAACAAATTAGCGTGTATAATATCTATGGAAATATTTTTGAAACAATGCAATATGTGATTTGAGGAAGTATTTCAATTTCTTGTTACTTCTAATTTATCTCTTCTATTTGGCATATATATATATATATTCTCATATAAAGAAACCATGAAACCATACAATATTTGAGCTTATCTAAATTGTTTCACTTAAATTTATGTTCTCAAGTTACATCCATTTACCTTCAAATGTCTCATTTATATTTCTTTGTGGCACCATAGTACTCCATTTGAGAACAGTATATATTCCCATCAACAGATGAATGGATACAATGTCAGTTTCTTACTTCAGTATTCTTCCTTGTAAGATGAAAATGTTAAAATTGTAATAGACACATTACAATAGACACATGTATATGCTCATTCTAGCCACCATAATAATTGAATGAGGCAAATATTTTCATTTCCATTTTATATATGGAAAAATGAAGCTCAGCTCCCCAAACCTCACATAGCATTTATACCAATGCTGGTATTCAAAGATATGTCTGTCTGAGTTCAGTCTTTGCTTCTGTTTTTACCCCTCAACATCAACTTTTTGAAATTGTATGATTCTTCTCACAAGTACAGCAAAGCAGTAATGTGAAAGTTTCACATATTTGCTACCAACCCCAAAATGAAAGAGAAGAAGTAATTTAATTCTACTTCCAAATTCAGGGATTTTAAAATGACGTACAATTTAAAATTCCTGAGGGTGGGTAGAGGTGGAAATGGCTTCTGTTGATTGTCAATGATTCTTATCCAGAATATTTCTAAATTCCCAGAGCTTCAAGTATATAGAAAACAACAACTCCATTTTCAAACACTCTCCTTTGGTCAGTGTACTAACTGAAATGCTAACATAGAAAACACACATGATCTTTTACTTGGTGGTCTGCCCAGAGAGAAGCCAACTCCATCTCCAGTTTTATTTTCATCTGCAAGAGCCCTGATGATCCAAGAATTCCTATACTATAATAAAATAATGATACTGTGACTTTGTGATATTAACACAATAATGTAAGTACAATGTTCATTTTAACTGTATTACTCATTGTAGAGACTTGTTTAAATTGAGGTAAATTGTAGAGCTGTAGTTTAACTGACTGCCCTGAGATGCGACTTCTGGAAGAGAAGGCTATGTACCCATTTCCTCATTCCATTACTTGATCTCTTCCTGGGAATGAATAAGGCAGATTTTTTCTTGTTCATTCTATGAGACTCCTTGTTTATGGCTTCAGTAAGACTTAAGTAGCACAGAGCACTCACTCTTCATGTGGAGCTGATCTCAACCTGATAATGCAGCTTTGTATGATTTTAGGGAAGTCTCTTAAACTTGCTCAGCCTGCATCCTTGCCCTCAAAATATTCTTGTCTCAAGGCTATTGTGAAGCATAAAATAATAGTCTTGCAAGTACGTATCTCTGTGCCTGGCACATAGTGAGTGCTCAATAAATATTGGCTTTTATTGTTATAATTAACAATATTTTTTTACATTTCTGTTAGAGCATTGAATAGTACTCCGGTAAATTAAAAGAGTAAATAATTGTCTTTGAAAATCTAATTTCCTAGGAAGTGATTTCATTATTGGGAATAATTAAGTTTATTTTAAATAGAGCCCTATCATACTCTAGCTTATTATGATAATTTGTCATTTTTAATACATGTGAGCACACAGAACAATTCTGTACACTAATTATCAGATGTTCTGTGCTTATTGAGACATATCTTGCATGTTATTTTTCTGTAACACTAATATTATACATTTATGATATGTTTATCATTATTTTCATTGGGCAATGATTATTTTTACAAGTAGACACAATGTTACAATTATACCATGTACCAGAATTAATTACACTCTACACACACTCATGCTCCCTTTCTGAGGATTATATAGAGGGCCTGGATTGTACTGCTTTAAAATCAAGTCAGACTTCAGAGCCACTGATTTACCATACCATGAACTTCTTGAAGATAAGGAGCATCAATTTTTCAGTTTTACATCCTCTAAAATAAAACTGATAGTTGCTACATATTTTCTTAGTAGCTTCAAAGGTCCACTACTATGGAATATAATAAAATAGAAATTGAGTGCATTTTCCAAACAGATTCTGTGTCTTGCATGTTTAAAACATGAGAATTAGTATCTGGCAAATTCCTACTTAGCTGATGATACTTTAAATTATGACAATAACGACTTTCATTCACAACAATTTTTTTTCTAAAATTCAATCTCTCGTGTTTATCTGATGGTTATGTAACTTTATTCCAAGTATCAAGAGTTAGCCTCACCCCCCTCAAAAATAAAAAGCAAACAAACACCTATTTAAGTGCATCTCCTCCAGGTTGCTGTTGACAGGTTGGACAAACTGGATAATACTGATAAATCACTGTTCTGAAAAAGACATGTTGTTTTCATTAATCACATTTTTTTTTGTTTAAATACATCAACCAATCCAGCAGATTCTGTCATAAGTGAGCAAATGTCCATTTAGGATTAGGTCAAGCGTGTCTGTATACACATGGTTGTTATAGTAAAACTAAAAATGGCACATTAAGTTGCTTCTAGGATCTCTGTCACCCTTGGCGACGGTTTGGTGCGACTGAATTAACTGTGCAACCAACTCCAGGAGGTACTAGTGGGCCCCAGGGATGTGTAAGTCCTTTACACCCCGGGCAGCCCTTCCTGTTTGCCATGTAAGTTGTGATACCAACATGCAGCCCTCCAGATGGCATGGATGGGTGCTTTCTTAGTTGGCTCCATGAGCAGAGATGGGAAGGAGAAACGTTTCGGTCGAAGTTCCTAACGTGTAATCAATAAACATTACTAGCAGAAGGGTTTGTTCAGATGTGTTACTCTGTAAACTGGATTAAAATGAGAAGCTATTCTCATTTTTACAAACAGGGATCCATATACTTTGAGAATTGTTGACACTACCAATAATCAAACTACAAATTACATTTGTGGTAATTTGAGAAGTAAAAGAAGTCACCCAAAAGTTAGTTAATAATAAGAGCATGTGATGATTGATGGTGAGCTATGGTTTGTTTCTACGTGTCTCCCAAAGCCTCATTTTGTCATAGGTGGGGCTTTTTGGAGGTGGCTGGATCAAGGGTGTGTGATGAAGTGTGTGATGCTGGGATCAAGGGTGTGTGATTACTAAATTAATCCACTGATGGGCTTGGCACGGTTCTCAGTGGGAGTAAGGGTGCCTGGCCCTGGGTGTGAGTGCTACCTGCTTTAACCCTGGGTAGCCTGGGTAAGACAAAAAGGACAGAAAGAAAGTCTCTGGTCACTGTCCCTTACTACTTGCTGCCTTCTGCCTGTCTGCTCTTCAGTGTCCCTCTGTTACACCAGCCTGCCTGGGAGCCAGCCAATTATGAGCTCTATAAATTTGGAGCTGCAATAAAACTTTCCTGCTTTAACTGTGAGTGTCAGGTATTTTGTCTCAGCAATAAGAAAACTAAGACAATGGCATCTTTGCTCTTCCATTTGCACATATGAAATGACTTGCCTAAGGTCATGCTGCTAACTTTACCTAGAAGCAAAATCTCCTGTAATCATACCCAGTTTTTTTTTTTTTTTTTTTTTGGCTTACTTAGCATTTTTTGTTTTTCTTCCAGTACCAGGAATCGAACTCACAACCTTGCACTTGCCAAGCAAGTGCTTTGCCACTGAGCTAAGTCCCCTAGCTTCCCAGTTTATTTTCCATGGACAGAAAACCACATCTTTCCAGGAGTGCCCACTATTATAATAAAATTTCTCAGGAACATCAATATATTCAGGTTTTTGTGGAGGAGAAGTAACTGGGTAGCAAAAATAATATGCACTTCACATAAGTTAAAATTGAAGGCAAGGGAAAACATTTTACACTCCCCCTAAAAAAGAAATTACCGGTAAATTATGTAATTCCTGATGTGTGGTGAATGAAAGCTATTGTCTTCTCTTACATCATCTTCATTGTTGAAAACTTAAGCTTGCCCAGCAATCTCCAGAGTTCACTTACAAAAGAACAAAAATCTTGAGGTAGATATAACCCACTCTTGTGACTAGGACAGTTTGGACAGGGTAGAAGGCATTTTAAGTGAATTACAGCAATGGAAAGATGTTCCTTTCTTTTAAGTGTACATAATCTATGTCAAAACAATTAAAGAAAATCCTTAGATATGATTTCCTATTTTTCCTAGCTAATATTGGGCCCCCCCCAGGAACGGCAGAGAAAGGGTATGGATGAAGTTTTGAACGGGTTTGATGCTGACAGTCAATGGCAGACAGCTTGAGTATGACTCTGCCATAAGAATAATAAACTTGAATCCTTTGTAGGAAAATGAAGGCACCTGAAGGTCATTACATAAAGTGAAATAAATCAGAGATACAAGTTTAAATATCACATAGCTTCTTTCATATAAAAACTGAAAGTGTAAGTAAATTGAAGAACAGACTAAAAAAGTAGGTAAAAGGAAACCAACAGATAAATCTTTGCAAAAAGGAAAGGTGACCATGAGATAGAGGGAGGAGGAGGGAAAGAAAGGGAAGGGTATGAAAAAAGAATTACGATATGTTACGTACATGTACCAACTACTCACAGTAAGTGTGATCACTGTGCACTGCAAACGTGTAATAATAAGCAAAACTTTCAAAAGTGTGGAGCTTCAGGTGAAACCAGAGCATGAAACTTGGATTGGATGTGGACTGTAATGCTATAATTTCAGACAAGTGCTTTTAACCTGGAAAGAATTATGCAAGCTGAAAAATGTTCTAGAATGCATCATCTCCATTCTGGTAATAAAAGTGCTGTTCCAGGTGTGCCATGGTACTTTATGACTGTGAATTAAAAAATACAATCCCAAATTATGGAAGAATTATTTGCATCGCATAATCAGTTTTCAGGACCTGTGATACACACAACTCCACAGGTATTTTCACTCTGGCATAGATGTGAGAGACCCCCTCTGCTCCACTCTTGGTATGCCTGGCTCTGGTGTCCAGCCAGGTTAGCAGAAGGAAGGAACTGTGATGTAGGCATGCTTGTCCTGGTGTGAACAGAGACCCAGCTGAAATATTACATGAGAGCTGTGTGTCTGTATTGTGAGGGGACTTATTTCTTCAGTCTCAGAAAACTGCAAATGTCTGGAGTTAATAGAGATCACAGTGCATTCAGGAAGCTGCACGTGGTTCTGAAACATAGCATTTGGGATTAGAGCAAAGGATTGATTTAGGGAAAGAAAAAATGTGTATATCATAAAAAGCATTCTTTTTATTTCACACTAAAAAGTGGGAGTTTTCCTACTCCCAGAGTAGGAACTAACTGAAGAATTTCACATAAGGAATTCATAAGGTCCAATTTGGATTTAGATAAGTTACTCAGAGGGAACACTGCTAAATTGCTCTTTAGCTTGTAATCCTTAGTTTTTATATTTTAAAAATTAAATTACTTGAGGACAGTGATCAATTAAGATCTCTGACATTTCTCAAATCCTATGATTCTAACTAGCACCAGGGTATAGATTGTTTTTCATTCATTTAGTGAATATGGTGGGTTGTTTGTTATTTAATGAATCAGCAGTGTTAATGATAGTACTCATGTGGATTGCAATCTAAGGTTCAAACAGCTGGTCCTCAGCTTAGTGCTTTTAGGAGGCAGGGGGACCTTTAAGAGGTGAGGCCTGAGGAATGAAGTTAGCTAACTGGGCCATTTCTTTGAAGTGGGGTTGTGATCCTGGCGCTCTTCTCTTTTTGCTTCCTAGCTGAGGTTTGCAGCTTTACTCTACTCTAATCCCCACTACCATGTTCTGCCTCAGTACAGTGCCAAACGCAATGGAGCCAACCGACCATGGACTTATACCTCCAGAGCTGCAAGTTAAAACGCATCTTCTTTCTTTATAAACTGATTATTTCATGTTTTGTTACAAATATCCAGCTACTAAAAATTTTAATAAGTGAATTTGGGTTTTGAGTGAAGGGGGCACAGTACAGATACCCACTGCCACCTTCTTTATATGTCCATATATATTTGAAATTATGAAATAAAGAACTGTGTATCCTTTGTCAGTTGAAAGGCTCAGCCTGCAAGGAACTCAATTATTTGATCTCTCTTGAGCTTCTGGATCTCTCATCTGGCCCTCTCCCATAGTATCTATTAAACATCTCAGACATTAACATCTTCCCTGTCTTCACTCTTCCTATGACTTGCAGGTATTATGTGTTGGACCTCAGTTCTTTTCTCCCAAATTGATCTGCAAAATTCTGCTCAGTTTAATTCTCAGATTAAAATCCTCTTTCTCTGAAATATTCCTGGGAACTCCCAAGTTCATGAGAACAGGAATAGTTCATTATTTAACTTTCAATCAATTGACAGTGTCTAGCAAATTCTGTGAGTAGCAGATGCTCTTTGAGAAATGAATAATCACTGCATCTTAAAACTTAGACATTTTTCTTAATCTGCTTACTTGTTTGGAATAGAGGTAGCAATTCATTGCACAAACCACATTTTTCTATTCTGAATTCTTCTCTATAGAGTCTGAAAGTTTTAAGACCCAGCTGTTTTTCATTTACCCAAGTATAAAGCAAATATATATCTGAACAATCCTTGACAGATGAAAAATTCTTTGTTTAGAGTATTTAAAATGAGACAATGATAGTCTAAAGTGAAATGTGATCATAGGGATTAGAAAAGGTAGACCAAGGAAAACTTTCTTGACTTTGTTTTTGGACATAATTACATTTGATTTTCCTAATTTATGTTATATACCCATTTTGCACCTATTTTATTCTTTTAAATATTATTTAAGAAAGAAGATGTTTGTATCTAGTTACCAAATTCTCCCATGTATTGAAAGATTCTTGCTAATGGTGTGAATCTAAGCTCTAAGAAAAAAGAATCTCATGCAAATTCATTTTATCTTCTAATGGTGGCATTAGGACCTAATATCCTAATATTATTTTCCCTCCTGTTACAGCTTCAGATGGAGTGAAAATAAAAAATAGGGAACAAATGCAACTGAAGAGATGATTGTGGGAACTCTAACAATCAGAGCTCTCCCAAGAACTCCTTTATAAGTCCTGGGACAGATTAGACAGAAATCAAATAAGCTTTATTCATTTTCAGTGAGTAAACAGAAAGGGGAGAGTAAGAGAGAAAAAGAATAGGCTAAGAAGTAGGAATGAAGAGGAGAGCTTAACTTCAATTTAGGGCATTTCAAGATCAGTTATTTCTAAGACTCGTACTGTAGAAATGACCTTAAGTGTCTCAAAGTAATAGCAGCTAACCAGCATTTTACAAAAACTGCATATGCTAAACGGCCAAATTTGCTCATTGTGTGGAATTTACTTGAAGACTGATATTTTGTGGAAACTTTTGACATGGGAGTTATAAGGGGGGTCTTCATCAACATCAACCACACAGGAAGCATCTGCAGACACATGTATCTCAACTGAGCAGGTGTGAAACACAGTGAAGAGTTGGATATAGATTTCTGCAACAAAATGCTGGATGCTAACAGGAAAAATCCTGAATGTTTATTGGGACATTTCAGAACTCAGCCTCAAGAGTCTGTGGAGTCAGAGAGCAAACAAGTAACCAGAGATTTAAAGGACAGCCAAGGGACTATTGCTCTGCAACTGTAGAACTATTTATAGACAGTCATATGTGTGATCATACTATAATAGCTGATGACTCACTTAGTGCTTTTTAGGGTCCTCAAAGCTTGTCAAGTGAGCAGAGAAAAGTTCTAATGTTATGAAATGTATGAATACCTTCAAAGCACAAAAAGCACTGCTTTAATCCTTTGCACCATTTCACTTGGGGAAAGTGCGGGATGCTCCTGACAACATTTAAACTCCATACCCTGAGTGAAATGGGATGGGCCATAGTTGCAATTTAAATAACGATCAATTTATCAGGTGTAATATGTTTTTAACACAATCTGTGGCAGTATAACATTCAAAGAACTCCATGCATTTTCCCAGCAAGATTATGTGACCATCTCACAATTTTTATTATTCCTCTGAGAGCAGTAGCTCTCCTTAGAGCCAATTGATGATCAAAATGAGATTTTTTTCATCCTGACTTAATATTCTGAGTACCTAATTAGCTCTTTGCACCTAAAGCCATGATTAGCATCCTAATAATCTTCACCCATCCTTTTAAAAAATGAATTTTGCTTTGGAAAAAAATAACAAACATGACAACAGTTTTCTGACAATTTGAAGAACTACTGAATAGAGATAGAGATCTTCACATTGTATATGCAGAAGTGGTGACATATAGATACCTGGAACCTTTCTAATACCTTTACACTAGCCGTAATTATTGATTGGATGATGTTGTCAATAAATCATAGGAAATGTAAGTAAATTATATAATGATCTAGGAATTTTGAATTAAATTCTTCAGACTCAGTTGTTGGATGATTAGAAAAGTGCTTGCACCATTGTTATGGTTTGTGTCTGGGTGTCCCCCCAAAGCCTCATGAGGTCATGGGGCAGGCTTTTAGAGTTTGATTATGGGTGTGAGAGCTACACTCACACCCGCCCTGGGGTGGATAGTTTGCATATGTAAGGGAGAGGAAGAGGGTGCTTCTGGCCATTTCCTCCCATGTGTGTGTTTGTTGCTTTGCTGTGTTCTGTCGCCATGAGCTGTAGCCCTCTGCCATGTGCCAGTCTGCCTTGTAATTTGCCAAGTATGGGCTGAAACCTCCACAAACTGTAAGCAAAATAAACCTTTCCTTCCTTAATTTTGGGCATCAGGTATTTTGTCCCAGCAAAGAGAAAAAAGTAACTAAGACAACCATTTAACCTTGTTGTACCCTACAACTTTTCAGTACCCTTGGTCAGGCTATCCAGAGCTCAGTATTTCTGCGTACTTCAGTTGAGATGGCTTGTGCTCATTCCCAAGCAGGTGCAGCCTCCCTTCACTGCTAAACATTCATGCGTCAACAGCAGGTCATGATCTCCCCAGTCCTTTTACTAAGCTTTCCTGAATTGAAGGTCTGCCCGGAATCTAGCATATTCAGGATCACATTGTATTGATGTCCTGATAGATTTCTGCAGGAAAAATACTGGTTTCAAAACTGGAAACCCTTTGGTGTTATATTTGCAAGAACTACTTTTTTGTAAATTAACTAGCTAGAGTACCACATAGAAACATTGAAAAAAAAATCAGGATTTTTCTTATGACTACTTACACCAACTTAAAATCTTTTTCTCATTTTTATAACATTTTATATCAAGACGAGAAAGGGGAAACAAGTTCTTGACTGGAATTCTCACCTATTCTGTTATTACTTGTTTCATTTTTCTATCTTTACTTGATTTTTAACTCTTTCGACATTTAAGATGATGGTACCTTGAAGTCCATTTAAAACCCCTTCAGTCCATAACATCACACAAGAGATCATGTCATCATGATCAAGGACCGTCCAGAGCAGCTGGTCTCCTAACTCACTTAGGAAATGGGGCTAATCTGGCTAAACCTGTTAATTTACCTTACACAATGAAAAGTGCTTCACAATAGAAAACCTCATGAATTGCTAAATAATTTGGAAAACAATATTTGTTTCTCCAAATACTAAGTAGAACTGCCACAGAGCATGTCTCAAAAAATTTCCACTTACTTAATGCTTTGAAAGAGCACAAGGTAATACTGACATGATGCCTACCATGTTTGTAACCGAGATTCTGACTTCATTACTACTGGGAGAGGGAGAGGAACAAGAAAATTTGATGAGACCAGCTAAATTTTATTTTTTTCCGGCCAATTTACCCAGGTTTAAACTGTATTATTTTCTCCTGTAAGTTTTTCTTTCTTGATTCTTTGAGTAATAATTCCTCATGCGATCTACAGTTAATATAGGGAAAGACTGGACTGATAATAATTCAGTGTAGAAATGAGAGAAATGACACAGTGATGCTAAAGGCCCCCATAGTGAAATGGTTTTCCACTAATCTCTGTCATCAGAAAGAAAAACTGTCGCTGGTAATCTCAAGGTGTAGGTGCCTGGCTTTGCCCTTGTGCAGCTGCATGAAGCTCAGCTTTCTGGCCTTAGGACCCCTAAGTCCAGTGAGAAAGACTTGACATGGCAATAAACTATTTCAGGATAATGTGCTAAGCAAATCATGTGAGCACTGGTATATAAAAAGTGCTGAGCTGCTGTAAAATTTCAGAGAGAAAAATCATTTTGCCTTGAAGTAAAGGGCTATAAAGAACTGTACGACTGATTTAACACATGTCCAGAGCAGAGCAAACCTAGAGGGTGGTGAGCACTGTCAATAATGGACCTGAGAATAACTCCTCTTTATTGATCTTCAGCTTCTCTTCAGCATGGTAATTTGGAAAGTTATATAATATCTACTTATTAGAACAGGACATCGCTAGGTTACAATCACTAAAATTCAAAAACATTGACAACATAGAGTATTCCACCACCAAAACAACAGCAGCAGGAACTCTTATTCATGCATGTTGGAGATGTAAAATGGAACAACTATTTTGGAAGACAGTTTAGCAGTTCCTCATAAACTTAAAGCTAGGGTTAACTTATGACTCAACTATCACATTCTTAAGTATTTACTGAAGTAAGTTGAAAGCTTGTGTCCATATAAAAATCTGTGCATAGATGCTTATAGGAACTTCATTCATCATTGTCGAAATATAGAGCCACAATGGGCTGACAAAATATCCTTCAGGAACTCAGTGCATAAACTGTTATTCCACAGAATGGAATATTATTCAGTAGTAAAATAAATGTGCCATGAAACTCTACATTTTTAATATTATATTAGCTATACAGAAATACTATATTATTAATAATATAGAATTATTTAACCATATGTATGATTTATACACACACACACACGCACATAAAATAGGTCTATATATCCATAACACAGTGCTCCTTCATTGTTGCCTTAGTGCTTCACAATAGATATCAGACCCAGAGAGGCGCAACCAAGATGAATGCACTCCAAACTGGATTCCAGCACATTAAGTTCCAACTTCATCTCTATCACAGAGTGGCAGCAGTTCAGGGGACGCTATTCAACCTGTGACACGAACATTTTTCATGTCCATGCAGTAACAGTGTTGGAGGAGATGCTCTCCAAACTCCATTCTTCCTGTCAAGCTTTTTTTAGTTAAAGTTAGACAAAAGCATAATATCAAGAATCTCAAGGAAAACTCATTTGTGCAGAAATCACTTCATTTTGAGAAAAATATAATGTCAAATTACCTTGCCATTTGCCATTTGGACTTATAAAAAGAAAATATCAATATTGATATCCTCACTATGCTCACTGGGTCAGTCACTCTACTAAGTGCTCTCATAGAGCCTTTTCCTTTCATCTCATGTCTCTCGCTATAGTCTGTAATTACTCTCTCAACTTTGTGATTAATGTCTGTGTCCATAATGTCTGTGGAAAAAGAAACTGAAAAAAGTGAGAAGTTCTACCTTTTATTTGAATCAAACTAGAGAAATCAGAAATGTTAATGATTTAGCCACTCTTTCTTAAAATAAACTACTTATCTGATGGTTGGCTTGGAGCTTAGTCTTTTGGTCAAACATGTCAATAAAATATCGGGCCAAATAGCTTTGTTTTCTTTCTTATGTTCCTAGAGATGATTGTAAATGCTGGCTTAATGATTGCTCTTTGTGATCAATTTATTATTCATATGTTAGAAGTCCAGCTGAAATCATTCCTTTTAAATGTGTCCATTAATTCAGAACATCAATTTAGAAGATTATTTCTTCAGCTGAAGATAATGTTTCATGATGAGTGAAAAATCATGGGAGTCATTTAAAACTCAGAGCAAAGACAAGATGGAAAAAGAAATCAATACAGTTTCCTCAGTTTTGTTTTGTTTTGTTTTTTACTGATTTGAAAGTGAAATAGATGCCTGGGGTGTAAAAAAATCATTTTCAAGAAAACAAATCATCCAATTCCACTTAGCAAGTAAATAACATAAATTATGGAACCGCTTGTCTTATGTATGGGAAATACACAAGAATGGCTGTATATACAAGAATGGTTATAATGTTGGACTTTAGAGAAAAATTTTTTTAATATGTCTGTGACTTAACATAGAAATGGAACATCATTTTCATTCAGATTAGAAAGAATGTCAAAATTCACTATTAGATAATGTCATAGTTGTTTTCCTCAAAGCAAGCACACTGGATTTTCATTGTGACTAAAAATGTTCTTAGTCTAAAGATTACTTTATGGTTTTGAATTATCTGAATCCAAAGTTCATGATGGAAATTCAAACTAGGCTTAGTGGTTTTTATGATAGTACAACATTAAGCCATCTGTTGGAATTAGAAATTTTGACTTCACTTTGAACTGATCATTTATTTTAGCCAAAAGGAAGGCACTGCACTTTTTGCCTCTAAACAACTTTTATTTTTCTTTTGCCAAACAGTAACTACTTTCAAAATATTTGTTGGGTTCATGAAGCTGTTTTGTTTGGGCTTTGGATTGATTGTTTTCTGGTTACTTAAAAGAGTTTTTTTCAAGCAGAACCAACTAGATTTAAAATCATCAGCTTGCATAAAAAACAGCAAAAAACATAAAAAATTAACATTAAAAAACATAAAAAATTCCCTTCCATTTGAAGGGAGTAGTGCACTCTTAATATCTTTAGTCCGTGTTTATGTTAGTAACATGGTATAAAAAGAGTTGTTCTCATGCACACGTACACTGAAAATACTATAGCATGAGTGAAGTTGCAGTAGCTTTGCTAGCATGGGCATATTGGTGACAGTGATTAAATAATTATTAAACTTTTACATTCTTTTAATGAAAATAAAGTGTGCTCACTCAACACTTATGTTCACAAAAGTGTAGATTTTTGAAGCTGCTGATTTTCCACTTTGAGAACATGCAGTTTTCTAGAACTTATACATTATTCTTAGTTTTGCCTAGAAATTATCCTGGCTATAAAATTTTTGTTTTAAAAAAAGAAGGTACTATTGCTCATATTTATCTAGATGCGAAGCAAGAATCTTTTATTTACTGAGACAACTAAATATATTAAAAGTTCCTATATATTTTGGAATAAAACATCTCTTTTTATTGTTTTACATTTATATTTATGCAGTGTTAGGAGGTTTACGTTCTGTTTTGAAATTTTTTCTTCAACAGTTTTATAAACTCAATATATTGAAATTCTAAACCAAGATAAAGAATGCAATAGTGAAGCTATTAATGAAATGTTCACGTTAAATCTATAAAGCATCTTATTTTAATTTGCAATGTTGAACTCAGCAGTACTATTCTGTATATACAAGGAAATATAGTTTGTAAACTTTCATCTTAATCATCAAGCTGCTTTTTGCCTCCAACTGCTTTGGGGGCCAAACTTTGTATACTATTTTTAACAGGTTTAGTGAATAAAGTCAATAAGACCTAATTACCATGCAGACAGTAAAACCTATACTATTGCCTGAGTATATGTTCAGGTTTTCTGGTTTAAACTAGAAACTTTAATGTCTCATCTTCACATTTTATTCTGGGCTAACCCTTCAGCACCTAGAAAAGAGCCTCTGTTGTCTAATAAGCACCTATCACAAAATGAAACAGTCATTTGGTTCAGCTGCATTGAGCAAAAACTCTGATATCATTAGCAGAGAGCATCCAAAGTGGAATATTCTGAGCGGCTGTCACTGTCGCTTACTCCGTAAGTGGAATACCCTGTAGGGGAATACTGTCCTCAGAATTTCATCTGCATGCTGCTTTGCTCATTTTCAGAAAGGCAGACCTTTTTTGGCTAGCCAGATTTGCCCTTGAGTAGACAGATGAAAAGAAAGAAGCTAACCAGACTTCAGCCCCATGATCAAATCTAATTTATTACAACCGTTACAACAAAGCTTTTTGTGGACAATGAAAAGTTCAAATTGAGGGACAGCTGTAGACCCATGTCTTGATCAAGAAAACATGGCTAAGCATGGCCTCTTTCCAAACCCCTTTGATCACTGGCACCTAAACAGCACGCTGCAACCGCAGCTTTTTAGCCTACAGATTCACACTAACTAGACGACTCCACCTTCGCTTTAGATTTGTGTTGAGTTTATCAATGTGATGGAAATTCTAAGAAGTATAAAATGATAGAATGAGAGAAACTCTCTTTTCTACCATGACCTTGACTATTTCCCTACCATCTTCTATAATCTTTTGTAAGGTAAGAGGAACCATATGTACAAGCTAGGATGAATGAATAAACATGAAACCCAGTACCTAGCCAATCCATTTTTGAGTAAAAAGATAACTGAAGGACAGAAGCATTTACAGTTTACATAGTCCTAAGTAATTCATTTAATTGGAACAATTCAAATTTGCAGACACTGTAATTTTCAAATGAGTTCATCATTACAACTATGTCTTACCTTCTTAATGACCCTGAGGCAGTGATGCAGCCCCTTCTGCACACTGCCCAGAGAAGGTCAGTGACTTGCAGGAATAGCCCAGGTAGAGTGAGAGTTTGAGAAATGTCTTCACACAGTCAGGAAGGACCCTGTCCATTCTGGACATAATGTGAAAATCAGGGTATGTGGTGCTGGTAATGTCGCCTTCCAGGGGTCGCCTGTTCATGGGAGAGGTAGGTTTAAGATCAAGTATTCATAATTCCTAAGTCAATTTAAATCACCAACCAATGGTGCTTTCTCATTTAATTTTATAAAATATGGTGGTATAATGGAGTAAAGAAAGATAAATCAAAACAATGAAGCCTCATTTGTCATCTGAAATAGTAAAAGCAGCTTTCAAAAATGTAAAGTATTTTGTCAGAAACCTGTCTTCCATTTATTTAGAATACCTTAATTTTCTGGTATGTAACAGACTTCTATTTTTTTATTTTAATTTTGAAACTTGCTGATCCCTTAAAATAGGATTGAATGCTAAGAATAAAATCTAGTATAAAATATATTCTATTATCAGTAGCTAAGAAAGCGCACATTTGAAGAAAATTTCAAATAATTTCTACTAAATGACTTCCAGTGAAACATGAGTTCCTAATAAAATTAGCAACAAAATTATGTAAGTTCTCTCCTGGTGATTTTGCCTTTTAGTTGGAAATGATTTATTCATTCTTCCACTTGGAAATAGCGCTATCTGTCTGAAACAGGTCCTTGTCAGAGAGACTTTAACAGCTGGGAGAAAAGTCTTCCCTGGACTTGGTATCTCCTGGGGGCAGGGTTAACCCCACAGCAATCATAGAGGGTGCCTATTACTTGCTGCTGTCTGGCTTGCCCACGGCTCCTCTTGGTAGGACCCTTCAAATTTAAAACCTAGATCTTGAAAGAAAAATTTTTAGTCTGGAAATATGATGTCTTCATTGGGTTTTTATTTTTATTTTTTTTCTGGTTTAGAACAGAAAAAATAGGGCTGGGGATTTAGCTCAGGGGCACAGCGCCTGCCTGGCAAGCGCAAGGTCATGAGTTCAATTCCCAGTACCGGAAAAAAAGCAAAAAAAGCCAACAACAACCAAAACACCCGAAAATACGTGGATTTGAGTTATTTTTACAACTTTTTGTTAATTGATGAAACTAATATATGTTTATTGTCTTTCAAGTAATTTTACTATTTCACTGTATTACTTATTTAACTGCATTATTTCACAGTATTATATCATCTGTTTTTAGAGATAGTATGTGTCATGAAGTTTGAAATTCAGTTGTAGACAAATGCACTGGTGTAAGACTGATTGTGAAGAATGCTGCTCACCTCATTCCCTAAATGCAGCAGCTCCTTTTATGCCACAGAGGTAATACTGAAAGAAAGGCCCAGGGCAGCAACATGTGTAGAAAATGATGAAGTTGGTGCAGTTATAGGTGTGGCTGTATAGAACTTTGGAAGTGAAGTTCCAAACACATATACACATACACACCACAAACACACACACAGCACACTCAGAAACACACACACACATACACACACACGTGAAACTCTTCTGAATTTTCGACATCTTTCCAAGAGCTCCTCAGAAGGCTCCTCTGGTTCTCTCTGTGACCAATGTCTTTCCTTCTATTCCAGTCAAAATCAATCCTATAACAACTTTTAAATACATATGTGTACAAACCTCCCCTAAAATGAGTCAGGACTGGGTATGATCTGCTATGAAAAAGAACATATTTAATACTTTGGGTGTCATTTTCATGGCATTATTGATTGATACAGAAAAATTTAATTAAGAAAAAAGTATATCAAGAGTTCTTTTAAGACCATGTTTTCAAATGTTTTCCTGAAGTACATTAAACACAGTTGTTAATAATGCTTTTCTTTCATAGAGCACATCCTATGTTCAGTGACTCTTAGAATCAATAGCCAGTAAATTAATGACTTATTTAAGACCACAGTGAATATCAGCCTTGAGGAAGGGCACCATTACTATCTTTATGTCACTTTGGAAACTCTGCTTCTGTATTTGATAATTGCAGACTCAATCAGGCAGTTGGATAATTTTGATATCCAAATATTCATATGCATATGTGATTCCAAATTGTGAAAAAAAAAAAACTATATAATTGCTCTGTATCCATTGACATGGTCACTCTAAAGCAGGAGTCCCTAACCCCCAGTCCACGGACCAGTGGCCATCAGTGGCCTTTTAGGAACCTAGCCATACATCAGGAGGTGAGCAGCAGACAAGCAAGGAAAGAAGCTTCATCCGTATTTCACTGCCATCACTCATTAACCTGGGCTCCACCTCTGTTAGATCAGTTGCAGCCTTAGATTTTCATAAGAGTGCAAACTCTACCGCGAACTGGCATAGAGGGATCTAGGTTGTGTGTACCCCTAAATCATGCCAAAACCATCCCTTCCCCACCCTAGCCAGTGAGAAGCTTGTCTTCCATGAAACAGAAACGATCGGGGACCACTGTAAAGTAAGAAGAAGAAACGTACCTGGATAGTTATTGTTCTCTGACTATACTACAGCTACCGACAGCCTGATCCATCTGCAAGACATTACAAATTTCATATTCCTCATCTGCTCCTGCCCTTTAGCTTTCAGCCACTATACAATCTCAGACTACACTTAAGTGCTTTCCTCACACTTCCTGCGTGCTTCACATTTTCTTTAGAAGCAAAGCAGGGATTCTCTGAGGCAGAGAAAGTGCAATGTGCAAGGTGGCAAGTTTATGTTGACTCGTGGAGATGGAGCAGTTTTCCTCCTGTGCTCTAGTCCTGCTTAGGACCTGCCTGCTCCCCTCAGGAGAAACTGCTAGAGAATTTCAGTGAACGATACTCATGGAAAGACTGGGTAACACAGACACTGACAGAGAAACATTAATAGAGAAATAGTCAAAAATAATCTTTGGCCATAATAAGAGAACTAAAATGAAGGGGAAGATACTTTGTGTAGACTCTACACTCATGTTAGAAAACTGCATTATTTCTCGGGTTAACTTTTTTTTTTAAGGACATATAGATAAAGTGGAGTGCTCAGAAAAATCTGACATTAAGAAGGCGTTAGGTGTGGTGGTGCGTGCCTGTAATGCCAGAACTCGGTAGGTGAGGCAAGAGGATCACTGAGAGTTTGAGGCCAGCCTGGTCTACATAGTGAGTTCAAGGCCAGCCTGAACTATATGAGATTGTCCCCTCCTCCACAAAAAAAATAATACAGCTTTAAACTAAAGTAGATAAGAAAAGGAAATGGGGAAAATAGGGATTTTTAAAATGAAGAAGGGAAAATACAGATTGTGGCAAGAGAAAACAACTATTTCTAAATATTCAAAAGGATATTAAGTTGAAAAAGAACAAATTTATTCTGGATGAACCTAAGTATGACCACTGGGTGTTCTCAAAGAATCTTCCATGCCTATGTCTGTAATCTGGGCAACTACTTTGAAGATAACAATATGTAATACAACAACCATTGTAGATTTTCTGTCATCTTGTTTTGAAACTCTGTATCATTTTTTATTGTTTTTGTGTTGTTTTGTTTCTGTCTTTGTTTTTGTTATTTTGTTTTTGCTCTTTTCTCTTTAAAATAAAATTTTCAAAAAGAACCTTCTAGTAGTAGAAGCAGTCCAAAACTGGAAGTTTAGATTCAAGAGCTTGTGAGAATTCCAAGACCCTAAACATGGCAATGAAGCACTTGAAAGAGATCTTGTACTGCAGTATTTTGGGGATGGTGTTCTGCAGAAAATGAAGTTCACAAGACATTCATTAGTGGTTTGTGGGTTTGTGTGCATATAAATGCGCACATGTGCATGGGTAGAAGTGGTAATTTAGGGGCATTTGGAGGTCAAATAACCTTGGGGAATACCAGATTGAAAATAGGGAAATATATTCTTAAATTCAACATATTCATTGTCCTTAAAATGACAGTAGGTTTAATAAGCTATTATGTGATTATATGTGTTGTGAACATCAAAGGAACTAAAGTTACTTAGCTAAGGATATCTTTTGTCTTAAGCATACCTTTTATTATTTCCTGAAGTATTTTTCCATGAAACTGAGCTTAGGAACCAGTTTTGTAGAGAACACAGTCACTATTTATAAATCTTTTAAGGATAGTTTCAAACTTGGTATTCTCTGTCACTTTTCTAAATATGTCAAGGAGAGAATATATAGGAAGTTGAAGACATACTACCAAAGGAAACACATATGTCACCTGTATGATTTGGCAGTATTTGTTATTATCTAAGATATGACTAACAAATAATACAATGTAAAATACTCTTCTAACTCTGACCAATTGATTTAAAATTTTGCATTCTATTGCTACTGTTAAGAGACTATGACTTTATAAGACCACTGTTAAGAGAAAAATTATAGAATTAATAACATAATGAATACTATTTTCTGGAAGAACAGATGATATGTTATTCTATCCTTTGCACCTGCAACTGTCACTGATTAAAAGGCAAAGGGAAAAAAAATCACCCCTGGTAATTGTACATGATTACATGGGCCCATAGACATACTGCCACATGAACACCTGGAATATTATGATCAAATTAAATTCAGCTTGTGTTCATTTCTGCCTGTTAGCATTTTCTCTAAGGAAAGTGAAATCTCAGAATTTGGCTTTTTTTTCCATTAAACATCTGATTTGGATTACCCTTAAAGGATGCACCAGGCACACGTGGTGGAGTACTGTGCACAAAAACCACTTCTAGGCAGTTTGAGCTGGAGTGACCATGGCGAATATTTTCTTCAGAGATAGGTTTAAGTTTCCTGAGACTTACATACATTCTTCATAGCTTAATGGTATGCAGAGGGAAATGCTGACAGAACACTGAGGTAAGAGTAGTCACTGCTAATAATGATCTAGTTTGGGAAACCTTTCTGCTTTGCCAGACAATACAGAGGGAGGTCACTAAGCATAAGTGCAGTAGTTCTTTCGGGTGACTCTTTCCCCCGAACACCCTTAAAGTAGCTGAAGGTCTTCCAGTTAAATTTTGGAAGTAGTTAAATTTCTTTACATTTATCAGAGGCCACTCTAAATTCCTGCCATAGGTAAGGGAGAGATTTTATGATCATGGTATCGACTGTGGTCTAAATTGGAGAACTATAGGTTGGGTTTTAGAGGAAAGATTCTGAGATACTAGTACCTGTGTGCAGAAGTTTGCTTTGCAGAATCTGTTGTGTTGGGATTAGCACCTAGGAAAGAATGAAGGAAACCCAATGAAGTGGAGGTGGAAATTAGAATGCGATGCTGTCAGAACAAAGACCTCGGCCAAGCTTCCTGGACCTTGTGAATTTCCCTGCTCAAATCAGGTGTGTTTACAGTTTGTAGTTTTTTGGACCAAATATGTCCAAAAATGTCTCATGTTCATCAAAAATGTCTTATGTTCAGAGGTTTGGCTTTTAGTAGATTATGGGGGCCCAAAATTCATTACTGGCACCAGCTGTGTCCAACTTCAGCATACCTTTCTCTGCCACGTTTTTTTCAATGTTAAAATAAAATATATAAAAAGTAAACAAAAGTTTGTTAGCTATATACATGTTTTCCATTATGTATTTTTTATATGTGGCCCAAGATAATTCTTCCTCACTCAAAAAAAAAAAAAAAAAAGGGAAAAAGAAGACAAGCTGCAGGAATGACACAGCTGGATTTGTTCATAGCTGAATGTGCTGTTAGGAACTGGAACCTGCCTGGAAGAGGTTGCAGTCTAAAGTGTGATGTGTGATCTGGAGGGCTGAATTCTTATTCTCTCTGTCTCTGTCTCTGTCTCTGTCTCTGTCTCTGTCTTTCTGTATCTCTCTCTGTCTGGCTGCTATAGGTTAAGCAGCTCTCTTCCAACATGCTCTTCTGCCATGATGTTTCTGCCCTGAAGCCAGCCAACCAGAGACTGAATCTCCTGAAATCACAAGCAAATCTAATCCTTCTTTCTCCTTTAAAATTGTCTATATTTTTTCCCAGCAATAAAAAGCTAAGTACTCTATAATATGCCCCTTCACAGAGGTCACTGGATGTAGGTTATGCCCAGGAAGGATTTGTGACCTTCAGTGAAGTATCTCCCTTTGGCTGAGGGTAATTCTGTTAGCTGATAGCCAGCTAATACTCTCAGAAATCAGGAGAGTACGTGTCCTCAATCCACAGGAAAGACCTCATCCTAGCAATGTCTATGCCTCTGAGTAATAAGACAGTCTTTCAAAAACACCTGCCTGCAATTCACTCCAAACTAGGAGAAATGAAGATAACTACCGTTATTCCCTGTCTTCTACCATCCAGGCACTTTAATGATTAACACTAATAATAAAGTACTAACTAACCTTGTTAGATTTCTTATCTCTGAATCATTATGTTAAATTGCATATGCATGAATTTTATTTAATCTTCACAATTCACAATTTTCTCTTATTCTTCTTTACACGAGTGAAGAAATTGAAGCCAAGAAAAATGAGTAATTTGCTTAAAGTAATGCAAGCACACATGAAAGTGCTTGGATTTGAATTTGGACTGTACCGTTCAAAGTCCTCACTCATAATCTTGAAACCATACCACTCTATACTATTTTGTTTTATTCTTATGAAAATGCTGCAAAGTATGCATATATCATGCCCATTTTGCAATGATGAAAATGAACATGGGGAAGCTATGTAACCTTCTAGAGGTCACATGATAGTATAACAGAAATAGGGCTCTGTCTGATCTCCAAGCTCTTGCTCTTTCTGTTGCCCTGTGGATTATAGGAAATCCATTAAAAGTTCACAAATACTCATAAATTTTTGAATAATGGTTTTTATTTAGATTTATACATTTGTGAAAGTCCTTGGCAAATATCCTTTGGAATGAGAATGCACCAGTAAAGCAGCTGGTTTAGAGGGCCAACTGAGGCTCCATGAACATCTCTATTTACCAATGCTTCCATGCAAGGGTGTTCCGAGCAATTACAAGCAGTTTCCATTTATAGTAGTTCAGGTGATTCTGGGATTAGTCCCACAGACAAGGCAGGGATCACGTCTGATATACTGCTGTATCCTCCCTGACAACTTCCAATGAAAAGTATTCAATAAAAATCTGTTAACAAGATGAGAGATATTTAAGTGGCATGTATATCAGTAGTTCCCAGAATTTCAATAGCAGGGAACTCTTTCATTGTTTTCTTTCACAGAACTCTCTCCCCTCTTACTAAATTATATTTTATCACTTATACTTCCTTTTCCTCCCACTTAAATTTAAGGCATGCAGAATCCACTATAACTTCCAGTAAGCAACAGGTACTCAACACTAAAAATGAATTGAGATACCAGTATTCCCATGTTCATTTCAGCACTATACACAATAGCCAAGATATCAACTCATGTGTCCATTGATGGATGGCTAAAGAAAATGTGGTACACATACACATACTAAGTTGATCAAATTATCCTGCCAGAAATAAAGAAAAGGAGCATTTTAATGAACTCAAGTGACCGCTGATCATGCGTCATTGGCTTCTGTGTGGCTTGAAACGTTATCACCTCTAGTACAGTATTCCAATGTCCAGGATCCTTACTGTGGAAACTGCTGAAAGGCAAGGGACAAACTCAGATAGTTCTTGAGATGTTTGTTGTAAGGAAGGCCACAAAAGTTAAAACTTCTTTTCTGCATCATCTCAGCAGCACCTCTTTCTTAGCAAATGGGAATCTTTTGAATGAGGAGAAAGGAAAGCCAGATGCTAGCAGATAGAAGTGGTAATATGCATGAAGGAAGAGAAATTGTTCCTATACCCTTGAGTCCCCAGATTTTGATGCATTTGGGTTAAATGATGGGCTCTTGGCACTGCATAGGAAACTGTGAAGTTAGAACACTGGATCCCACATAGAGGTGTTCATTATATTGAAATACTACTCTTGAAAAAAAAACCATTGTCTGTTTCAATCCAAATCTTATTATATTGAAGGATTGTTTTGTTTGGGATTTACAAAGCTTTTTTCTTCCTTAATTTCCTTAGAAAATTAGGGGGCAGAATCATCCTTGTACACAATCACAAATGTGGTTGTGATTACCTTCTGTCTCCTAGCAGGCTTTGCAGCTCATACTGAAACACTGCCTTGGAGGGAATGATGTTCCTGGGGACACAGTACACTGCATGAACTCTCAACATTTTCCTGTAGTTTATATTATTTTATTTTAACTGAAAACAGACTGTTGATGGTTTTCCTAGCCACAGCAAAATGGCCTGCTGTTGGCATCATCAAAGGAAATGGACAGTGTCTTTTACACTTAATTTGATTTCATTATTTTTGTTAAACAGAGCAAAAATTAAACTCATCTAACAACTTACAGGGTACGGGAATGAGGTGAGACATGCCTCATAAATTCTGAGGATTTAGAATTTGCTCCTTAGAAAACCTAATTTAGCTGGTATAAGGGTGGTGGTAAAGCTTGATCAACCCCTGTGTCCAAATATTTTTAGTGCAGCAATAGTTTTTATGTCCATATTCTCCAGTGCCCAGAACATAGCTGCACTCCAGGATGTGGCTAGAGGAGTTGTACACAATGCTCAATTACACTGGAAAATACCATCATTGATATCATTACCTAGCTGTGTGGGAGTGTGTGGAAGAGGTGTGGTAGGATCCTCATAGTAACTCCAGTGCATTATTATTCCTAATTTTACAACTGGGGGTAATTGAGATTTACAAGGTTTGGATAATTTCTGCAAGATGAGAAATAAAGCAGGTTAGTTGAAGCCAAAATTCAACTTTCTCCTTTTTTCTTACACCATTTGGTTGATGTGATAATGTTTCTTTGTTGATTTTCAAAATACATCTCTCTCTTTCCCTTACGAGGGTGTGTGTATCAGGAAAGCTAGCGCCGTGCTTTTTTTTTGAGCATCATCTTACCCAAAGTACACAGAATAATATTTAGCATGAAAGAAGTGCTTTGTGTATAAGCTGTCCCATGGTACCCATAGGGGATTTTTTCCAGGACACTCCATGGATGCCTCAATTTGTGGACAGTCAAATCCTTTATAGATAATGGCATAGTATTCATATAGAACCTATTCAGTACTCCTGTATAGTTTAGCTCATAATATATAATACAATGTAAATGCTAAATAAATAGTTATAATATTATATTCATTAGGGAATATAACAAGAAAAGTCAGTACATGTTTAGTACAAGGGAAACAGTTTTTTGAATATGTTTGATTGTGATATGTTGACTCCTCAGCTGAGACCACAGCACAAGTACAGATGTTGAGTGCATTTGTTGAACAGATACATGTCTTTATCAAGCTACAAATGGAGTTTGAAATTGATTTGAGCAGACTGTCAGAAAATTAAGATGAGAGTTTATTCTTTACATGGCAACAGGTAAAATTCAGATTAATGATTTGTAGATATGTCTTTAATTATTTTCTGTCTTACAACTAAACAACTAGAGTAATTTAGTTCTGAAAATGCATAGTGAGAGACACAGGAAAATTTTGGAGAACTTTACCTCTATTCAGGAAAGCAGCCTAGATTAGCTAAAAATCTCAGGAATTGCTTTGCTAGGGCATTATTTTAAGATAGTTGAACATAAGTTAATTCTTACTCTGAGTGCAAATTCAGGAAATTTTTTTTTTAAAAGAGCTCTTTTCATCAGGAAAAATGAGATATGCTTTTGCCTAAATATAAATGTTTAGTCAAAAATTATGTGTATACACAGTATATATTCATACTTGCATATATGCATATATATGTATAAGCTTTGTGTTTATGGGCTTTATAGGATATACTTGTCAACTTGAGATTATTTTGAAGCTTTCTTCTCCTTGCATATTCAAGTGGAATTTCTAAACTTTTGGAAATGGTCAAATTGATAGAAAATCACAATTTATAATCTCTCAGATTTTATTTGAATTAACTGATTTTAGGCAACTCAGTTACCCTGGGGATAAGAGACTGGGACTGGAATTTTATATCGCTGATCAGTGAGTCACTGGTTGTCAGGACAGGTTGGTTTAAGACTGGCAGTGACAGGACAGACATTCTCACAGTAAACATCATCCATAAGTATAGAGAATTCTGTAGGAAATAATGAATTAATTTCAGAAATTCTGTTTCATTCAATGAAGGAAACACTTCATTGAAAATTTAATGCATTCAAATAAAATCACTAAAAGGCACAAACGTTTTATTATCCACAAGTTTTCATCCATTGCTATAAAATACAACAGTTTTGAGGAGTTAGAGTACTACCATAATAGAATATACTTGTGATAAAAGTATTATATATACCAACACACACTTCAATATAAATTTGACAAAAAATTCATGATGTTTTTAATTACTTAAATTTTAATTAAACATTTATAGTTGAGAATTGTTATTAATATATTATCAGAATACTTAAAATCTGATTTGTTGAATTTAATTCTTATAAACTTTATTCTTAAAAGCAGGGTGATAGTTACATTATCATCATCATTCACAGGGGGTCATATACCACTGCATTGTGTGTGCATAATGCAGAAGAAGACTTAAAACTTGACTGACTGATTTGAAAACTTGGGACAGAGACAGTGACCAAGGATTAATAAAATTACCATATGACTAGTGTTTTAAAGAAGTGAATTTTAAACTTTCCCCGAAAGATGAATGAGTTGGCCAAGTAAAGGGAGTAGGAAAAAGAAGGTATCCTTTGTTTTAGAAAAAGCAAAAATAATAATAGACTGGAAATTTACCAAGAGAAAATTAGATGAACAAGACTGATAATGTGACTACAATTCAGTGACAGAAGGAAAAAACTGGAGAAGGCTCTAATGGCCACTGTTCAGGACCCTGTAGGCCAGTTAAAGGCGTTTGCCTTTATCCTAAAAGCATTGGTAAGTAATTGAAACATTGTAAGTGGGTGACAGATATGAATGAATGAGTCAAGATCAGTACATTTTAAAAGAAAGATTTCAGTTACTGAATAAAATAATATGACCTGCAAAAGAACTTCTTAGCATTTGCAACTCTTCAATCTTTTCCTGCAAACCTTTTCCAAATCAATTCTCAAGGCCAACACATTTAAAAAAAAAAAGACAAAAAAACAGAATCTGGTTTCCACATTCCTCCCTTTCTCCTGCTTCCTTAGGGGAGGACAATTTTCTGGTGCCTGTGGGCTTCCTTGTCTCCTGGAAGCCTGCAATCTGTGTGAAGATGCGTTCCTCAAGAAGGTGCCACACTCTAGAGAACTTCAAGGCTTTATACACAGAGCAGTGGACATTTGCCACACCGTGTGCCTCTGACACAAAGTCTGCAAATATATTTGCTGAAAGCTTCAGCACCAGTATTGTGTGAGAGCCCTAGCACCTCCTCATTTCTTGGCATACAAATCTAAAAGAAGTCTCACAGGTTCACTTTTACTTCGCAACTGTGTTATGCCTTCCTGTCAGTGTTCCAGATTTCAGTGAGACACTACAACCTCCAGAGGAGAGAAGTGCACAGGCTCTCACTCAGTGGATATTAGATGTAATACCTGTACTGAGAGAAAACACTTTTAAGCACTTTACATCTGCTAATTTAATCCTCATTGTCATAGGTACATAGGATATACAATATTGATGGCTGTGACATAATTTTGCTTATTTATTGAAAAGTATACAGACACAGAGAGAAATAGTAGAAATGGATAAATAAGTGTCATATGCTATGTACACTCATGGAATTATGCTCAAATAATTTAAAATATAAAGAAAAGTTTTTTCAACCAGATTTGAATGATATGGATTGTGCTAATGCTTGAATCAAATCTTGAAGGTGAGACTAAAATTAGCTCAAAAAGACTACGGAAGGAAAGAAAGGTGTTTCATACAGAGGAAGGCATGAAACAGTGGAGAGGCGTGAGACCGTGGAACAGATTAGTAGGTATGAAGTAACAATAAATGATGCTGAAGAAGGGCATTTGTGGCAGCTGATGTGAGAGGGGCTAGAAAGTGCTATACGCTATTATTGATTTGGGTTATCGTGTAAAATGAAGATGACTTTGTGGTTAATCATATAGAAGAAGAAGAAGAAGAAGAAAATGAACCCAGCATTTCACCTCTGAGAGACTATTCTGACTGTTGTGCAGAAAAAGCACAAAACGGAGTTTGGGGGGAAAGGTGTGGCATGTTTCAAAGAGAGATGAAGGAGGTCCAATCTCTGGATGACATAAGGTGGCTATGACGACTAGCACACTGTCATCCACCTACGTGCAATATGTCCTTATGGAGTGGATGGACAGATGGATAGATTGATAAATTTTTGTCATTTTAGGACTGTGGATCAAACCTGGAGGTGCTCTATCACTGAGCTACATATCTCACCTTTTTCAATTTTTATTTCAAGATAGGGTCTTCCTAAATTGATTTCATTGGTGGGGCTCAAAAGTGATCCTTCTGTCTCAACTGCCATTGGTGCTGGAATTACAGGCATGTGTCACTGTGCATGATGATAATTTTTAAAAGTAAAGTTTAGCCAGTTTGTCTTTGCTATGGTTTGAACTCTTATTTTCCACCAAATATTTATATTTCAAAAGTGAAAGTAGGTAGAAATCTGAAAGATATAGGAATAGGCAGATACTTCAAGAACAAAACCCAAACTGCAGGGGAAACACTTTAAAGAATCAACAGCTGGGTTCTCATCCTGTTAAAATGCTCTTGTAAATCAAAAGAAATCACCATTAGAGTGAAAAAAAAAACCCATGGAGTGAGAAAAATTTTAGCTAACTCTCCCTCAGACAAAGGACATATACACAGAACATATAAAAAAATTGGAAAAAAATCAGAGCCCCCAAATTCAAAGACCCAATCCAAAAATGAGCACCTGAGATGAATATGCACTTCTCAGATGAAGAAACACAAAAAGCAAATAAATACATGAAAAAATGTTCAGCATCATTGTTCATTTGAGAAGTGCAAATTAAAACAACACTGGTATTCCATCTCACCCCAGAAAGAATGGCTATTATCACGTAATCTACCATCAACAAATGCTGGAGGGGCTGTGGGGAAAAAGGAACCCTTCTCCACTATTGGTGGGAGTGTAGACTGGTATAACCACTTATGAAAGAGAACAGGGGACCTTGTTTGCCTTTTCATTATGTGAGGACATCGTGAGAAAGTGTCACCTATAAATCAAGAAATAAACCAACACCAGCCCCTGACTCTACCAACATCATGATCACAGACTTTCTATCCCCCAAAACTGTGAGAAATAAATTCCTGTTGTTTATAAGCCTTCTCAGTTTATGTTAGTTTGTTATAGCAGCTCGAACCTACTAAAACAGTCTTGTACCTTAAAATACATTACATGTTACAACATCAGAACAAACTTGTTTGTTTATTCTAATTATCTTTTCAACATGAAGTATAATTGAGAACTTGCTAATTAGTGGTAAATTATACACACTTAATGGCAATATTGTCCTCAAGGGAACAAAAGTGGTTTTTGAGAAAGCAAGTTTAAATATATATATATATATATATATATATATATATATAAATTTCCCAGCCACTGGGGGAGTTTGGACTGGCACCCCATGGTTATTGTGGGTTATGCATTAGTCTGGGTCACCATCAGCTAGCCACCCTGGGAACTCAGACGGATGGCCCATGCTCTGCTGACATTGTGAGTTGTGCCTGAATTCAGGGTGACATTACACAGCCTCCAGGGGAACTTGGACTGGTGCTCCTCACCACACGGGCATTATGGATTACCCCTGAAGCTCCGGAAGCCCTGGAAGCCCTCTGTCATCTGCCTGGGGAATTCAGACAGATGTTTCAATTTCATTTTTTTTTCTTGGTTTTTTTTTTTTTTTTTCCAGTACCAGGAATTGAACTCACAACATTGCTCTAGCCAGGCAGATGCTGTGCCTCTGAGCTAAATCCCCAGCCCCAGATGTTTCAGTTTTGTACTGACACTGTCACTTGTGACTGAGGCCCTGAAGAAACCAGTATGTCCCATTAGCTGCCTGAGGACCCTGATCCGGCACTGCACATTCCACCAACATTGTGGGTCAGCCTGAGGCCCAGGAGTCCTCAGTCAACTGCCTGGGGACCCTGGTCCTGAAGGCCAGTGCTCCGTTGCCATCAGGGTACTCATGTAAGCTGTGCATGCCATCATGGGGTAAGCCTTACAACCAGGAAACCTAGGGGCCCTAGAGACCTTCTGGTGAGCTGCCTGGAGAGGGTGAGGCCCAGCATTTCACCTCTGATGGCCACAATGGCAAGACAAAGGACCAAAATGCAATCTCAGAACTCCACCCCAACCAGAACAAGTCCAGGAGACATCAGCATAGGAGAATTCAGAAGTCATATCCCTTAAATCTCTGAAATAATCACAACTGAAGTAAAGAAATGACTCCATAAGGCCATGAAAGAAATTGGTTCAGAAATAATCTCTCAGGTAAAAAATAAAATGACAGCAATAATGAAAGAATTGGTCAGAACATCTAAAGAGGACATATGTAAAAAAATAGATGAGCATAGAAGAATAACAGAAACATTAAATGAACAATATAGGAAAGAACTAGAATGTATGAAACAGATTCATACAGATATCCAGGAAATCAAAATTTCCATCAAAAGCTGGAAAAACCACTTGAATAAAGCCAAAGATAGACTTTCAGATCCTGAAAACAGCACTGTAGCTAGCAATCATGAAAGGAAAGATCTCTTAAAAAATACAAGGAATCAGGAAATAACAATTCAACAGCTGCAAGATGGTGCAAAGAGAAACAATGTAAGAGAGATAGGTATAAACAAAACAGCACAAGTCAACACAAATGACATAAGAAGACTATTTGCAGAAGTAATAGCAGAAAATTTCCAAAATATGGAAAAAAGAATCTGCCATACAGTAAGTGAGGCATATAGAACTCCAACAAGCTGTAACCAAAATAAAACCACACTGAGAAATATAATAATCAAGATCACAGAAATCCAGAAAAAGGATAGAATATTGAAAGTTGTTAGAGAAAAGAAACAGATCATCTATAAAGGAAAACCCATCAGAATCATGGCAGATTTCTCAACACAACCATCAAATCAAGAGGAGCTTAGAGTGAAGTATTCCAGGTCCTAAAACAAAACAACTTCCAACCTGAGTGTTGTATCCTGCAAAACTATTCTTCAAAATTACTGGCAAAATAAAATTCATCCATGACAAAGAACAACTGAAGAACTTCATCAGTGCCAAACCAACCCTGCAAAAAGTACTAAAATATACTCTAGAAAGAGATAAAAGTGACAACAATTTCAAGAAAAACAATAGAAAGGAACCACCTAGCAGAGAAAGCAATTAAACAGAGTAAAAGTAGGAAATCAACAAGTAAATAACATGACAAAGACAAGACAACACATAACAGTCAAGAACCATTAATGTAAACAGCCTCAATTCACCAATCAAAAGAAGCAGAATAGCAGAGTGGATCAAGAAATGAAATCCAACAATATGCTGTATATAAGAAGCATATTTAACTCAAAAAGAAATTCATAGACTGAAAGTCAAAGGTTGGAAAACAATTCTCCATGTGATGGGAACTCAGAAAAAAACAGGGGTAGCTATTCTGATTGCAGATGTTGCAAACTTCAAACCAAGAATGATAAAAAGAAATAAAGAAGGTCACTACATGCTTGATAGAGGAAAACTTCAAAAGAAGAGATACCAATAATAAGTATGTTTGCAGTCAATATGGGGACAACCAACTATATAAGACAAACCTTAATAGACATGAAAAACCAAATAACTAATAACACTATTTTAATGGGGGACCTTAACACCCATTGAAACAAAGATAGGTCAACAAAAAAAAGATAGGTTGAACAAAAAATCAGCTAAGAAATAGAACTGAATAAATCTTGTGAACAAATGGACTTAATAGATATTTGCAAAGTGCTCCACCCCACAATATTAGAATATACATTCTTCTCAGCTGCACATGGGAAGTTCTCTAAAATAGACCACATACCAGTCCATAGAACATGCTTACCTAAATGCAAAGGAATTGAAATTATCCCATGCATACTATCTGACCATAGTGCAATGAAATTGGAAATTAATGACAAAAGGAACCACAAAAACTCCATAAACACATGGATGTTAAATAACAGCCTCCTGAACAACCAGTGAGTCACAGATGAAATTAAAGAAGAAGTTAAACAGTATCTATGAACAAATGAAAATGTAAATACAACTTACCAGAATCTGTGGGATGCACTGAAAGGGATGTTCATAGTGATAAACTCACACATGAGGAAAACAGAACAAGAACAAATAAATAGCTTAAGGCTGCACCTCAAAATTTTAGAAAAAGAACAAGTCAAGCCCAAAGCTCAAAGAAGTGAGGAAATCATAAAAATCAGGGGAGATATTACTGCACTTGAGGTGAAGAAAACACTACAAAGGATTAATGAATCAAAGAGTTGGTTCACTGAAAGAGTAAAGTTGATAAATCCCTAGCCAACCTTATCAAAAAAAGGAAAGAAAAAACTCAAATTCATGCAATAATGAATAAACAGGGTGAAATCACTACAGATCCTATAGAAATTCAGTAGATTATCAGTACATACTTTGAAAATCTTTACTTCCATAGAATGGAAAATACAGAAGAAAAGGACAGATCCTTAGATAAATATGAATTAGCAAAGCTGAATTAAGAAAAAATAAAAATCCTGAATAACCCAATATCAATTATTATAATGGAAAATATGATTAAAAACCTACCAACAAAGAAAAGCCCAGGTCCTGATGGATTCACTGCCAAATTCTACAAAAAGTTCAGAGATTTAATGCCAGTTCTTCTCAAATTCTTCAATTGAAAAGGAAGCAATTCTCCCTAACTCATTTCTGGAGGCAAGTATTATACTGATCCCCAAAGGATAGAGAGACCCAACAAAAAAAGAGAACTGCAGGTCAATCTCCCTAATGAACATAGAGGCAAAGATAGTCAATAAAATTTAAGCAAACAGAATTCAGCAAATTATCAAGATGATAATACACCATGACCAAGTTGGATTCATCAAAGAGATGCAGGGATGGTTCAATATATGCAAATCAATTAATGTAATACACCATATTAGCAAAGCCACAGACAAAAACCACATGATCACCTCAATAGATGCAGGAAAAGATTTTGATAAAGTCCAGCACTCATTTGTGATAATACCCAGGCCAGGGATATAGCTCGGTGGTATAAGCACCTCCCTGGTAAGCACAAGTTCCTGAGTTCAATTCCTGATACAAAAAAAAAAAGACTAAAATGATAAAAAAAAACCCACAGAAAATAGGTATAGATGGTCTTTACTTCAATCTGATCAAAGCCATCTATGACAAACCAACAGCCAACATTACACTGAATGGACAAAAACCGAATGCTTTCAGTTTAAAATCAGGAGCAAAGATGTCCACTGTCAGCACTCCTATTCAACATAGTTAGGGAAGTATTAGCTAAAGCAATTAGACAAGAGATAGAAATAAAAGGAATAAGGATAGGAAAGGAAGAAGTCAAAAATATTATTCACGATGACATGATACTCTACACGGAAGACTCCCCAAACTCTACCATATAACTCCTAGAATTAATAAACAAATTCAGTAGTGTAGCTCAATACAAACTCAACACTCAAAAATCAATCATATGCCTCTATACAAACAACAAACACACTGAGAGAGAAATTAAGGAAACCATACCTTTCACCATAGCATCCAAAAAATTGAAATATGTAAGAATCAATCTAACTAAAGAAGTAAAAGACATGTACAATGAAAACTATAGTATTCTGAAAAAAGAACTCAAAGAGGATTTCAGTAAATGCAAAGATATTCCTTGCTCATGGATAGGAAGAAGCAACATTGTGAAAATCGCTATACTACTAAAATTGTTGTATAGATGCAATGAAATTCCAGTTAAAATACCATTAGCGTACCTCATAGATATAGAGAAAATATTCCTAAAATTCATCTGGAACCAGAAGAGATCCAGAATAGCAAATGCAATCCTGTGCAACAAAGACAAGTCTGGTGGCACCATGATTCCTGAGTTGAAATTACACAGGCCACAGTGATAAAATCAGCATGGTATTGGCAAAAAGATAGACCTGAGGATCAATGGAACAGACTGGAAGAAACAGACACAACCAAAAACACACTCAACCACCTAATCTTTGATAAAGGGGCCAATCAAACTCACTGGAAGAATGATAGCCTCTTTAATAAATGGTGCTGGAAAAATTGGTTCACCATATGCCAAAGACAGAATGTAGACCCATGTCAATCATCATACATCAAACTCAAATCAAAATGGATCAAAGATTTAAATATTAAAACAGAAACACTAAATCTACTGGAAGAGAAAGTTGGTAAAAGTCTCAAAGACATAGGGGTAGGCAGAGAGTTCATGAACAAAAATCAAACTGCGCAGGAAATACTTCAAAGATTCAACAACTGGATCTCATCTTATTGAAAAGTTTTTGCATATCTACAGAATTCACCAATAGAGTGAAAAGAAAAGTCACAAATTGGGAATAAATTTAGCCAACTGTCCCTCAGACAAAGGACTTCTATCTAGAACATATAAAGAACTAAAAAAAAATCACCCCCCCAAATTTAAAGACCCAATCCAAAAATGGGCATCTGAGATGAATACACACTTCTCACATGAAGAAATACAAATGGCAAATAAATACATGAAAAAATGTTCAACATCATTAGTCATTCAAGAAATGCAAATTAAACCATACTGAGATTCTGTCTCACCCCAAAAAGAATGGCTATCATCAAGAAATCAACCAATAACAAATGCTGGAGAGGCTGTGGAGGAAAAGGAACATTTACTTCTCCACTGCTAGTGGGAGAGTAGACTGGTGCAACCCCTGTGGAGATCACTTTGGATATTTCTTAGTAAAGTAGGACTAGAGGTCCTCTTCAACCCAGCTATTTCCCTTTTGGGTATTTTTTGAGAAAAACTACAAACATCATAACACAGTGATATATGTGCACCCATATTTATAGCTGCTTAATTTGTAATAGCTAAATCATGGAAGCAACCCAAATGCCCATCAACTGACAGATGAATAAAAAAGATGTGGTATTTTTACATAATGGAATATTACTCAGCTATAAAGAAAGATAAACTTGAGGCTTTCATAGGTAAATGAACACAGCTAGAGTTCATACTCCTAAGTGAAATAAATCAGACCCACATTTGTGTATTGTACTGTCTCACTAGTAGGAACATGAAGGATAAATAAAATCTGAAAGGTATAATAGATATTGTGAACGGGAAAGAAACTGCTCAAAGTTTAGGAACAACTGCGATGAAGGGAAAGCGAAAAAGAAACAAGGGAAACTATGTATGTGTGTGTGTGTGTGAATATACATTATATATACACACATATATACATATATATGCATATATATGTATTTATTTGTCCTATGTATGTATATACATATATATACACACATATATATGCACACAAGATAGCTGAGTCATACTGCTAACTTCTATTGCTTTATTGAAAGGAGAATTTAATGTTTAATAGATCAGTCTTGCATGCCTATATTTGTCTAACTTAGCAACCAATTTGAAGATAGCAATATATAATACAACAACAATTGTTAATTTCCTATCATCTTGTCTGAAATTCTGTATTGCTTCTATTGTTTGGGCTTTGTTTTGTTTATGTCTGTTTGTTTGTTAGTGTGTTTTTGTTCTTTATCTTTAAAAAATATATATAATATCTCAAATTTCTTTATATGTATATATCTCAGATTATATAATATATAACATATATACAGAAATATAAGTACATACTGTATATAGAAACATATATGCAATACACCTGTGGTATTAAAATTAAGGAGGGGAGGGTGATAAATAGGAAAAATATTTTAAAATGTCCTTTGGGGAGAAATAATGAAAATGCTACAACAAATAAATGTTTAGTGGCATTTGCTAGATTTAATCCAAAATAATGACTTTTTGTTTAACATAATTCTACTTAACACTGTCTAAGTATCTGACAGCCAACAGGGCATACTTGCTTGATTTGTTTTTGGTATCATATTGACTTTAGGAAACTATGTCTGCAGAGAAAATAGAAATATTCCCATGACTCAGAGAAAAAAAAATATTCTTTTTTCTTTTTGAGACAAGGTTTTGCTATGCATTTCAGGCTGGCCTTGAACTCATTCTGTAGCTCAGGCTGGCCTCGAACTCACAACAATCCTCTGGCCTCAGCTTCCCAAGTGCTGGGATTACAGGAGTGTGCCACCATGCCTAGCCGTGATATTTTAAGTGTAATTGTCACATTTTATCTAAGGACTTCAAACCATTTCAAATAAATGTTTCATCAATCCTCAGAGCAATCTGTTTTCTAGACAAAACAGAAAAGAGTGCTCTTGTGTTCTCTTAATCTCTCTCCATGGGAATAACAATTAATTGTTCTAAATTTAAAGCCAGACATTTTAATCTCAGAGCTGTATCTATGATTGTCATGGTTCTAAAGTTGAGATTTGGTAGCTCAGAAAATTCCAGTGACCTGTTACTCAAGAGATCTACTGAACAACACTCAGTTAAGGTAAATACAGAATCGTAGTGGTCCCATAATCACTCTTTTCTGTTATCTCTCTCCTCTTAAGGTACTCTGCCTGTTTAAAAAAGATTCTTCTCAGATTTTTCTAAAACACAAATGTAATGCTGCGGTCTCAACAGAGTGACTTCACCTGCTCTGGCAGATGTAGAAGAGAAAGAAATAGAACTCAAATATGCTTGGTTGTGCATACACACTGCTTCAACATCTGGCTGTCTAATGAACTTGAGCACACTCTATTTGTACTCCAAGGGGACAGATTTTTCATTTTAAGGTAGAATTCTCTTCCACTACTATTTCTGTGAGAGCCAAATTTCCCCACCTGCCAGTGTGTTTTCTGAAGTCACTGAGCCTTTTAGATCCATGCTGCACTTAGACTCTATTGTGATTTCTCTAGCTACCAGGAAATTATGTATGTTGAAAAATATGAATCAGAATTTTTAAGGCATTAGCATTAGGATTAGTGTAGTCCAACTACAGTTGATGCAGTTTTGGTCAGACAGGTTGCGTGCCTGTAGGAATTCTTTCTGATATCCGGGAGAATGTCCATGTATTGAATTCCATGCTTCAGTGCCATTCAGCTTGAATGGTCTCACTCTTTCCTTCATTTTCATGACTGTGTATGCTCCTGATTGTCCTTCTTTTTCTCACTTTATTGAATCTACTTTTCTGCCCATCTCTTACATACTGCTGCCATTCAGATTCTCTCTTCTCCCTCCACAAAATCTTTCCAGGTGATCTTCTCCACCATTTTCTTCTGCATATGGCAGCTACTGACCAACTTTCTGCCCTTTTTCCTTCCTTATTTACAAAAGCTTGTTTCTATTTTTTCTTCTGTTCTGTTTTTTTCTTTTCCCTTTCTTCCTTTCTCCCTCCCCTTCCCTTGTTCCCTTCCCATTTGAGCATTTTCTTCCTATAGCGCAATTTTTATTATACATTTGATCCTTATTTACCCTTTCAGTTTCTCATAACAGGTAAACAATGCAATGTTTAAATGTGTGTCTGATTTATTTAATTTAAGAGTAAGGTTTCAAGATGCATTTACCTAGGAATGCCTCAAGTTTACAATTCTTTATGGCAGAGTAGTATTCCATTGTATAAAAAAAAACCCACATCTTCTTTCTCTATTCAACACAGATGGGCATTTGAGCTGTTTCCCAGATTATGCTATTATAAATTGTGCTGATATAAACATGGGTGTGTATATATTGCTGTGTATGACGCTTTTACTTCTTTCAGGCAGACACAAAGCAGGGGAATAGCAGGGTCAAGTGGAACCGCTAGTTTCAGTTTTCTGAGGAATCTCCATACTGATTTCCATAGTGGTTGTACCAATCTACATTCCAACCAGCAGTGCAGAAAGGTCTTTTTTCCCCACAACCCCACCAGAAGTTGTTACTGTTTTATTTCTTGATAGTAGTCATATTTTGGGGGATGAAAAGGAATCTCAGTGTTGTTTTAATTTGCATTTCCCAAATGACCAGTGATGTCAAACATTTTTAATGTTTATATGCTGCTTGCAATTATGCATCTGAGAAGGTTCACTTCAGATGCCCACTTTTGGATTGGGTCCTGACATTTGAGTATTTGAATTTTTGAGTTCTTTTTATATTCTAGATACTTACCCTACGAGAAGCAATTGGCAAAATTTTTTTCCCACTTTGTGGGTTGTCTTTTCACTCTATTGGTGGTTTCTTTTGCTGTGCCAGAGCTTTTTAGTAAAATGAGATCCCAGTTGTTGATTCTTTGTAATATTTTCCATGGGATTGGGAATTTGTTCACAGTCTTTGCCCATATTGGTGTCATCAAGAGTTCTACCTATTCTGTCTTTCAACATTTTTAGTATTTCTGTTTTAATATTTAGATCTTTGATCCCTTTCAATTTTAGTTTAGGCATGGTGATATATATGGGTCTAAGATTAGTCTTCAACATGTGGAAAGCTAATATTCCCTGCAGTATTTATTAAAGAGGCTATATTTCTTCTGGTAAAAATGTTTGGCCCCTTTGTCAAGGATGAAGTGACTGAGCCAATTTGGAGTTGTTTTTGCATCTTTTCTAATCTTCAGTCTGCTTTTTTTTTTCCCTGAGTATGATGCTGTTTTTGCCATGGTAGATGTGTAGTATAATTTCAAGTCAGGAATTATGACGCACTCTCCCTTGCCTTTGTTACACACAATTGCTTTCACTATTCTAGAAAATTTACAAACAAAGAAAAGTCCAGGTCCTGACAGCTTCAGTGCTGGATTCTACAAGAAATTTAAAGATCTTTAAATTTAAAGATCTAACTTCTCAAACTGTTTAATGAAATTGAAAGGGAAGCACTACTCCCAAACTCATTCCTGGAAGCAAAAAATTGTCTGATACCAATATTAGAGAAGGAGCCAACCAAAAGAGAACTATAGTCAATCTCGCTAATGAATATAGACACAAAAATCCTCAGTAAGATACTGGCAAATCGAATGTAGCAAAACATCCAGAAGATTATACACCATGACCAACTAGGATTATCTCAAGAATGCGGTGATGGCTCAACTGCAAATCAATAAGTATAATCCACCATATCAGCAGAACCAAAGACAAAAGTCACATGATCATCTTAATAAATTCAGAAAAAGCATTTGAAAAAGTCCAACAACATTTAGGACAAAAACCCTATGGAAAATTGGATTAAATGGTCTTTATCTTAGTCTGATAAAAGCCATCTATACCAAATCAACATCCAATATCATATTAAATGGTCAAAAACTGAAAGCTCTCACTGTAAAACTAGGAACAAGACAAGGATACCCACTGTCACCACTTCGACTCAATATAGTCCTAGAAACATTAGCCAGGGCAATTAAATAAGAGAAGAAATAAAAGAATAGGGATAGCAAAAGGAAGAAGTCAAATTATCATTATTTGCAGATGACATGATACTCTATATAGAAGGCCCCCAAAACTCCACCAAAAGACTTCTAGATTTATTAACCAAACTCAGTAGTGTAACTAAATACATAGTCAACACTGAAAAAGCAATAGCATTCTCATACACGAATAGGAAACTCACTGTGAGAGAAATTGTGGAAACAATGCCTTTCACGATAACATCAAAAAAATGGAAAAGTTTAGGAGTCAATATAACAAATGAAGTAAAATAACTTTACACTGCAAACTATAGTACTCTGAAAAAGGAGATCAAAGAGGCTATCAGAAAATTAAAAGATACCCCTTGTTCCTGGAGAAGAAGGACCAACATAATGAAAATGACCATACTTCCAAAAAATTTATATAGATTTAATGTAATCCCGATCAAAATACTAATAATATACCTCACAGAATTAGAGAAAAGAATCCAATGGGATCATTTGGAACCATTTTTAAGTTTTAAGAAACTTCCATATTGCTTTCCTTAATGGCTGTATTATTTAAATTCCCAGCATGGTGTGCAAGTGCTCATTTTCTCCACATGCTTGCCAGTGCTTGCTACCTTTTGCCTGTGTGTGTGTGTGTGTGTGTTCAGTGGAGTTTGAATCTAGGGCCTCGCACAAGCCAAGCAAGTGACCTACCTCCACTCAGCCATTCTCACTGCAGTGAGGTGATAATTGGTTGTAGTTTTTATTTTCACTTTCTTCATGATTAGTAATTTTGAGCATATCTTCATATATGTACTGGTCATTATGTCTTCTGTTCAGAAATGTTTCTTTAGGTCTATTCTCTATTTTTAAGCAGATTATTTGTCTTTTTGCTGTGAATCTGTGTTTCTTATATGTTTTTTATGTTAACACTTTGTCAGTTGTAAGTTTTGTAAAAGTCTCTTCCTATTCTTTAGGTTATTTCTTTGCTCTGTTGATTGTTTTGGCTGTGCAGAAGCTTCTTAGTTTGATGTGATTTCATTTGTCTGTTGTTTGCTTTTGAAAAACAAATCATGATAAGGATCTCATTTGCAAAAATTGTTGTCTGTTGTAATGTCTTGAAGTTCTTTTCCTATAAAAAACTTCTAGTTTCATGGTTTCAGGTCTTACATTTAGGTCTTTAATCTATCTTTAGGTAATATTTGTAACGGTCAAGAGAAAGAAATAGAAATTCATTCTTTTACATGTTGTTATCCAATCTTCCCAACACCATTTTTGAAAGAATCTTCTTTATCCAATACATATCCTTAGTGCCTTTCCTCAAGGTCAGTGGTTAGAGATACACAAATTTACTTGTAGGCTTCTTTTTTCTTCCTTGGTCTATGTGTCCCCCTCCCAGTATTATGGATGCAGTTAGAGACCATACTTATAAGTGAAATAAATCAGACCCACATGTGTAAACATCACATTGTCTCCCTAGTGTAAGAATGTAAAAGAATAAATAAAATCTGAAAAATAGACCTTGTGTGAAAGGGAAAGAAACTGCTCAAAAGGAAAGAGAAACTGGGATGAGGGAAAGGAGAAAAGAAAGAAAAAAGGAAGTGAAAAAAATGTGTATATAGAGATATATACACACAAGATAGCTAAGACAATTGTACTACTAATTTCTAATGGTTTATTGAAAGGAACAGTTAATGCTGAATTATTTGATCAATCTTGCATGCTTATATCTGGTAATCTGAGCAACTACTTTTAAGATAACAATATATAATGCAATAACCATTGTTAATTTCCTATCATCCTTTTTTTTTGAATTCTGTATCATTTTATTGTTTCTGTGTTGTCTTGGTTTTGTTATTTTGTTTTGTTCCTCTTTTTTTTTTTTTTTTTTTTTTTGGTTTTTTGGTTTTTCTCTGGTACCGGGAACTGAACTCACGACCTTGCGCTTGTTTTGTTCCTCTTTAAATTAAAAAAAAAAATTTAAAAATAACAAAACCAATATTGTGCTGTTTTGACTATTATAACTTTATAATACTGCATATTTTAAGTAGTGTAATGCCTTCTGTTTTGTTATTTTTGTTCAAAATGGCTTTGGGCATCTTTGGGGTGTGTATGTGTGTATGTGTTTGGTTTTATATAATTTTCACAAGTATATTGTTATTTTGTAGGGATTGCATTGAATCCATAGATTTCTTTGGATGGTATGAAGTACTGATTTTTCTAATCCATGAATAATGTGGATTAGTTTTTCTCTGTGTGTGTGCACTTCAATTTCTTTCTTCAGTATTTTCTAATTTTCACTAAAAAGATCTGCTATGTCTCATATGTGGATAACCCTATAAATCCTCATACTATCATAAGTGGAACTTTGGGAAGGTGATTATTATATACTTACAGCTAACTTTAGGAGGTGGGGCCTGATCTGAAGAGATAAATCACTGTTAGTGTGACCCAGAAGGTTATATCTCTCTTCCTGGGTCTTCCCTTGATCCAGCCTGTTCCTGTCCATGCCACCATGAGCAGCTTTTTCCACTATGCCCCTCTGCCATGCTGTCCTTGGAGCCAGCTGACTATGGACCGAAACATGAGCCAAAACAAACTTCTCCTTTGCATCGCAGGTGTCAGGTATTGTGTCTGAGACACAATATTGTGAAAAAGACACGATCTTTCACCTCTTTGAATAAATTCATTCCAAAGTATTTTTGTAGCTATTGGAAATGATATTAGTTTCTTTCTTTTTTGAGACAATTAGCTATTGATGTATATATATGTATATATGTATATATAAACACTATTAGATTTCTACATTAATTCTGTATCCCACAACTTTATTCAATTATTTTACTAATTCTACTTTTGAGGGGTGGAAGCTTAGGAGTTTTTTCTCTATAATATGCTTTAATCTAAAAACGTGACAAGTTATTTCCTCTTTTCCAATTTGTACGTTCTTCATTTCATTCTCTTCCTGACTGCACTAACACCTCTGTTATTCTTGACCCTGGACTTGCACTGTCATTTATTTATATATAGTAAGGACAAGCTATTATTTCTAAGTCATAAATCAATTACAATTTTGTGCTGGTTAACAGCTATCAGTTGCTAGACACTTCTCAAGGCCCTCTACCATCTAATTCTTTCTTCTCTCCAACAGTTTTCCAAATCTCCTTAGAATTTGTTGTATAACTTCTTGGAGACCCTTGAACTCATCATTCTCTTCTCCTTCTCACCCTCTATCATCCCTCCTCCTTCATGTCTTCCAAGAATTAATGTTCACATGTATTTCCATCTCGTCTTGTTAATGCGCTATCATACCTCTGGCCTCAGGTTATTTGTGCTCTTATTTTGGAAACGTGCCTTCCTGCCCAAGTCAAGCTTTAGTAGGTTTCACATCAATGTACTGTCACAAAATACTGCACATCATTCTGTTTGTCTGCATTCCCTGCTGCTGCCATTGGTTCTGTCAATGAGTGAAGAAATGGCATTTTCTCTATCTGAAAATGCATCCTCTTTCATTCCCTATTCTCACCTTTATCTAGCTAAGCTTCGTAATGCACTGCCTTTCAACACAGACAGCATTCTTCTGGAACATTTTCCCTGACTTCCCAGGCTACCAGATGATGCTTTTCTATCCTCTCACTGGAACGAATGAGCTTTTATAGTGAAAGTCGAGACACACCCTCCTCCTCTCAACTGTCTAAAAGCCTCACATTTTGCCAAGAGTAAGCCTACCATGCCCTACAGAAGCCACCCCATTTTCTTATTATCTCTCTGACTTCATCTTTGACTACTCTTGTGTTCCTTTAGACATGCTACCCTTTTACAGTTGGGGCGGTAGCTGGGATGCTTTTCCTAGATCCTCATGTGACTGACTTTCTTTTTTTTTCAAATCTTTCCACAAATGTCCTCTTGTTGATGAGGCCTACTAAATCATTCTATTTTTTATTCATGCATAATAGTTCTGCAGAACTGTTGCGTTTCATTTTGTCATGTTCATGCATGCATACAACATACTTTCCTCATTTCTCCCCATTACCCATTTTCCTCTTTTCTCTCCCTCCCCAGTCCCTCCTCTTTTCTAGTGGTCTCTGATAGTTTCCTTTCTATGTTTATATCATCGTTACTTTTAAATTTTAAAATTAATTTTCAAGATTTTTTTGTTTGAGAGAAGACATGTGATATTTATTTTCTGAGTCTGACTTAACACTTCACTTAGTACAATGATCTCCATTTCCATCATTTCTTCTTACAAGACGTCATTCTTCTTGTATATGTATATATGTATGGGAATGTGTGCCACATTTTCCTTATCTGCTCCCCTTTTGATGTACACCTAGGCTGTTTCTGTAGCTTAGCTATTATGAACTGTGCAGTAGGAAATATAGTAAACCAGCCTCATTTAAATTGCAATGTGCATTGCTCCTCCCCAGCTATGCACTCCTACTCCTCCTTTCTTTGCTCCTTTTTTACAGTTCTTATTAATCCTTTTGGTCCAGCCTTATAGTTTACTTATGATTATCATTTACTTTCTGTTGCTCCTTATGAGAATGTAGCTCATACGAGCAGATATTTTTCTGTTTTGTTCCTTTAAATGTTCCAAGTGCCTAAATCCGACTGCAGCTGAATAGGTGCACTTAGATGTGGATTTGAAAGGAAGAGCACTGACTGTATTCTAGTACCATCGTTTTCCTTGCCTACTTCCCGGGAAACAAACTGTGAACTTCTTCAAGTTGGGGATGTTTGCTGTTTTGTCTTTTTGTAACATTTTAACACCTTTCCTGAAAATAATGCATTTATAGTAAATGTTTACTTAAGTTGTATGTATTCACCTCGGAGCTCACCACCCCATGAGTGTGCAGAGCCAAGCTAGAATACAAAGGAGACATGTTGCTTTCTTAGTGGGAAAGCTTCCTTACAAGTTATCACAATGTCTAAAATTTCCAAAGATGAAGACTCTGCTCCGGTAGAGTGGCCGCAAAGGCTAAGAATTCACCGTTGTACATTTAACCTTTTTCCCTCATCTGTGCTTATTTTTGGGACATTTATTTTAGTAAATTAGAGAATTTTTAAGCAGTTTTAAAGTTACAGAGCTTGAAAGTTAATATCTTGCCCCCTTTGACTTCTCTTTTTGCTTTCTTTCTCAGAGCTCTTCCTGCCATGATGCAATGGGTCCGCACTCAGAAGCCAGGAGAAAGTGGCATCAATATTGTCACTGCTGATTTTGTAGAACTTGGCGATTTTATCAGCACGGTCATAAAGCTCAACTATGTCTTTGATGAAGGAGAAGCCAACACTTGATAATGCTATTCGGAGTATGTATGAAAAAGATAGAGCAGACTCGTTGTATTAGACATATTACCTATAAACACAGTGATCTTCCTATTCCACTGTCTCTGATGGGATTAGGGCTGGTAGTGGGTGGGAAAAGGGGGAAAATCATTTCTTCAATGATTACAGTCATACTCTGCATTGCTATAAATATTTCATTTTCCATTCCATGAGCAAATTCTACTTCTAGTGTTAGGGATAAAAATAGTGAATTTTGTTTTTCAGGATCAGTCTTTGTAATGTGTAACTCATGAGTGTTTACTTGATTGTGTTTTCTAATTTCAACCTAGGGCTCCCCTACTATTTCCTGTAACTTTCCCGCTCCCTTTCTTGTTCACTCTTTCTAATCAGATGCTGTATGGGACTCCAAATAATTGAATGCCCGACATAATGTGTATTACATTGTTGTACTGAAAATTATTTCTTTTGTGAGACTTGGTATAGTATTCTGTAGTCATCTGCATTTGGCCAGTCATAGCTAACTGTTGGTCATAGAAAATATGCATCAAATCAATCTCCTACATCAGTGATATTGGAGGCCATAATCAGTGATTTTTGTGTTATAGAAAAACAATAGTGTTTCACAGTATTTCTATTTAAGGCAGCTATAACTATAGTGTAAAAAAAGATTGGACGGACTATGAGCATCAACTCCATAGTAAAAAATGAACAGTGGAGTGAGGGTGACGGATGCTGTTTTAATCCAGCACTCTCTCAAATACCAATGCTCTGCAAGTACACAGTAAATGATACATTAGAACTGTGTTAAAATGAGAACCTCTGAAAAGAATTCTTCAAGTTCTCTTGAACAATTTTATTTTTTTCTAGAAAGGAAGGAAAAAGAAAGAAATGAAAGACCTTGCAAGCTAGCTCTCCTACCAAATTGGGGTTTTCAAATATATAGTTCTAAACCTTGGATTCTGAAAACTATTTTTCAAAAAGCTTCAAGTTTCTAACTTGAAGAAAGAGAAAGGATGGCAGAAGAAATTAGAGCAATGTTTCTGAAATTATGTCCACAAAATCACAAGGATCTATAAAATATCTCTAGGAAATTTCTGAAATATCTGTGACTGGGGCAGATTTCTTTAAAAGTGGCATTGACTCATCCGTTCTGCTTTCCACGCTATTGCAGAGACGATATTAAAGCAGAAGACAAAAGTCTCATACACAGTTTTTGTGGCCTAACTTTTGATAACCCAGATGCACAGGAAAGGTCAATAATATCACGGTCCTGAGTGTTGCATTTCCATAGGTGTCCTTATATTTGACAGCTCTGAAACAATCTTGGAAAGAGCACATTATCCCTTACCTATGTGCCTCGCAGGAATATTGTGGGGAATTTATAAAAATCTATAAATTTGCTGAAATTCTTATATTATGAATTATTTTATCTCCATAATTAAGAATAATCACATCTCAATAGCTTGCTGGAAAATAAACTGCGCAAATTTGGACCATACACAAATAAGAGCATACCCATATCTTCAACAGTATAGTCATTATCTGAAAATAGTACTTAGTAGCAATTGCAGAGAGGGAATACAAATTACTTACAATGAAGTCAAGTTTATGAAAAGTGTAATACCTGTGTAGACCAGGTGCCATGAGTGTACACAACAGGTATGTTTTACATTGCAGGTGTGCATATATATATATATTTCTCATACACAGTATCACCATATAGCCACTCCTATATAGTCAGACATCAGTATAGACAAACACAAACAGATATAGGCACAGTACAGATCTTTTCAAATGAAAATAATATTAAATAATTTAATTGTCAGATTGAGCCCCTTCAAAAGGTACAAAAAGGAGATAAAAGCTTTTAAAAATGGGAGTTGCTGATCATACTGAAACAGTTTCATTAAAATATTATAGCTTTTGTTTTAAATATTCACAAAATATAATTGGTTTTTCTTTCCACTTTCCCTTACTTTGTATTTATATTGTCTATCTCTTTTAGCTTCTCTTTACATGCAATTGAAAATGGATCCTTTTTAAAGGATTATGGATTTATCGAAATTTATGTTCTCTAAATGTACTTTTTTTGTTCAAATTTTCTATTAGTCACCCCTCAGGAGGATGTTTAGCCAAGCACAATTGCAATGATACAAGATTTTAACTTACAAATATGATGAAAAAAAAATCTTTCATCGTATTCTTGAAAAATGAATACAATGTACAGATAACTATTTGGTATGTCCTTGAAGTTAGATGCTCTCCTATAGTGTTTGCTTAGGATTAACTCTGTTGTATTTGTCATTTGGGTGCTGTAAAGAACAAACATGATGAAGCATTAGATTGTGCAGTTTCTTAACTTGGGAAAGTTTTTACTGCCATTAGTGATGTGCACGCTGAAACTCTGTTAGACAAAAGCTACTGTATGGTTTTCATGTGGACGTACAGTACCTACAGCAGGCACTGAGAGTAAGCGGACTTGCCTTAATCTCTAAAGGAGGCCAGAGGTAAACATGAACCATGAGAACATTCACTAAAAGAAATGGTTTGTAAAAGGGACTGGTAACAGATTCCCTCCGGCTGTCTCCTGTTTATTGGCCCTGCCCTGGAGCACACTTGAAGCAGACTGCGGGCCTTACATCAAGAAATGGGGTTGAAAAATGGAGATATGCAATCAAAACATGCCCTTAACCTATGATCCTTGGTCTTGGCTGGACATTGTTTTTCCAGATTTAGGAGCACAAGGGCTACAAATAGGTCCCAAGATGGTAGCAGATACATCTTGGTGCACTTTTTATTTGCATGTTCCTTAAGAATCTATGTCATAAGCCTATACAAGGCAAAAAATAAATATACCCTTTACTCAATCGGCAGCAGAAAATCCAAGAAGTAGGTGGAATGAGGGAAAATAAGAAAAAGGCATCTTGTGTTCAACTTAGTTTTCCTGTCAGTAATTTTAGAGGACCTACATGGTGAAATCTTCTCCTGCCAATATTATTTATGTCTCTCTTATTACTACATAATCATAAGAACGTAGGGAATGAGGAGGCATCCTTTAAAAGCCTTAGGATATTCTATATGGTGACCTCAATATTCACTTTCAGCCATACTGGGAAAACTCACTTTTCATGGAGCGCCACCTAACAGTGAATGTATTAGAGCATAAAGTGTTTGGCATGGTGCACCACACACACACACACACACACACAGACACACACACACACACACACACACACTATTCAAGTTTAAACTGAATCTAATCTTCTGACCTGATTTTGATTTTATTGTAATTTTAAGATCAATATATCCTATTTTAGTAGGCATAAACATAATTCAAGTGTTTGACTATTTGAGAGGAGGAAAATCATGAGAAAACCAGTGAAAAGTGAGGCCATCGGAAATAGGAAATGCTTGATAGTAATATGTAATCTAATTACATTGTCAATCACACTTCCTCTAGAGAATTTAAAGTAGATGAGTATAAATTACGAACACATGCATAAGTTCACTTAAAAATTTTCAAGTCCTTGGAGGCTCTGCCTTCTAGGAAGGGTGATGGGCTCAGGATCTCCCCTGTTAAGATTCCAGACTGCAAAGTTGGAAGTCTCAGGAAATGAGTATTTTCAAGAGTTTTTGGTTCTATAGTTTTACAAATATACAGTGACACAGTTTTCTAAGCTTTGGTTGCTCCACCAACCAGAAATTCCCTAGGCAGAGTGTTCACATTTTTAATTGCTAAGAGAAAATAATGCAAAGTGTCCCTCAGGACATGCTAAATAAGATTTTTAAAGCATTTTACTTTACAGCACGTTAGTCGTTTCAGCTGTATTTCAATGACATCATGGTGTAAATGCTGTATTTGCCATAAATTGCTGGTGGCTCTTGTGTTACATACCATTTTAAATAAAGCTCCAAGTTGTTTTCCCAATGACAACGATAAAACGTTGCATAGAATTTGTAAAACGTGTTGACTCTGTTGAAAATTGTGCAGTTTTTATTTTATTTGTGATACTGTTTTGTAGTTATTAGTTCTAAATGTGTATTTGTATGAGTCAAAGTAAGTGCTTGTCAGTGGTGTGTGTTAGTATGTTGTATCTTATCAAAAATCAAACGTATCCTAAAGAAAAAGGGCACATTCTGACTGGCCTTAATTCAATGCTATTTTTAATTATTGTGGCTACAGTTTAGACTTTAAATACATATAGAAATTATGTTTTTTGAAGGATAGCTTTTAAAAATTTTAGAAGATACATACTTTAGAACTCTCCTAAGTTCCCACAAGCAAATTGCATAGCTTGTGGAGCACCTGTGCTTTTCAAAATTATCAAATATCAGTTAGGTTATTAACTTCACAATATGAATAGACTAAATTCACATTTGCTTCCAACAGCTACAGTAAATCAGCACTGGTCAGGTTTTTCTTCCCAAGACGGAGCTTTGTAATGATAAGTGTGTTGTTTTTTGGCTTCAGTAGTAGGTTTTCCATGAAAAATAGTTCCTCTAGAGCCTCACTTTTGAGAACTGAATCATCTAAATACGAACCACGTTGGTTCTGTGAGAGTCCTTGAAACTCCGTCAGCATGAGGTGGTTCCAACACGGCTCCTTTCACAAAACAAGTCACACTTTCTCTGTCTGCCCAGTGTGTAGTCTAACAATAGAAAACTCATGACTAACTCAGGAATTCACGCAGGTGGCCATGCTTGAAGTAAAAACTCTGTCATCTTCTTTGGACTTCTTATTTTCTACATTTCAAATACTCCTTTTTCCAAATTGTCAAATAAAATATAGAACACTAGTGAAATTCAAATTTCAGATAAATTATAGTTTTAGAGAATCCCCTTTATATTTCATAAGACACACACAAAATATTATTGTTTATATGAAATTCAAAGGTGAATCCTGTATATATCCTGTATTTTCCCTAAATCTGACAATCCTACTTCTATTTCTTCTTTATCTTTTTTTCAGCTGAGCTACCTATGAGAGTAAGCTCTACCTCATCTTGTATATTTCTATGTTAATATGTTTCATGAAAATCTACAGTCATAATACCCCTTATGAAGGAAAAGTATTGGTCTATGGCAGGCCCCACAAATTCTTTATGAAGAATCAAAGGAAAAACACGTGGGATAATCAAGCAAGTATCTTCATTAGATTAATTCTGTCACATTAATTTCCCTTCAGTGGCCTGTTTTGAGGCCGAGTTGCTCCACTAATTCCGTAAAGAACATTCCCTACTAATTAGAACAACCAAAAACATGAAAATATTCTTGAAAAGTGATAGTATCTTCTAAACTAGTACCAGGACTTTTTTCTAAAATTCAGTTTTGTTATCTTTCAGAGATAGAACAAACTAATCCATTATCCCCTCTCACCATTAACGTTTTACCAAAAACATATCTGTATAACTGTAGAAAGTTTTACATAAAAAGGAACACTTCACTGTGGGAAGAAGAGTCTGGTGTGCAGATACAACACTGTCAGTTCCTCTTCAGAGCAGCAGGGGAGGTGGTGGGGACTGAATGTGGTCCCTCACATGAAACGGATGACTGATGGGATTGATAAAGCAAATGATAATTAGTAATATTTATTTATTTATTTGTTTGTTTAGAGGAATTGGAAGCCTCAGCATAAAAGCAATGAGCTCTAATGCTGCCTTTTAGAACTATTTGGAGAGAATAAAACCATGTTGGGGGGCTGGGGATTTAGCTCAGCGGCAAAGCGCCTGCCTGGCAAGCGCAAGGTCGTGAGTTCGGTTCCCGGTACCGGAGGGGAAAAAAAAAAAAAAAAAACCATGTTGGAACTCCTGAAATCAAATTTACATGCTGCTGTTGCCAGCCCTGAATCCTTGATACAGTCCGAATGATGGGTGGAGTTTTAGAACATTTTTGGTAGCTACCTCTTGTCTTGAAATTCTTATGAGTGGTATAGACAACCAAACTCCCTTGATGAAACATTTCCATCTCATGATTTCTGCACACATTTGTGTTGATTTGCTTCATTTCTAAAGGATGGGAATCTTCAGAGCTGGTGACATTTCCTTCCTTAGATACTGGAAATTCACCAGAAGGAGACAGACTTGTGCCTTGTTTTTTTAGGATCTAGTCATTGATACTTTAATAAATGTAGTGTAAAGAAAATCCATGCCTACAGTCTGTATAGCAAATGTGAATTTTTGATAAGATTGTGTTCTTAATGTAAAAACAGTTTCTTTGTATCCAGTGAAATTCCTAATAAAGTCCTGGTAGCAACTATCTTTATGGCTTTTTCAAATTTTTATTCACCTATGCTTCATTATAAGCCCCCAATGGAACTTTTAAATAGGACATCTGAAAAAAAATCCTTTTTAAAACCATGAATCATTGTATTAGCATTTCCTCCATGACAAATATATTTGCCACCAATAAAATCAATGGCATTAGTGCTTTCACTACATCATAGCTAGCTATTTCTGATGTCTAATACACTTAGCTTTTGCTACTATCACAAATAAGACCCCATCAGTGTAGTAGCAATGTACTATCTTACTCTATTAATATTATAAAACCCCATTCCAAATTAAATGTTATGGTGAAGAAAATCTCTTTTTGCTGAGTCTTCACTGTACCTGGTACCTGGTATGTTATTTCAGAAGCAAAACTGCCTTTGTATTGCACCAAATAAATCCTGTCCGGTGGGTTCAGATCATGCTTTAACATAAAATGTAAGAATTTCACAGTATTATAAAGACTACAAGAACTTTAAAAGGGTTTAAGATTCTTTGGTGTTGAACTTGGACATAAGTCCCCCAAAGCTTCTACTTGACACTTGAGGATTTATATTATAAAGCCGTAATGATTTCTATACTTATGAATAACTATGTCTAGAAATAGTCTTGACATGATTCTACCTGTGTCTCCTAATATAAGACTTCTACAGTTTCATTCAGCAAATTTTTGCCATCACTATGTGAGAGGCTCCCTAGTAAGCACAAAGCATTTCTAAAGGGTTATTCAGAAAAATGGATGAGGCACATCCTTTTGTGGTGGTTTCTTAGCAGATCTAATATTTAGTACTATTTGTCTCCTTAAAGAAGCAAATAAGCATTCCTTTTTTGAAATAAAAGATGTTAAAATTGTTCAAATGCAGGTATCCCTAAGACTCTGAGAAGAAATGTTGAATTTCTTTTCTCTCTCTCTCTCTTTCTTTCTTTCTTTCTTTCTTTCTTTCTTTCTTTCTTTCTT
>NW_004955426.1:25546792-25562152 GCF_000276665.1 Chinchilla lanigera | reverse complement strand
TTTCTTCCTTTCTTCCTTTCTTCCTTTCTTTTGGTACCGGGAGTTAAATTCGGGGCCTTGTGATTGCCAGGCAGGCACTGTGCTGCTGAGTTATATCCCTGGCCTGAAAGGTGAAATTTCTAAAGCTATGCAATTGGAAATAAGTTATTAAGGCAACAGGTAATAAAGAATGGAACCTACTCTTTCTGCTATCATGTACAGGGCTGTGCAAATGTGGCTGCCCTTTCCTATCTGTAGCCTTAACAGCCAAATCAGAGGTCCTGTCCTTTACCTCCAGACTTCAGATGAAACTGCTGTCAGTCTGAAGGAGTAGGAGCTGTGCTACTGAGATGATCGCAAGTAGACAGCTGCATTTCAGGTAAGCAGATCGCATGACATAAAGGATCTCCTCTGCAGAGGACGCTGCCTGGATAAACAGAGTAAGGACGTCATACAGGATTGAAAGCTGTCTTCCTTCTAGGTGGAAGGAAATTCTTTATCATGGTAGATTTCAATGTTGACTCTCTATGTGGGCTTCAAGATATGTCCCTATTACTAAACCCGAATAATGTTCACCCTGGAATTCTGTAGAGGGTAGGGAACCTAACTGTAAAGAGGCATCTGCTACCATATTCAACCTTCAGTCCTGCAAATAGAAAACGTTCTGGAAACATCTGGAATTATTAGGCCAAGGAGAACCACAATGAAATTGAAGAAAGTGGGACTTTACGTCACCAGGGGTGAGAGTGGCCAGGAGCACACCCTTCAGACTCTTACTCTCCACACACGCTTTTTACTCATGGGGGCATAAAGTCTGATCTTCTGGGGTTTGCAGAGAAATAAACAAAAATCCTTTGCTTCAATGTAATCGCTCAGATACTATTAAAATGTACTCTTTTATTTTAAGTAACAAGAAATCTTTCATTTAAAACATTGAGAAGCATATCTCAGCTATTTGTGTATTCCCAGAGCATGCCAAATATTAAAACACGCTTGAAAACAATGAAATGAAATTGTGTCTGGCTGTGACCTAATCAAGCTGTGGACAAGTGCCTGGTAGCGACCGCACGTGGTAAGCATTGTTCGGCAGTGATGAGTGCTAACAATGGCAAGACTGCACCCTTCACTTCCCGATTTCCTGGAGGAGCCCTGAGAATCTGAGAGAACCGGCGGGTGGGCATGCACTGCATAGTGGTCTCCTCAAGGGCAAAAATACCCTGTTTCTTAACTATAAAGTCACTTATATGTGAAGAATGTTCATCCAGGGGAACTTGGATTATAAAACATCTATTTTAAAAAGAAGTGAGGAAAGGCAGGATGGAAAATTATATTTTGAATTTCAACAAAATATATTGGTAAATGTTCCCTTCCCTCATTTCCTTATGTATACACGTGGTGTTGCAAAAATACGGTCAGTACCATTCTGATCTCTTGCTCCCTCCCCCCGAAAGACACTGGCTCTCACGCTCCTTTGGAGGCTGCCTCTCTCCTTTGCCACACTTTTCTGAGTACCCAGATGATGTTTCCTGTCGGCTTTAGGGGAGCCTCCATGTCCTCCTTCCATTGCTGGCTGCTGGTGTCTTTTCATCTCTACATCCATTTCTCAGTTATTTTATCATTACGAGACAAATTACCTGAAACCCAGACAGTACGGAAGAAAAACTTTATTTTGGCTCACAGTTTGCAGTGACTGCAGTCCATAGTCACACGCCTAGGCAGTGTGGCATGGCAGAGGAAAAATTGCTCATGGCATGGCAGCAGGAAGCAGAGAAAGATCAAGAGGGGAAAGATGGAGCTACACCCTTCCAGGCGGCACCCTCAGTGATGAACCTCTTAAAATCAGACCTCACCTTCCAGTACCCCATTTAGCTATAAAGTCATCAGTGGACTAAGCCACTAATGAGCTTCATGCCCCCATGATCCAGTCATTTCCCAAAGGTCCCACCTATGAATGTGTGAGGCTTTGGTGAGAGAGCTAGATATAAACTACAGCAACACTGAAATCTCCAGTCTGCACCTTCTGTGTTGGGCCCAGCAATCTACCAGTGGACACTATTTATCTGGAGGTCGTCATCACTACAAAGGTAGAGTTCTCTGATACCAAAGGGTTGAATAGTCTGTGACCATGTTAGATTCTAATATAGGGTTCTTATTTCCTCACAATTACCCATGACTGGGGGGAGGCTCCTTTCAATTTTAGATAATCAATGTGCTGGGGACAGAAATAAATAAAGGGTGATGGCCACTATGCTGTTCTCAAAGCCACCACTTCCCTCTAAGGACCCAGGTTTTCTTCTTTATCAAATTTGTCTTCCTGGCTCTTTACATTTTCAAGGCAATTTTCTAGTAGGTTTCTTGGTGCTTATACAAATGAACCTCTGAGAGATTCTCCCTCCTGATTCTGTTGTCTAGGTTCATTCAAAGGCCCATGGTGCATGTTGTCTAAAACAAGCCACTGCTTCTGCCTGAAGCCCTCTCCATACAGATGGGAAAAGGATAATAATGACTTTTCCTCAGTAGGATTCTTCTTTACTTGGTCCAAATAAAACTTGGTTTCTGACACATGATTTAATGAGTTCATTCACAATGAAGTCTTAATGTGGCTTAAAATAGAAGCTACTCAAATTGTTGTTTACTTTTATAAGTATTTACAGACAATTGGAATTACAAGGCAATATTGTACAAAATAGTTCTCACAAGGGAAAGCTCAACAGCCTTGTGTCACCTTTACCTGCCTCCAAGGAGCCCTATGGAAACTCCCATGATTCTCCAGAGCAGTACTTTTGAAACTTTACTGTGTGTGCAATTATGTAGTGATCTCAATTATGTGGTGATCTCACTATAATGCAATTCTGATTCAGCAAGTTAGGGCGAGAGCCCAGATTCTGCCTTTAAAACAAGCTCCCAGGGTTGCAATGTTGCTGTGCAGATGTCTTTCTTTGAACCGCCAGGCTACGGAGAACAACTTTAAAACATTAGCTTCAAAGTCCAAACTTCACTGTGAGTTTCCTTAGGGTGTGAATAAATGACCAGATTTTTAATTATGAAATAAATGAGTGGATGCATTATTGTAGAGAGGCAGGCTCTAATACCGTAATTAAAACCCCTTTTGTTGTTGGGGATGCAGCTCAGTGGCACAGTGCCTGCCCGGCAAGTGCAAGGTCATGAGTTTGATTCCCAGTACTAAAAAAATCACTTTTGGTTTCTAAGCCCCATTAACCTAAAACTACTAGTAACTACTTAAAATCTGATAAAATCAGGAGTATTTACCCACATGGGAGATGATGCACGGGTCAGCTCACCAACAGAAAACATAAATCTTTAAATGCAAGAGTAATGGGAGGTGAAATGTAAACAAAACAACATTTTGATAGACTCAAAGTGAGGTAGGATTCTGCAAAGGGCCAAATCAGGTCTGAACTACAAGGCAGACCCAAAGCTGTGCTTCCTTTGACACACAAAATACAGGCAGGTGAATGGTGCACACAGAAACTCCTCTTTGGAAGCACTGCTTCTGGGCTGTGAATTAAGGATGCCTCTCTGTGTCAAAGTGACTTAAAAATGACTTTCTGTCCTCACTGATAGAATTTCAGACAGCCACACTCACTCAAGAAGGGGCTCATTATGACATTTGAGAGCTGTTATGTGACCTTGTGAGAGTGTTTCCTTATAACTTTGCAGAGCGGTCTTCACCGATGTCTGTTTATTCTTTCCACCTGATGAATGACCATTCTGATTTTACCAGTTGAAACTGAATTTAACATGCTTGGCTGCTAAGTTACAGAAATCCAACTCAAATTACTTTATGGGGAAACTGAATGGTGGGGTGGGACCAGGTGAAGTACCCTTCAAACTAATTGGAACCAAAGGAGAGGCAGTTTGGGGCTAACTAGATCTGGAGCTGAGAATAATACCATCAAGGCTGGATTTTTCTTTATTGTTAAGTCTTATTTCCCTCTACCTTGACTATATTTAAGTATAATCTTTCCATGTGCAGTCAAGATGACTAAAGTTACTTTTTCCAATAGTTTCAACCTAAAAACAGAATTGAATCTCATTGGTCTGATTTAGGACCAGAAGCCAATTTCCCAAAGAAGCACTGCACACGAGAATAGAACGTTGTCAGCCTTCCATCTCTGCCAGTCCCAGCATCTGTACATTCTGGCCTTTGTAGGTTCCATATCCATAGACTTAACCAACCACAAATCAAACATATTTGACTAAAAGAAATACATCTATACTGAATATATACAGACTTCTTCCTATCGTCATTCCCTGAATAATACAGTAGAGCAGCTATTTACACAGAATTTGCATTGTATTAGGTATTACAGGTAATGTAGAGATGTTTTAAAGTATATGGGAGGATAGGCAAACCTTACACACAAATACTATGGTGCTTTATACAATAGGTGAGTGTCTGAAGGTTTGGAAATCCACAGGGGTCCTGGGGCCAGTCCTCCACAGATACCAAGGGGTTACTGTGTGCTGGTTCGTTATGTGAGCCCCACTCTGTCATATGCTGAGAATGGGGAAGTGGTGGCTTAAAAGGGACCACTGAAGCTCTGCTACTAGATGTGAGAATACGCCATAGTTACACAGGCACAAAGAGTGAATCCTCTACAAAGATTCCCAATACCTTTAAAGTCAGGCCACATCGGTGGACACAGCATTTACTCGTTAGGTTTGCCTTGACTGCTTTGTTCAGTTCTGAATCTTAATCTCAAAGAGAAAAAGTAAAAAGCTAACATTAAATAGGTCTTTACCTTTTATTCTGTATATTCTTATTTTAACGATTTCAAAATTATAGAAAAATTACAAAAATATTAGAGAAGACTTCCATAGACACTTCCATTGGAATCATTTTTAAATAATATATTTTAAATGTTATGTTTTTATCATCTGGGAAGTTATGTTTTCAAAGCATTATTCATATTCTAGGAACAAATGTTTTATTATGAATTTAGAACTGAAAACTATAGCAATCTACATCTTATACTCATTCATATAATAAAGTAGGTCTTTGTTCAAAAATCATGTTACACTAAAATACCATCAAGAATATAAATATAAAGCCAATTGTTCATATGCAAAAAAAGAAAAATTCTTAAGATGTGTAATATATGAGAGAATGTTAGGTATGCTTTTTAGTTCGAATAAAATGCTGGCTACAATCACAGCTGTAAGGGAAGGAGGAGGCAATTCTAGGATAACTTTTTAAAACTAGGTCCTAGCATAGTCAAGTTAATGGTTTGACAATGGGAGAAAATGTATTCTAAAGCATTGCTCTCCCATCAGTACTAATTGCAGAAGATCCAAAAGTTATCAGCTGAATCCTTGTGTCACTGTTGAAATCACTGGCTGAGCCAAATCTACCTGATACCCAAGATAAAGCATTTCTGAATTTGGGAGATGGATAAACACAGAGTGTATTTAGGGTGTGTGTGTTACTGTTTAGGAAATACAGAGGGCTTTATGTAGGAGATCATTTTTTTAAAGATAGTTTTATGCTCCCATCAAAAGTATCTATACATGGCCATATTTCCAAATTTTTGTTGCCATTTCAGTAGCTGCAACTTATGAAGTTGTGAGAAGAAAGGGTCTTCCAAGTCAAACACAAGCTATGTAAATTTACCAGAACTTTCCTGTGCAAAAAACATAATTTTTTCAATTACTACTGCAATTATCAGAAGATAGCCAGCAGTCTCGTGAGCACAGGAATAGTTTCTGTCTTACCAGTGAATTCCCAATAACTAGTTTGGTGATTATATTCATTTTCTGGGGCTATGGAAACCCTTTGGATGGTTAAAACACCAGCAGGGAAGAAGATGACAGTCACTATTGTTTACCTTAAAGAAGTTCTGCACTAATCACCATGCATCATGACATAATATAATATACAAGCTCTTCTTTTTTTATAGATCCATTTATCATTCTGTAAGCTAGTCATTCTATGAAGTTAATTTAAGTCAAAGTAATATAAAATTAAATTAAAGTTCTTAGTATATATCAATGCACTGGAACATTTTTTTCTTATAATGCAGGCAAAATAACAATGAAATACAAAGCCTGGGCACCACAAACAATATTCTCGCATTTTTATGTAACTTTGAAAAATAATGTTTTTAGCACATTTTGTTTACATAGGGTGCTTTTTTCCAGCAACTCCTCCATTACATTTTTCTATAGATTTCTCAGGGACAATATTTATGTGATCAATATCCTTTTCATTTTTTAATCACTTTTGAAATGCTTTATTTCAAGAGATAATAGAATGAGCCTTGTGTCAACAGAATGTATAGAATGAAATCCATTTGAACAAATATGCTCTCTCATTGTCCTTTGTAGGTAATAATAGACACTGGTGTGTCTATCCAGGCCAAACATAGAGACAGAAACCATGCAGTGATTAGGACAAGGAAAGTTTAATACATATGTATTAGCTCTAATAGAACTGAAATGGTATGGCACAGCTTAGCATCAAGTAAGGAAAAATAGAACTATGAAGAGTTTAAGAACTGCAGAAATAAAAAATACCTCTCATTCCTAGGATAGACAGAACGTTCAAAGAAGACATTCTCCCAAGGTTCGAATCCACACTCCGTTGGGAGAGAGCACAGCTGTGGCCCAGTGGATGTCAGGAAAGTTGCTGAGCCACTTTACCATTAGCGCTTGATGGTAACCTGCCATCTGAAGAAGGCCATCCAAAGAGGGATGCCATGCCTCAAAATCCAGTGTGATACACAAGTGGCTTTAGGGGAAATCTTGTCCAAGATGTGACCCTTAGGGATGGTGTGCCACAAAACTTCCTAAGGGGGTCATGAAAGACGCCAGTGACTTGTGGTGCTTCTGGATATCACAGACCAGAAATGGGGACCCAGGCACCCGAGAAACAGGGCACTGAGAGGCACAGTGCTAAAGACACCACGCTGTGGGGTCTGGCAGGAGGAACAGACTGAATCCAGGAAGAAAATGACACACTCTTCTGTGAATTTTCCTCTGAAGTCCTTCATTGGTAAAGCTTAAAATTCTCCTAGGTAACAGGAAATCTACTTAGAAGGGCTCAGCAATATTTTCACAAGGCAGGCATTGTAATTTAATGTGGAGCTGAGACAATACACTTATAACTGGCAGATCTGATTACCAATTAATTTCCTAGTTTGTGAACCAAGTTCCATTATTCTTCCGCAGTTTAATGAGATTTTAGACATGTAGAACTGTAACATTATTTGGAAAAAAAGAGAACTGCTCTAAATTATGAGTATTAAGAGAATGCCATATTAGAAACCAAATATGTCATCTAATATCTGCTATTTGCTTAACACTTCACCAGAGTGGCCTTTGGGTCCCAGACTCTTACAGTGCCTGTTATCTTTAATATTGACATCATCACAGAATAGAATTATTATAATTTAAAAGTCCTACTTGCTTATATCTACTTATTTCTTCCCAACCTCATGATATTTTTACCATTTATTTCTACATTTGTCATTTTGGATAAAAATTAACACTAAAACAACCTAACCCATATTACCTTTTATTTCTGTTTTCATTAAATCATTTTACTTATTTGCCAAATATTTATCTTTTGAGCTTGAGTGTAATCATCTGTGCTTTACAAGTTTTGGTTTAAAAGCTTACTCAAGTCCATACAAGCTAACAAATGGCTGAACCAAGGGGCAGACAAAGAGAAGTGACTCATTCATACCCTGTAATTCCCTGTAATGAAAGTAATATTAGTGCTAATTGTATAAATTTTAAATATGCATATAATAGTTGTATTGTTGCTACTACTTGGCCCCCTTTCTTTCAACCATACTCACCAAGAATATTATTGCTTGCTAAAAAACTAGAATGAGATCAATAATAGTTATTTTAATTATATACAGCATAATTTATGATGCTCATCAAGTATGCTTATAGGTTTTAACTATAACAATTTATTTTCATTTTACCTTATTTTATCCACATTCAATTCTGCTGAGAATCTCGTGCTCATGATTCTGTTTCTGTTATCACTGTCTGATTCACAAGGACTCAAGGTTAACATCTGGAAAAGGGCAGAACAAAAAATGAGCTTGTTGACAATCCTTGTGATCATTTCCATAGAGACTGAGTGAAAAAGGTCAATAAGGAAAATTACTAAAAGGCAACTTAGAAGAATAAAGAAGCTGTACAAATCAATGCTTGTCGATCAGTGGATATTGATGAGTCTTCATACTCAATATGTTATTTACTTTAGGAACTATCGAGAAAATACTAAATCTTCTTTTTAATATTTAAAATATTTGATTGTTTGACTAAATAAATACATAATCTATGCGTTTAGTAGAATATTCTGTACAGTTAATTCAAAACATGATATTCCGTACAGTTAATTCAAAGCACGAAAGCTCACTGTCCACATTTTAAAACAGCTTATGAATAGTACTTTAACCAACTACATGCTGAGTGTTTAGTATTACTAGCCTGGGTGTAACTATGAGTGAAACAGAACAAAAGTACAACTGAACTCTAGTGAGGAAGGTTGGGATAATTAAATAAATTGATGGACTATTAGAAGGTGATATGGGAAAAATAAAGGGAGGAATACAGATAGAAAAAAATATAGTAATTATAACTTTTAACAGGAGGTTAAGAAAACATTTCCCTGAGAGTGTATGTGATTATATACTCAGAGTTGAACCATTTATACTAAGGGTTTATTGCACCAGTACTTTACTCTTAGAAATGCAGAAATTTTTCCTCAGTATTCTCCTCAACATCACAAGGAGCTATGTGGTACATAGCATGAAGATGTGCTGAACTGGACTTTGATAGTGAAAACCTGCAAGGGAATTGCCATCTGAGAAAGACCCCATGCCCGCACCAATAATGTAAAGGGCATTCTGCTGCAATTGGGATTGGAAAGGATTGCATTCCTAATTCCTTACTCATGATGCACAGAAACTTAGTGGTAAACATATTCATCTGTGAATTTTCATTTCCTCATTTACAACTTAATAAAAATCTTGAACGGTGGAAAAAAAGAAAATATTTCACTGAAAAAAATGACATTTTAGTAAAAAATACTTTTGCTTAAAAAATAAAGTCAGCTCTATCGATGTCTGGAGAAGATCAATCTAGGAAAAGTTTACCAGACATCTAGTATGTACCTCTGAAATCCTCTTGGCCTCATCTGTGTTATAGTTATGTAAGGGCTCTGACTAATTTCATTTCATTTCTTCTATCTCAGGACTGCCTGTTGGTAGTACTTCAGATACTTAACACCTCAACCCATTTTTGTAAAAGCTGGAAACACAAAGGAATTAATACCCATAGGGGTAAACTTCAACCAATGCAAGAAAGGATTATGTGGATGAATTCTCTTCTCTTTATACTCCCCCAGAGACACATAAGGGTACCATCAAGTAAACTGAACAGCTATTTGAACTAACTGAAAGCCAGCTCATAGTCTTCCTGTCTTGGTTTTATCCCTTCCCTGCACCGTTCACTCACGTCTTTCACATTTGTTCCCTGGGTTTGGACACCTGAAAACACAGCATATGTACCATATTTTTTGGGGGGGGGGTAGCCCAGTTTTTAAAACAAAAGGAAAAGAAGTGCAATTTTTTCAGATAAATGATTGGTAAGCTAAGGTACAGCAAGAAAGTCATTGCAATCAGGCAAAATACAGAGTAAAGAGAAGAATAAAAGGAAATGCAGTTGGAATGGCATAGAGGACAAATTATATAAGGCCATGTAGACATTAAAATAACTTTGGGGCTGGGGATTTAGCTCAGCGGCACAGGGCCTGCCTTGCAAGCACAAGGTCATAAGTTCGATTCCCGGTACCAGAAACCGCCCCTCCCAAAATAATAACTTTGGGCTGATAGTGTAACTCAATAGTAGAGCATCTGCTTACCGGGCACAGAACCCTGGGTTTAACTCCCCTCAGATGGAAAAACAGAACTTTGGCTCTGATTCTGACTGAGGTTGGAAATTACTGACATAATCTAAATGATGATTTGACAGGTGGCTCTGCGCAATCTTGTCCAGAAACTGAAAGGGAAAAAGAGTAGAAATGAAAAATCAATCAGAAATCTTCTGTAACAATTCTGGTAAGAGATAATGGTGATCTGGAACAGTAACAGCAGAGAAGAAAATATATGATCAATTCCAATTATATTTTAAAGGAAAATTTATCAGGAATGTCTTTATGGCATGAGAAAAAAAGAAGAAAGGATGACTCAACTGAAAACGTGATTTGGTATGAGCTGAAAGGAGAAAGACAAGGAAAGAGGAAAATAAGTTCAAACTTCCCTATGGGCCTACTAAGTTCAGTGTACCCATTAAACTCCAAGTAGAGACACCAAGCAAAAGGTTATACATGTGTTTGAATTTCAAAGCCCAGGTTGGTAATTGTTAAAGAGTCATTGGATTTAAAGCCGTAAGATTGGTTGAAATGACTGAGAAAATGAGTGTCTTTAAAGAAGACTAGAGTCTGAGACCTGCTACATTCTAACATAACAATCAGGAAAATAGAAACTGGTACAGATTATACTTAGATGTCCCCCCAAATCCTCATATGTTCACAGTTGGGCATTTTGATGGCAACTGGATCATGGGGGCTCTGTATTCATCAGTGGATTGATCCACAGATGTGTTTAGAACTAAGCGTGCTGTTGGAGGTGGGACTGGTCAGAAGAGGCAGGTCACAGGGATCATGACCACATGATCCTATTTGCATTGGTTGACGTTTACCCCCATGGGCATTAATTCCCTTGCCCCAGTACATTTCACTCTCTGGTTCTTCCCATTGCCCTTTCTGTTTCCTGGAAGCCACAGCAGGAGGAACTTTTCTCCACAGCAGGCCCTTCCTCCACGCTCTTCCTGCTTTGCAGCCAGTGACTCTGGTTTAAACCTCTAAAAACTGTGAGCCAAAATAAATTTCTCCTGCTTTAAGTTTCAGGTGTTGGGTATTATATCTCAGTGAAAGAAAGAAAAAAGAAGGAAGAAGGGAAGGAGGGAGAGAAAGAAAGACAGGAAGGACAAAGAAAGAAAGAGAAAGAAAGAAAGAAAGAAAGAAAGAAAGAAAGAAAGAAAGAAAGAAAGAAAGAAAAGAAGAAAGAAAGAAAGATAAAAGAAAGGAAGAAAGAAAGAAAGATGAAAGAAAGAAAGAAAGAAAGATAAAAGAAAGATAGAAAGAAAGGAAGAAAGAAAGATAAAAGAAAGAGAGGAAGAAAGAAAGAAAGAAAGAAAGAAAGAAAGAAAGAAAGAAAGAAAGAAAGGAGAGATGGTAATGATGAAGGTAGATGACAGATGATAGATAAGGAAAAGACTAAGACAGAAAGGAAGCACTAAGAAAACAGGGTAGTCAAAGAGGATGATGAAAATGTACATCAAAAAGAAAAACAGAATAAGAAGCAAGATATGAACAGAAATAAGCAATTTATTGTATTAATCTGCTAAAAGAACAAGTAAAATAAGTATTGAAAATTAGATTTGGATTAAGTGAGTGGAAATCATTGCAGGCAATTTGTACTTTTATTGGAATAATAGAAATGAACATGATTTGCATGAGTGTAAAAGAGAACAGGAGAGGAAGAACTACAGGTAGTGGGTCTATACCATGCGTTTGAAGCATTCCACTGTTAGGAAGACAAAGAAATTGAACTTTCACTATAAGAAAAGACCAGATGAGGAAAGGGTTTATTTGAAATTGTTTGCAAATGTGTACTAATAAAAAATGATATGGATTAAAAACAAACCAAGAAAGCTAAACAAAAACCCCATATAATATACTCATGCTTTACTTTAACAATTTATTTCTAGAAATATATCATTCTGATATACACCTATACCTGAAGATACATACATATACATAGATATCAAGGCATTATGTGTAAAACTTTAGCTAATGAGTAGATTAATAGAAATAATTCAATAGTAGGGAAAATGATGATTCATGAAAGATGTTTCTCTTGGACAGTATCCCTGAGAATGAAGGGATGGGATCATACAGAAAACTGAAGAAGCTACCTTGACTAGGCATGCAGACATCTCATCTATGAGAGGGTGGTGGATTATAAGTGTGCAGATGCTGAATGGTAGGTAGATAAATGGTGTGAGAAAATGGACCTTCTCTCCTGATTGTCAGTGTTTATTCCATGAAATTGAAAGCAAACTCATCTGGCCATAGTAAGAATGAGTAAGAAGATGTTGAAGTTAAAAAGAGAGGAGACAGAATGAAATAATTATCTATCATCCTTTCTGTTTCTGGGTTTATTTCATTTTAAGAACTACCCACATCCGAATAGAACAATTCAGTGCAGAGTATCACCGGCAGCAGAACGTGGAAAGGCAAATGATTCCCCAGTCTATTCCACTATGTTCCACAGAGATAAGGTTGGCTGTGTTTCTATCACTTAATATCTCTGCAGCACCAATTTATTCACCTTTATCCAGTTCCAGTGGCCCAAGAGATGATAAATAAACACTAGGGATGATAGTTGTGACAAAACCTCTTTTCTTATTTAGAATTACTGCATGAGAAAAAGTTGAACCAAAATTGTTCTAGTATGCTATGTGGAGGACCACCTGGGTGACTCTCCTTAAAAGAGGAGCAATTGTCTCCATTTTGGCCAAACCTGACTTTATTTCCATGTATCGATATGTATATAACTGCCTACGACTTTTTCTTATCCTTTCAGTTCTCTTTAAAAAATGCAAATCAGTCCAGCTGAAGTGGTGATGATAGTCTTTGAAGACAACAGGCAGGCTTCCCCAGGCACTGCCCCCGCCCTCGTTATTCCTTTGTGTGAGCCGGGACAAGGTAGGATTAAGAGCCAATGCTCCATGCTGTCAGCTGGGATCAAGCCTAGAGATAGAGGCTCTGACTTCCTGGAGCTTGAAAGTTTGCACACCAGAGCTGAAGCACCAATCCCAAAACGTTAGATACTATCTCAGTTATGTCATGCAGATCACTCTTGCTATAGATCCTTCTCCCTGCATATTGCAGAGGTGATTTCGGGCCTCCTAACTAACCCAGCTCCCAGCACTCACCTACTTCTGGCCATTCTCACAGTCACTCTCCTCAAGCTACTCCTTTCTTCACAAATTAATAAAATCTGGGTTCAGTCCTGGGTGGAGGCCTTTGTTCCAGATAGCCATCATCATGGCTGCACTTAGGACCCCTTGGTTCCTCTTAATTACAAATATGTCTTAGTGTCTTTATTTTCACCATGGGTTGCACTAGATGTGATAGATGGGAATTTACTCACTAGAATTCCAATAACTTCTGCATGGGATTACAATATAAACTTCCAGGGCCACGACAAGGACAGGGAAGGGCTCTCTATAACTCTAGAACCTGTAGTGATGAAGGATATATCCAAAGTTATCCTCTTTTCCTAAAGGAATATCAAGAAAGAAGCTCACCAGATAAGAATAAGTTAGGATTTCCATACCCCAGAAAATTCTAAGAACTGAAAAAAAAAGTTGCCATTTTTCCCTTCCCCCTACTTCCATTTGACTATTCCTCATTATGTTCCTTCTCAGATATATTAGTCACTTTCCCATCACTGGGCAAAATACCCAATACCTGCAATTTAAGGGAGGAGTTTGTTTTGGCTCACGGTTCCAATGGATTCAATCCAAAGTTAGGTGGCTGCAAGGTAGAAATGCCATAGTAAAAAATGCAAGCAGAGGACAGGTGCTTACCCCATAGGAGTCAGGAAACAGGGAGAAAGGAGAGAAGCCAGGGTTCAAGAATACGTCTTCTCTCAGGTCATGTCCCCAGTGAGCAGCAGTAATGACCAGGTTCCACCCTCTAAGAACACATCCAGCTAAACTCTCATTTCTGGAATCCACTGATGAGTATAGTGCTCCCATGATCTGTCACTTTCCAAAAGCCCCACCTCTACACACAGAAGACTTTTGAAGGACATTATTAACCTGTATACCATAGCACCACACATACAGTGGCCTGTTACATGTGAAAAAAACAATCCTCTGAATTGGGGACTACTCTTTTCCTTCCCTTGTGAGAAAAGTAAAGTACAATGTTTACAACACTTTCCCTGTTAAAAGAATTTTGCACATGCAAAAACTCATTTAATATTTTAAAAAGCTTAACATGAAGTGTTATTTATCTAATCTGATAAATAAAAGGTCTGAGAGTCAGGAGTTTTAAATGATTTGTTTGTGTTTCCATAATTAACGTGCAAAGGGTGATTTTTTTAACCCAGGTTCTTTGACTAAAGAGTCTATGATCTTTTCTGTAAGACATATTTTATTGCCCATCTTTCTTCATACTGTTTGCCTCCCTTCCCACTACAATTCTATCTCTATATGAAACCAATAAATTCTAGAGTGACTCAGCTAAACTATCTCACAGTATCTAACTAGAAAATAATCAGCTGTGGGATTAGCATATTGAAGAAAAATTCTAAACTGTCCAGTCAGTGAAAAATAGACCCTTCCTCAGTAAACAGAAATAGATTGTTTTACTAGTGTCTTGGTTACTTTTTTCTCATTGCTGGGACAAATATAACTGATGCCCAAAATTAAGGAAGGAAAGGTTTATTTCGCTTACAGTTCATGGAGGTTTCAGTCTGTACTTGGCAGATTACAAGGCAGAGTGGCACATGGCAGAGGGTTACATCTCATGGCTGCAGAACACAGCAAAAGCAACCAAACACAAAAGCCAGGAATAGGGGAGAAATGGCCTCAAGCACTCTTTTCCTCTCCCTTACATATGCAAACTATCCACTCCAGGGAGGGTGTAGCTCTCACACCCATAATCAAACTTTAAAAGCCTGCCCCATGGCCTCATGAGGTTTTGGGGGGATACACAGACATAAACCATAACAACTAGGTACTAATATGCTTTAAAATTTTTAAAATTTTTCTCACTTAAAAAATTCTGGGGAATCTACAAACCAAAATTCTAGCCAGTCAATATCCTGACAGTTAATGAAAGTCACTAAACGGTCTCATAGACCAAGAAGACCAACACAGAGGAGTTCAGTAAAGGGAAAAATCAATGCATAATATGTGGGGAAAGAAGCTAACATTAATTCTATTATGTGCCAGGTGTTTTATACATGTGGTTTATTTCAGCATCAGTGACCTTGCAGTAAAATAACCAGGCCCTCGCAGGTGTGTAAGTAAGATTTAAACCTAAAATAGATGACACCAAAGCTCATGCTCTTTGCACTGAAATTGAAGATATAAGGAAGAAGAGAGAGGAGAGGAGAGGAAAGGAGGGAAGGGGAGGGGAGAAGAGAGGAGAGGAGAGGAGAGGAGAGGAGAGGAGGGAAGGGGAGAGGAGCTTTGAGGTAGGGCGAGTAGAGGAGACGAGAGAGGAGGGGACGGGATGGGAGAGTAGGAAAGGGGAAG
>NW_004955426.1:25485878-25546692 GCF_000276665.1 Chinchilla lanigera | reverse complement strand
GAGGGGAGAAGAGAGGAGAGGAGAGGAGAGGAGAGGAGAGGAGAAGAAAAGATGATTCTGTTCTCCAGGACTTCAGGAGTCCTAAAACACCAAGAACAACTTTACACCGAACACATTAAAGCCAAAACCACAATAAAAGTGGCCTGAAACAAGTCAGACAATATGAAGAGTATATCACTTCTTCCTGAAGTTGCTTTAAGCCACCCTTATTGATTTGATCTGATAGCTCTGCATTTTCCACTGACAGTTGTTTGGTGATGTGTCCCAGTGATTATCTACAGCATGTGTCTGCAGAAGATAGAAACAAATTTATTGAAGCACTTGAACAAAAGAACAAAAGCTGACTTTCCAATGTGAGACAATGTAGGCAATTAACTCCCTCAAATTCAGAGGTGCAGGACCTCGTCTTACCTTGAGAGGCCCTCAGTAGAGTCTTCTCATATGCGCTGTTTTTAACTGTGAAGAGCTTCTTAACAAAACAGGTTATAAGAAGGCAATTTACCAAAATATATAAAACCTAAACCAGTATTTCACTCATTTTTATGAATTTAGCTATAAAGAAGTTCATGTTTTCACCCAAACCTACATTTAAAATTCAGTCTCAACTAAACTCTCACAGAGAAGAACTATTCATTCATTCCTTCACTGAATTACTATTTTAATGGAACAATACCACTTTCCAGGCATTCTCATATTTCCAATTAATACAGAAGTGAAGAAGATACAAACACAGTTGTTAATTGACCTGTGGCTAGGTCATGTTTATTTTAATTTTAAAAAATATTTTATTTATTTTTATTAGTTTATGTTTGCAATACATAATGATCACATTCATTGCAGTGCATTAATACATACATGCAACATATTTTAATCTCCTTTTCCCCCTTCCCTCTATCCTCTTTTAAAAGTAAGAAGCAGATTCACTTATTTCTCTTATAAGACCTTCTAAAATTAATTATCATATGTGCAGGTTGAAAATTAGGCCAATGGCCAAAAACATATAAAACATATTAGACAATTGCACTAAATCAAGGTACGTTTTTAGATACACTGTCCATGCTAAAGACATAGAACTGGGGGAGCTTTAACATAGTTAGACATTCATGATTGTTAAGCAAAGGGCTAACATAATAATCAGACTAGTATTTCTGAAGGATTGCCACTGGGGTATGGTGGAAAATGGAACAGAGATGGAGTGAAAGGTATCAGGAGGGCATTCTTTCATGAAAGTGCAAGAGTGTCAGTAAAATCTCAGCTAAAGTTGGGAGCAGTGTTAGCAGAAAAGAAAGATAATACAGTGCCACAAGGATTAGACAAGATCACTTCAGGTTCATTGGCAGGAGACACAATTTAGATTGATAGTGTTGGGGAACGGCGCACTGGAGAGAAGAACCAACTGACCTTCTGGAATAGCAGAACTTTCAGATTTTTCAGATTCCAAATTCTGTTCCCAGAATTCTGTTTCTTATATTTGAATATTTAATTCTGGCTTCTGGCATAAACTTTACATCCCAGAAAGAATTTGTTAAGTGGGAGACAGTACTACCTTAGTTACTATTGAGAGTCCAGTGTATAGATCACTTGTAGAAATTTTAGAACAAAGGCCGGTGCTTGAAAATATATAATTCTACCATTAAATTTCAAAGGTCTATTCCTACCATATTCACAGAATATAAACCTTTCTCCTATGCAGGTGAAATTTTGCACAAAATTATGCATCACGGCAGAGTGAAAAAAACTTAAACATTGATCACATATTTGCTAATGATAAAAATTACCTTGCAAGAGGAAAAATGGCTGCTTGTCAAAAGAAAAAATGATAATGCTTAAGTATCTGCACATTAAGCCTCAACAACCTTAGCCAAGATGTTCTGCAGGCTGGTCACTGCTTTTTAATGTTCCATTGACGTCAGAGGGTGTCTAGTGCAACCAGCTATTTTTATAAATCAATTGAAAATGCAGCAGCTATCTCTCCTCTGAATTAGATCACAGAGCAGCAATAAAACGCGCGCCTCGGCCATAGAGTAGATGAACAGGCACTTCTGAGTTCTGTGAAGAAGAATGAGTTTTCCTCAATCTGCCCTGGAGCAATGGTTTCAGTTGTCAATTGTACAAATCACTGGGTGCTTTTTCTTGCAGTATTTGTAAGGAAAGAAGAAAAAGAATATTTTGCTTTGCTGATCTGAGAGTAACTACGAGAAAGCTGAGCATAGTACGCAGAGAAAGCCAATATTGAGAAAGGAGCAGAACAGTCAGTGCCAGACAAGGAAAGGAGCAAGCATAAAGATCACTGATGCCATTCTGTTTCTCCATCTTAATACAGCTTTCCTTGATGAAAAGTGAGGTGGATTATCAAATTGAAGGCCGAAAGAGCATATGGGCCCTGGACTCGGAGGGGTAACTTCTATGATTTTTGAGGTTATAGTTTCTGAAGAATTCCTCTATTTGATATATTCTGATGCAGATGTTACTGAAAATACTTCCTGATGCTATGAGATCGAAGTCCCTAGGCACACCTATGCATAAGTACATGACAGCTCATGGCTCTTACTGGTCTCCTAAGCAGATTCCCCAGAGCAGCTCTATGCATATTTTCTTCTGTCTTCATATTTTTCATGTTTCAAATTTTAGTTCATACTTGGTTTTTACGTACCTCATTTCTTTTACTGTAACTAGTATATAAAAATTACATATATATGAATGGGTTCCATGTGATATTTCATTATCTTGCTTCTTATTTTTCATTTGGTTTTTTTCCATGCAAACTTTTTAAAATGTTAATTTTTATTAGCAGATGTTTGCAGTATATAATAATTACATTTATTGTGAGGAGTTGGTACCTATCACACCTAAATTCTTTTTTCCATCCCCCTCTCCTCCTTTTCACCCCAATCTCTTGATTTATTATTTTTTTTTTTTTTTTTTTTTTTTTCTTTTGGTTTTTCTCCGGTACCGGGAACCGAACTCACGACCTTGCGCTTGCCAGGCAGGCGCTTTGCCGCTGAGCTAAATCCCCAGCCCCCCAATCTCTTGATTTAGTTTCCTTCTGCAAATGATCCATCTCCATGTTTCCTATCATCTCTTTATGTTCAGATCAAGTTAAGTGTATCTATCTCCTCAAACATCTGTCATTTCTTTATGGTGAAAATATTCAATGTTCTTTCTTACAGCTTTTTCAGGTATACAGCATGTAAATATTACCTGTAGTCACCCTACTGCTAATAGTACACCAGGTTCTCATTCCTGTGGAACTGTAACTTAACACACCCTGATTAACACCTCTCCACCCTCCTTTTTCTTCTCTCCCCATTTTGAATAGAAACAAAGCAAACATGTAATTAAAAAAACAAGTGATACATGGTTCAGAAAACTCTTTTAACCACAGTGAAAGTTCAGTGGATTTTTAAATCCTTCTATACAAAGTCACTTTCATAAGCATACAATTTTACTTGAGTGGCAAGTAGGAACTTTTACAAAATAATTCTTTTACAAAAGGGGACAGTAAACAGTCAAATTTAAAGCCATCAGCTTTGTATGACTATTATATTGTTTTCCCAGAGGAGTACCTACATTCCAATAGGATTCTTTGGTTGTGCTTTATCATTTCTGAATTTTAAATGTAAACGATAATATCAGTTTCCAAATGTCAGCCATTGTGATGAATTGGCTTTTCACCTTTTGAAGCCATTTGCTTTTCTTGCTTCTAAAATGTCAAATGTAAAGCCTCCTCATAACAAAGCTGTATCGAGCATGTTTTTTTTTTTTTTCCCTGAGCAACCATAATATTTAATGGACAATGACTTTGAAGCTTGTTGCATATGTAAAAGTCTATGTTTCTGGTATTCTTTGTTTAATGTTGTATTTGTGCAGATGAATCAACTTTTAAGTAAATTAATTAATGAAACCTATAACCTCCAATATAGCACATTGGCAATTATTGTTTTTACCATTTCTATAATGCTAAAATTTGTTTCAAAAAATGTCTATTATATGCGTAGTTACTCTCTTGTTCGAATTTGTCTTCAATTCCAGATACACAGATGTTCATTTACCCTTTTGAAAAGTGAAGGTAAATCATCTGAGAAAAAAAAGAATTTCAAGGCTCATGAATTTTTCTTCATTAACATCTTAATCTAGCAAAATGACATAAGAATTGCCACATTGGATTTCACAAAATGTTGCCCTTGAAAAGTACTAAAAGCTAGATTTTTCATGCCTTTTTTCTACTTTAGTCAAAACACAAGTGGAAATACTGTTGAAAAGTACAGCCATTAAACTACTGATTGATGAGGTGGTTGTTTCATGGATTTTTTCGATACTGGGTATTGAACCAAGGGTCTTCATGCAGCTATATGTGCAGCCCTTTTTAATTTTTTTTTATTTTGAGACAGGGTCCCTCACTAAGTTACCAAGTTGCCCAGTTTGGGTTGAAACTTACAATCATGTCTCAGCTTCCCAAAGTGGTTTGATTACAGGCATGCACCATCATGTGTGATTGGTTGGTTGATTTATTTATAGATATGTTCATTTGGCCATTCACTTACCACTTATTTATGGAGTGTCTATGATATTCTAAGCATTGAACTAAATGAGAAATACAAAGATAGACAAAACATAGCTACTTGCCTCAAGGAATTAGAATTTAAGAGGGAATCAGGCTGTATTATAGCCATAAATAATAACTCATATGTCAAATACTACTTGCTTCATTTTTAACATAACTTTGAAGTAAAATGCCTGATGTTTTAAAAATGAATATTACACAGTAACTCCTGATAAACTCACCTAAACTATAATCTAACATAGCTTGAAAGGGTAGTCTTCTTTGCTCAGGTTATATGACTATACAGCTTTTATTCTCTCATTCAGTTATGCCTACTTTATTTTAGTATGTCTCATAACATGGGGCAGGACACAGTATCTTTATATATCCCAAAATACAAAAAAATACAGGTATCTAACAGTGACCCTCATCCCAGTAATTGCATGGATTGGTTCTTTCACCACAAAATACTTCCATTTTCTTTTTTTAATCTCTCAGGAAAATGAGTTGCTTTCTGGCTTGTTCTGATAAACTGAGCTTGTCTTTTATCCAAGCATATAACTTCCAGCTGGCTCAGTGATTAAAAAAAACAACAAGGAAGACTCAGAGCCCTTCCTCTATATGGCAAAAGAAGAGAATAAACAGTTATATGTGCATAAAATATATAGAAACATATCCATAAAATAGATACACGAGAGTCTGGTGACATCAATTTCCTCTAGAGCTAGGACTGGGTTGTTGAAAGACAGTGATTTCAGGGACAGTTTCACTGTCTTTGTGAGGCTTTTAAACATTTAAAATAGGGGCTGGGGATTTAGCTCAGCAGCAAAGCGCCTGCCTGGCAAGTGCAAGGTCATGAGTTCGGTTCCCGGTACCAGAGAAAAACAAAAACAAAAAAAATAAAATAAAACAAAAATAAATAAATAAATAAAAATTTAAAATAAATGTATATATTACCTATTTAATAATAAACACACACATGCACATTCAAAATTGGAAGTTTCTGATACACTAGCAGTATATTCCCATTCAGTTTCAAGCCCCTTCATTGGCCTAGCCCTCCTTTGGACCAGAGATCCAAAATTCGTCAACTATTTCGCCTCCCCAGTCACACCAGTGTTCTCCTCTTCGTACCATCTCCTTTATATGCCTTCATTCTCAACATGTCAAATGTCTGCTGTTAGGGTTTAGAACTAAATGTCCCCCTAGCCCGAAGTCTCGTGTTTGGGGTGTCGCCTGCGGAGGGGACAGGTCAAAGGGGTCGTGATCTGGAAGGTTGTATTCCTATCTCCCGTTCCTCTCCGCTCTCTCTGCTTCCTGTCCTGTGCCAGGTTCTTCTGCCGGGCTATTTTTGCCTTGAAGTCAAGCAACCATGAACTGAATCCTCTTAAAGGCAGAAGCTAAAATAAACTCCCCCTCTAAGAAGTTGCGGGAGTTGGGCATTTTGTCTCAGTGACAGGGAGGTAGTGAGCCTACCTACAGTCTCTAGCTTTGCATTTGTCCCACCCCAAGAAACCATCCTTTCACTTTAAGCCCCACATAGGTCAAATGCTCTGGAAAACTACCTTTGATAAACAAGTCAGGAGAGCACTATTTTTGAGAACCTATAGTTACATGGTTATGAAAATGACTTCTCTTATGTTGTGCTCTTGACCCTGTCCTCTATATAGAAATGAGGTGCTTTATAGAAAAATTAAAATCAGAGTGGATATTTAAAAACTGTGACTTTGTCAATCCTTATCCGTTTTTCTCCATTTTAACCTGCGGTCTTAGGTCTCGTGAGTCTTGCAAGCACAAGGATAACTTAAAAACCCATACTGTCTTACGGGTGAAGGGGGTCAGACTTCTTACCTGTTCCCAAGAAGTCAGTAAGGAAGGGTGTTTTCTTCTTCCTCAATCAGAACTTCTCAAGTCCACATAACCTATTCTCCTCACAGATACCCAGTGAGTAACCTAGGAAGTATTCTTCTCTCTCTTTCCTACATAAGAAAAATTATCTTCCTTTCTATATTTTCTTTCATTTTATAGAAAATTCTGTTACTTTGCCTGTTTGAATTCAGGAATTTAACTACGGCATCTAAAATGACATTTTAATGCAGTATTACTCATCTATATCGGGAAAGAAGTGCCTTTCTTTTGAGTGATACTCTATTTGAGTGAGTACCAGAGTCCATGAATCTAAAGGAAGAGGTCAAAGATAGCCATTGTAGTCAGAGCATTTTCATGGAATCATAACTGCTCTCTGCCTGTGGAGTTCAATGAACTTTGAAGATGGCGAAGGGGTAAGGGCCAGAGAGAGCTTTATTACACTGTCTCTGAATACAGAGGAGCCAGCACAGTTGTCTAGGGTTGAAAAGGAAATAGTGAGAGTGGGAGTGATTTGATGGCTAAAGGACTTTTCATTCCAAATATGTCTACTGCCTAAATTAAATTCATTCATGTACAGTGAAACTTCAATTCACAAATGCTTCTGCTTGAAAATAATTCAGTTTACAAACAAAAGCATTGGGCAAAATTTTGCTCCGTTGGCAAACTCCACATTGGTAACAAACACAACCATAGCCATCTTCCCCACACAAATACAAATGGAGTGATCTTCTCCAAATTATGTTAAAAAATCAAGGTACCAGTGTATATGTGGTAAAATTCTCTATTATGTTTCCGAAAAGTCTTTGACTCATGCAAAATTACCTTGATTAGGAGTTTTCTGGTTTTGCTTTGGTTTGGATTTTGGTTTGCATTTGTGTGTGTGCATGAGTGCACGCCTGTGTAAAATAAGAAAAATAGTCGTCTTACCTCAGGATCCACATAGTAAAGAAGACAAACAGTGTGAGCAAATAAATCCATAAAAACAGATCCCGCTGTTGGAAGTGTCCAAAACCAGAGGTGAACATGACAACACACCATCCTCTTAAGCATGTGACAATCTTGGAAATGGGTCCGGTTTTCCACAGTCCAGTCAATGTGATACAACTCAATCCACATTAGATCTAAAGTGTAGGAGAACTCTTGATACATGTATCTGGATTGTGCATTTGCTTTTAACAAAGCACTTTCTCCATGACTTTTATTACAGAAGCAACACATAAAAGTTATATGTATCTGTTCCTCATTGGCTGGTCAAAGGAATATAAGATTATGCTTCAGTTAAGGCTCCTGACTAAGAACTAGATTTATGTTTACTTGGTTTGAACTTTCTGTTTTGAAAGTAGGCTCATCCTGGAGAAGGGAACCAGAGCCAACATGTGAAACATGTAATTGTTTCTCTAGATCTTCAGCATTCAGCTGTCTTAAAGAAAACACTGAGACCTGATACAAGCACTGTAGATGTGCTAATATTTAGAGGTCACTGGGTTTTTTCTCTTACCTCAGATAATGCGTTTCTATAGGAGTCATATTTGAATTTTCTATAAAACTGTCATTGAAGACATTGTTTATTTACTTGCTTCTTCTGTGTATCAGAGACTATCATTTGCCTGCCAAATAGCACCAACTCCAGAAAGACTATTTCTCAACTAACTCTATACCCTTATACACTGTGGTCATGTGACTAAATTCTAACAAATAAGGCAGAAGAAAAATATATTGCATGAGACTTCTGAAAAGTTTTCTTAAATGGAAAGGGACAACTAACTTTTGTAGTTTTCTCCTTGCTGACAGCCTGAAATCTAGGTGTGATGGCTGTGTGTTACATCAGCCATCTTGGACCACAAAATGGGCATCCAAGAGATTGGAAGTCATAAACATTAAAGATGATGCATCAGTACATAGGAGTCTAGTTCTTTGATGACATCGGGAAGATTTCCCAAGCAAATGTGGTGGTAGTCTGCCATGACTGCCTCATAGGAGCACTATATTCGTAAATGGAACCATCCACTGATGAATTCAGCAACAGAATTGTTAGGAGGTTGGGTCTGCTTGGAAATGGGACCTTCTTGGAGATGAGTCACTAGGTGTGTGACACAGAAAGTCGTGTCCTTGTCTTTGCTGCTCTCTTCCTTCTTGGCTCCCTGATTGCTATAGGTTGGGCATCATTTGTTCAGTATGCTTTTCTGCCATGTCCTTTTTGCCTTGAAGCCAACCAACCATGGGCAGCATGCTCTGAAACTGTGAGCAAAAATAAACTTCTTTAAATTATGGGTGTCAGGTATTTTCTCCCAGTGATAGGAAAGTGATTAACATAGATTTCTTAGTCTCACCTTCTTGTATATAAGAAAATAGTAGCTGGTAGCTTGTTTAAGTCATTTTAATCTGATGTTTTCATATTACATGCAACAAATTTAACATCTAATTTTATATTTGGATATATAAATATTTTTGTTGAGTTTAATACCACAAAAGAAAACTTCCCTAGTAGGTACAGATTACCTTCATATCTCACTGGCTTTGGTATTTGTGTTTTTGTCGTTTATAAAAAACAGTTAAATTTAGCAGTAATCATTCTTGCCCTGAGCTGCTGGTATAATGATTTCCATTTCTTACATCCACACTCAGCCTGACATTCCCATATCTTCTGATAGCTTAATTACTAGTAAAACATATTTTATAAGCCTCTTGAAACATGCTTTTTAAAAATATAATTACAAGGTCTTATTTGATCTACTGGTTATGTGGTTAATATTTACAAAAGGAATAATACAAGAAAAGGGAGCTATGGACTTATATCACTGATATTTAAATTCTAAAACAACTTATTTTTCAGTTGAAGGACATTTTCTGTCTGCCCACCAAAAATATCAAAGACCAATCAAATCTATACATATTTACAAAGGCAATTCAAACTGTACATCAATAAATAACATTATTCTACTCTTATTGCCTTTTTATACACAGAACTCAGGAATATGACACATGGCTACATACAGGTATTAAATAAACTGGTATTAGATAATTAATTTCTATCATTAAAAAGTGGGAGCGCTGGGATTCAAACCTACCTTGTATGCATGCACATCTTCTTTCTGTCCAATACCAATTCCTATATGTAGAAACAGTTTACAAGGTATGACATCACAAAAGTCATATCTGTTAACAGTCAACATTTCCTTTCCTTTCCAAAGATTTTTTTACAAGAAATTGATGACAGAAAATCAATTTATACAGATTCTATGGTTGTATCTCTGCATCTAGTGTGAGGTGCTACCTTCTTCAGGCCACTGAATTAACAAGACTCACTTTCTCTCCCCCATGTTCTCTTCTTCCTTACTCTAAGATGGCATGGAAACATCCCAGACAGGCAGAGACTTGCTTCATGTATAAATACATGCAAAAATATGTGTGGGGCTATTTTCACTGCGTTATATAAATAATTGCAGGAAAAAGAAGCTGCATTTTTCAGGTCTGACTCTGATCTCTTTGGAGAGTGCATGTAGTTGGGCTCCTCATAGATGATTTTGGTAAACCTGCTGTCAATAGAAAGATAAAGTTGTATTTCCTTTGGACAATCTACTTAAACATGAAAACTTTCTTTAGGAAATTATTTGAAAAACATAAATCAATAGAGCATTTTTCTTAAGAAGTATAAGCATTTTTCTTAAATATCTTTAAGTAACCTTATAAAAGCTTAAAGAGAGAAGTGGTTTAACTTTCCCGGAGCACCAGTTCCAGTTTTCAGAATTACACTGTCCCACTTGGGTCCACTCCCTCTGTCAGCAGTGACCTGATGACCTTGATGTCAGCAGTGACCTTATTTCCATCAACATCCCTCTCTGCTGAACACATATTCTGAGGACTCAATAAATACTAAAGTGAGACAAGTTTCTAACTTAGATCTCTCATACCAGTTCCCTGTTCTTCATAGAATGAGAGATTTGCTCATAAGCACATTTAATCTATCATTTTGCTTGGAGATAACTAGCTCCTTCTACATTTGCTTCTCCAATTCATGTGGGCATGTTTAACTGGTATTCCTTCCCAGTTTGATGTTGTTCTTGGCACTTTGAGCTTCTCCCTCCCTTTGAATTGGTGGGAAGCGCTCCTTCACTGGCAAACTTGAGAAGTCCGAACTGCAACAAAAATAGGTTGTGGGAATGAAAGTCTTGAGGAAGGTTCAGCAGCCTGGCATGAATGGTCACCTCCCATATGACCAGATCTCGTCCCAGAGCAATCAAGGCCTGGAAACAGACAACAAAATGCTCCTAACTTTTTACATAGCGAGGATAAGATATGAATTTTGTTACTAATTAAGTATTCTCATTAAGATAAAGTAGCCTAATTAGCCTAATTAGTTCCTAAATGCGCTGCCAATTTCCAAAGAATGTAAACACAGGAAGATATAAGAAATAGAAAAAATACATTATGCAGTTCTTTCAAAATCTAGAAAGAATTTCAAAGTTGCAGATAAAATATTCTGTGCAGCTCCTGGCACATTCTAAGTTCTCACTTTACATGGACTCGCCCCCCCCATCACTATGGGGTTATTGTGTATGAACACATAAGTCAACAAAGGAGCACAGAGAACAGAGAAGTTGTTTATATAACCAGACTGGCAAAGTGGTTTTGACAACGTCGTTAAGTCAGATTGGATGCAAAAAGAATGCTGTAACTTGGATAGGCAGATATTTCATTTTTTTAGTTTTTCAGTGTGCACTGTTGACCACTTAAGATTTTCTTTTCTCAATTTTATTTATTTAGCACATGTTTGGAGTACATGACATGTACGTTTCCTCTTAGGTGGTCGGTGCCGTACCATTACATGTTCATACTTTTTTTGTTTTTGTTTTTTTTTTTTGGTTTTTCTCCGGTACCAGGAACCGAACTCATGACCTTGCGCTTGCCAGGCAGGCTCTTTGCCACTGAGCTAAATCCCCAGCCCTGTTCATACTTTTTTATTCCTCTTCCCCTCCCCACTTCTCCCTCCGTGTATCTATAGATGCCCTCTCCCCACTCTCACTGTTATTATTGTCATCTGTAGCTCATATTTATGACATACAGTGTTCACATTCTTCCCGGATACTTCCCCTTGCCTCACCCCTCACCCTCAGTCTTTTGGATCACTTCCCATTTACAAAAGTTCTATCTCCCTGTTTCTTTTTATTTCTCCTTATTTTGGTCTTTATTAGCATTTTACCTTATCTAAATGAGATCTAATATACAGTATTTAAACTCGTGTGTCTGATTTATTTTACTTAGCATTATATTTTCCAGGTATATACATTTTCTTACAAATGTCTCAAATTTATCTGTCTTTATAACCAAATAGTATTCTATTATGTATAGGTTACCACCTTAGCTTTATTCATTTATCTATTAATAGATCTACTAGCTGCTTCTAGAATTTAGCTATTACAAACGGTTCTGCTATAAACATTGGTATGCATGTATCTCTGTAGAATGATATCTTTTGTTCTTTTGGGAAGATACCTTAAAGAGAAACAGCTAGGTAAAATAGTATTTGTACTTTTAGCTCTTTAAGAAATCTCCATGCTGGTTTCCATAATGGTTGTATTACTTTACATTCCCAACTAAAATTGCAGAAGGGTTTCTTTTTTAACACATCCATGGCAGATACTTATTTTAAAGGAACTTTATCCAATAACAATTTATCAATATTAAACTACTAGGATGTCTAAGATACAGAGCTGGACTCTGAAGGAATTAGGCCTAGCATCTGGAGTCTATTTTTTAAAAATCTTGAACCATAATCTACTTATGAAAAACCTGTAAACTAGCAATATAAGCAAAATCATAAAAGCAAAATTAAAAGAACAGCCACAAAATTCTTTGTAGGTCAGAGGCAGAAAAAATTCTTCCTCATAGCAAAACTCGCAGACCCTTTAGTAAAGTTAAGTAAGTCTACCTATTGGAAGAAAAAGCTTCCATAAATTCATCTATGTTCTGTTGCATATTCAGGTTCATGCCTCCACCCTCAACCTTGCCCTACTCCCTGGCCTTTTTACTGAGCAAACTATATTTAATCTCCCAAATTTGCCATCTAGAATGTAAGGTTTATGTTACAGAATCTGAAGTGGAGATCAACATGTAAGACATCTATCAGTAGATAGTCCTAGAAGCCGGAGCAATGGTGAAGGAAAAGAAAGCCATCTTGGACAGAGGGAGAATGTGCTATTTGGTTTGTTTCCTTCAACGTCTCAGAAAACCCAATGGGAAGCTCCAAATATTGCTGGAAGTCTGTAAGGATTGTCTTAAGTTGGGTCAAGAGACCTGGTAAGGAGAATCCTAAGTCAGTAAAGCAAGCTGCCCTGGGAAGAGAGTGTGACCTCAGGCAAGACTGGCTCTCTTCAGCCAAGCAATTCCAAAAGAGGGCAGAGAGAACTCCATGCTGGGAGAATCACTAATTCAGTGCTGGGAAAGGTCAAAATTGTACTACTAGTGTACAAACACCTTATGTGCATGCTCAATATATTGATGTACCCTGATTAGTATTATAATTGCCAGTGCTAGGAAATAAGAAATACTATAACTTTGTAGATAATAAAACTTGAAAGTTTCAAATTGGCTGTTATGTTCAGACCTCTTTTTTCAAACACAACAGCTCTTTCTTCCCTCTGGCCCAGCTGCTGGCAAGTAATTTACAGCTCAGGGAAGGCTGAGGGAGGTATGAACAACGCACAGATGTCTGTCTGAGTTCCTTCATTGTGTTCCTCTGGGAGGTGTTAAGGAAATCACTTCTTGGCTCTGCCAGAGCTCACTGAGGAGGCTGATATAATAGAAGTGAACAAGTGTATGCAAACAAAGAACAGTTCTATCTTCCCACCAGAGAAGAGATGTGCTATGCTAAGATGGCATCAGAAGTTGGGCTTTAGTAAAATCATTTCAGAAAGAAATTAACTGGGACATATAAGCAACTATTTGTATCACAAAACAAGCAAAATATATTATAGTAGCTAGCTAATTTCTTACTTAATAAATTTATCCATTCACCAATGTTGTAGTTAGGGTTTACCAAAGAAAAGATTTAATACAGTATACATAATTTATTGGATTATTTTTATTATATTCACCCAAAAAGTCAAATGCAAAAGAGGTGCAGGAAATCTGTCCACATACTAGAGACCCAAAGAATCCAACTGAGGGCCTGGATCCAATGCCAGTGTCCTCCATGAGTCCAGCTGGGGCCCTAGAGCCCACAACAACGTCTCAAGCAAGTCTGTAGCAAGGATCTGCACTTGGAAGGCCCAAAGGTCAGTGGTGGAAGCTAGAAAGCCTGCACCAGCAGGGTGAAGGATCTGTGCTAGCAGGCTGAGGGATCTGCACTGGAGCCAAGAAGCCATGCTCAAAATAAGGACTAGAGCTCCCCCAAAAAGAAAACAACTATCTTCAGGGACAGTGAGGACCCGAGCTCCTCTGACAATGAGAACAGCTCATATCCAGAAAACCAGCGTGACAGCTTTCTCCAGGAGAATCAACAGCACACCATCTTCTGCTCCAGTTCTCTTTTATGCTGTTGGCAACAATCCTCAGGTGGGCCCTCCACACCCAGCACCAGGCTGATTCAGTTCAGCTGGGTGTTCCAAGTTGCCCATTAGTAATTCCCAACAACTAACAAATGTGTATGTACCAAGAACCTTGGAAACACGTGGACAAACACAATGATACAATTGGGAAAACTAAGAACACAGTAAAGTGCAAAGTGTATAGAAGAAAAAGAAGAACTTCCAGTCTGACCTAAGAGATTCTTACAGGTTTCCAAAAGGAAATGATATTTAGCAAAAACCTGAAAATCAACATTTAGCCTTTCAAAGCAGTCAGGGCAAAGAGATTTAAGTAAAGGGAGCAACATATGCAGGAGGCCAAAGAAAAAAGACAGACCAGTAAATGTGCGATACTGAGCATCGTATGTTCAAAGGAAACCATGAGGAGAAAGGAGTTGATGCCCAGGAAAGAGGGGAGGGGCCTGATGCAAGGGCCAAGGCGTGAAGGACACTGCAGAGCACGCTAGAGAGCTTGGACTTTACTGGGATGACAAGCAAGGTCACTGAGGGACTTAAAATAGAGAAAAGACATTAGCATAATTTAATTCTGTAAGTATTACTTTGGTGACAGTGTGGAGGGAGGGTACACTGAGAGTGGGAAGGGACTAGGAAAAAAACCCACAAAGGAAGGAACTGATTATAATGGGCTTCACTAGGATCGCTGAGATAGACAGAGAGAAATGATTAGATTTAAGAGCTATTTAGCAACTAGAACCACCAGAGCTAACTGATTAACTGGATGAGGAGAGGAAGGCACAGCGGTCGGGGCGCATTCGCCCTGGGTCTCTGAGTTGGGAGATTTGGTGATCTGGTATCCCGTACTGTGTCAGATCTGGAAGGAGAAGATGCACAATAGAGCTGAAGAGCTCACTTTTGCGTGTCGTGTTTGATACAGAGGCACAGAGCTTCAGGAACAGCCGAACTTTGTTTTGGGGCTTCTCAACCAAGAAACATACATTAAAACCATGAGAACAGGTGAGATTGCCCCAGGGATAGATGAGGGTCACAGGGAGCAGGAGACCTAGAGCAGAACTGTGAGTAAAATGTTTTAGGATCGGGCAGAGAACAAAAAGTCACAAATACGACGGATAAAGAACCCCAAACGAAAAAGAAATAAAGAGGATTTGTTTGGCTCAGACTGTTAGCTGAGCACCAGCTTGCTTCTTTGTCTTTCTAGACTGTTTCCCAGGTTCCAGGGAGGTCTGTATTACCACCAGACTGAGCTCCAGTAATGGAATACGAGCAGTTGCAATGAAGGCTGCTTTCAGAGGTGGCACACCAGTACCTCCTGTAACTTCTCCTTTGCTTTAGGAGCTGTTCAGTGTCACCCACAAGAGGAAGCCAGAAATGTCCCTTATTCTCTGCAGAAAACACTATTATACTTTACATAAGAGAATAATCAATGTTTGTGTGTGTGTGTGTGTGTGTGTGTGTGTGTGTGAGATGTTGCCAAGATATGGGATTTATATGCTGCAGGAGAAGGATGGTTTTCCCTCAGGCAGAAGAATCACAACAGGACTATTTGAAAAAGAAGTTAGTATCCAACAGTGTATATACAATACTTCATTCAGGGTTTATTTTTCAGGGTTACTTTTTGGGTGGTGATGGTCGTGGTGGTGGTGGTGGTGGTGTGTGTGTGTGTGAGAGAGAGAGATTTTGGGGATTGAACACAAAGCTTCATATTAAGCAACAACCCTGGACCTTTTCTTTTTAAATTTTGAGACAGGTTCTAATAAATTGCTAAGATGGCCAGACCAGTCTCAAATGTGCAAACCTCCTGCCTCAGCCTCCCAGAGTGCTGGGATTATAGACGTGCACCACTGCACCCAGCAGCATAAATGTATCTGCAATCTTGCTCAAGGCTGTTGTAAGGCTGTTTTTGCACACATAAATTAATTCAATTATTTTGACAAACTTTGTGCATAGACTATTTAAATGTCTTTTTACTCAAATAAAACTTCTGAGATTAATTGCATGACCGTACTCTGATTCATTCACTTAGCCCTCAGGTTTTGAATGAATAGATGAGTTGATTCTTGTGACTCAATTTGGTAAGAAACAAAGCTTGTCCAATCTGTCAAAGAAAATCTGGGATTTACAATAATCAATCAATCAGTCAATGGCTGTGTCACCTGACTGCTGTAGCTATACATGTTGAGAATTCCTCAAACTGTCTACATGAGTAATTTACAGCTACATGTTAGTCACAGTAAACTTTAGTATGAAAAAAAGCCACAGAATCTTGTTAAAAATGTGGAGGCCTAGACACATTCAGATTTCTAATTTATTAAATTGGTCTGGGGCCCAAAATTTCACATTTTCTGACAAGTACTTTAAATGCTTCTGATCCTCAGTTCACATTTTGCTAAAATACTGATCTACATCTACTGGGATGCTTTAAAATCTAAGTTTGTAGGGATTGAAGGGAAAGTAGGAGAATAGGAAAAAGAGCATCAGGTTATATCATGTACAGGTACAAATTCTCTACAACGAATGTGATCATTATGTATATAGAAAACATTCCAATAAAACCTTTACTTTTTTGTTTCGCTTCTGCTTTTTGTTTTTTAAGGTGTTTCTGGAGTCAGGAATTAAACTCAGGACCTTGCACTTGCCAGACAGGCGTCACGCTGCTGAGCTTCACCCTCAGCCTAATACCAGTAAATTCTCATTGAAGAAAAAATAAAATAATGTACAAATTTGTTCTGAAAAGAGGAGATATAACTTTCAGTTGCTTGACATCAAAATGAAAATTTAAAAGAAGTCAAAAAGGCATTTTGTTATAAGAGGATGAAAAGGAGAATTTAAAAGGCAATGTTACATTTTTCTTAACTTACACATTTACAAGCATTAGTTTCAAATACTTTATACAGTCTCTCTTCATTAGGAATTCAGCGATGAGATGTTCTCCTTCCAGGGCACAGTCTACGGTCAACAGGTGACAGGTAGTGCTTTGTTGTGCTACAAACTCATTATGAAAGCAAGAATAGTTTTCACTAATCTTAAGGTTCGTAGCCAGACAGCCAGGGATAGTACCACATCCCGCATTTTGCTGGTGCCTCAAGCCTGCACTCCGGAGTGCACATACTCAATACCGATTTCCCATTAAAATTTCATTTACTTCCACTCAATTAATTTCTGAAAGAGTTTCACTATAAAAACCAACTTTGTACTTAGAGAAATAAACCACTGAGCTTTTTTAAAGCTTGTGTACAGGAGGTTCATGGAGTCTTTGCATTTCATGTCTGGTCTGACTGAGCTGAACTAATCTCAGTGGCTAATCTAACTGGAGGGAAAAAAAAAATGAAAGGAGGAAGAGGGGCAGGAAAGAGGGAGGAAAAATGAAAGCTGCAGTTGGAGGATCGTGTCCAAGTGACCAGAATAATCAGTTTTAGTGATATGAATCTGTGAAACCACTACAGTCTATTATGCCTAGCATTGCTTCATATGGAGGGCTTATTGACAGACCGGTCAAAAGCTTGACAACAGCAATATGTGCCCCTTGGAGACCACTTACCACTCTAATTGTTTAGATACAGGATGACCAAAAATTGCATATTTTTCATTGATTTTTATAAAATAATATAACAGGAAATACAAGATGACATTTTATCACATTAATTTAATACAGGGATCTAGTGGTTGAAGTGATACCTGCCTAAGCAATGCTAAGGATAGTCAGTAGATAAACACACCACCCAAGTGACACTCTAGGTAAACTGCTAAGCATTTAAATATATGGGGCAGCCAGGGATCTAGCTCAGCGGCAAGCATGAGGTCCTGAGTTGAATTCCTGGTACAAATACATACATACATACATAAATATGACAAAGCTTAAAAATCAGTATTTATCAAGTAAGGTTGTATACTACCTTCTGCATGGTACCTCTATTCTAATGGAGCCCTATTTTGTACCTTTCGCCCATCCACAGGTCTAAAGTAAAGAATATAACTTTCTCTTCCTGCCCATTTCACCCAGATTTATATTCCCTTAAAACACTCATCCCTTTGCTTTTTATTTCATCTTGTTGAACCTCAGTTTCCTTATTTGTAGAATTAAAAGAGAAGAGTAACAAAATCAGCTCCATTAAGTCATTCTGAGGATTCAGTGAGTTAATGCATGTAAAATGTTTAGAAAAATAACTGGCATTTAGTAAGTGTTATATGAATGTTATTAAGAAAAGTACTAGGCACAGGTGTTTCTGCCACACCACTTACCTAGGCATCCTCACATTTTGCAAAATTATACACTAAATATAACAGAGCTCAAAGGGAAAAAGAGGGTAAGGAACAGATCCCTCAAAGCCTATGGCATTTTTTAATCGGACACTAACAAAGCAAGAATTATAAAGCTGCTGGTAGCAGAGTTCAGTCCACACGGGCCTTTGCTCCTACAACTGGAGTTTGTCTATTCCTTCATATCTTGACCCCTGAAAATTAAGCTTTCTTTAACAACAGTCACTTTAATATAGGGTCGTTACATCCAAAATGAAGCTCTTCTTCAGGAGTTTTATTCATTTTGATGTTTTATTTCAACACAGGAAAATGCCTTTGCAGGTGTGACTCTCCACTCACAGTTTCCATTAATAGTTTAGGGCAGTGGGCAGAATATGGTGGGCTGTAAGGCCATTCTTCCCACACTTTTTTAAACCAAAAAAAAAATGTCATTTGGAACAATGTCGTAGCAGATTTTTAACAGTATTGTGAAAATATCATTAAAGCTTTGTAATAGCTGGGAAGAGGTTTACGCTTGATCACTTCGAATCGTGAACCTACTGGCAAAATATATTTGAATCAATTTGTTTTATACATCATACTGACATTATTCTCCTAATTGTTAATTAAGTGTGAAGTGCTTTACATTAAAAAGGTATGTATTATAGGGGAACAGACTACAGATGTAATAAAGCAATCCAAAAGATCTAAGAATTGTTCAATGATAACTATCTCCTAGATTCAACATCCCTGAACATTCTTTTCAAAAGTGACTAGAACCCAGGTATTACGGGCTAGCAACTCCTGATCAGGTTAAACCTTTGGCATAGTGTGTGTGTTGGTGCGCCCTGGTGGTAAGCGAGGGTCGGACATGTATTTGGCTACTGTGTTAGAGAAGGCAGCTGCACTGCTTTAAATTCCTCTATATGTCATCCAGTCATAAACGCAGAAGAAAAACTCACCTCTGAGCTTCCTCAGGATATTTTGTTGTTGTTTTCCTTTCTCTTTCTTTTCTCCTAAACAATAAGAGAAAATAAGTAAACATTTCTACTATTGTTCTAATGGTGGGAACTGCTCTAGAAAGCGGAAGGTCTTGGATCTGAGAGGAGCAAACAGGAAGGTGGTACTATAGTAAGCAGTGGTTCTCAACCAGCACATGGCCCCTTATAAAGAAAACTCGTTTCTTACGGACTACCCAGTCTTCCTGCTCTTCAGCATGACCAGATAAAGAGAAACCGAAGATTGCTATGAGTAAGGCATCAACTGCTCTTCCAGCAAGAAGGAGTTTCTATGCTGTAGGTGTTTCTTCTCCCAGCTATCTCACCATGACCTAGACAGATGACCTTTAGTAAACACTCTCTGAGGATCTCAGGAGTAGAAATACCACACTGTAGCATCAATTTTACTTCATTCCCTCCTCCCACAGCCCCACACCACACTCATTTTGTTTTTAAACTTTTTTTATATTTTTTTTGGTACCAGGAATCAAACTCAGGACCTTCCATTTGCCAGGCAGGCGTTTGTGCTGCTGAGCTATATCCCAGGCCCCATACTCATTTTAAAAAAAAGTGTTCTGAGCTCTTGTGTCCAATCTTTCAATAAATGGATAGAAGTGAGGCTAAAGTGAAGATTTGCTTATTTTTAAATAAATGAAGTCAACAGAATGTTATCAGAATTGGTTGTGATCTCCACTTAAAAAGAAAGCAATAGATCTAGGCTCAGAAGAACGGAGAGGTCAGCTTATCACTCCAAGTGGAAGAAAGACCACTCTACCTTGACAGTCTTCGAGAAAAGGAAGTGCATCTCAGAAGAGGGAGATGCTCTACTGTAGCTACCTATGGGACTCTGAGCACTTTATCAAGCCTTTTCCAGTTTCTTTTTCTTTACTTGAAAAATATTTTTACCCAATCTTTATTTTGTACCCATTATATATCTGTTCTGGCCTAAGCACCAATGATGCAAAGAAACACGGACTTCTTATGCCCAGAGAGAAGTCTTAAGGAGAGGGGCATATTCACTAATAATCATGATGTACAGTGGTGGGATGGTTCTTCACTCATCCTGAGGTCTTTTTTATGACTCTTTTAGGTGGCTCCAAGTTTTAATTATAAATAGAAGAATTACAAATTGAAGAATTTTTATACTTAAAGATTAAAATATGAGTCAGTACAATTTTTTACATTATTAATTGTAATTGCATTTTATGTTTCTAGACATTAAATTTTAGAACCAAGAATGGCTTAGAAGGCAACACCCCAATTGCTTTTATAGACAAGAAAACAGGGATATAGAGAGAGGAAGGGGTTTTCTTATTACTGGCAAAGCGAGGCCAGCCAGCGTGTTCCACATTTCAGAGACCTGCCTTCCTAAGAAGGCATTTGGTTCTAGCATCTCTTTGCACACTGAGATGCTAACCTCAGATAACTGCAACTTTCGTTGCATTATTTTATGTGTCTATGCATCTTCTGCTATTTTAATGAAGAGAACTTTAATATCTGTACAACTTTTGCAAATTATATGATGCCATATCAACAATTTTCTTTGGCCATGGAGGAAGGTCCCTAATCAAATGTACATTAAGACATACTGTCGCAAATTATCGTTTGATTATCTGTATTCCTACCATGAGATTAACTGTGAAAACACAACTGTTCACAAATTCCTGTATTATTCACAAGACAGAATTAGCCATAATTTTATTACCCTAATCAACAGGATATATACTAGAGATGTGTTTCTGAAGTCTCTCCTTTCTTTCTCTAAGCATTCAAGGAGAAGCACAGATTACTTGGGTGATGGTAGGGAAGGGATATGAAAATACAGATGAGAAAGCTGAAGCCAGGGTCTTAGCAGCATATCCCAAGGTTTCATAGACATTCCACAGAACCCAATACAGTGCTCGTTTTTTATATGTCCAGGCAGAGCTCATATTTAAATGAAAAAGCTTTGTTAGAACATCTTAACAAGACAATATTCACAGTTGACATAATTTTAAGAATGGATTTAAATTATTCTCCTCCAAAAAGAAGAAGTGCTAGTGCTGGTATACATCAGAGAAAAGCACCTCCTGCCTTTGCATTTACAAAGACATTTTCTTCTTAAGTGAAGAAGAAACGTCTCCTATGGAGACGTTTCTGGATGATATGTGAACATTCAGTTGCTTTCAGAAGATAAGAAAAAGGGAATGAAACTCCTGTGTTTGCCTCCATGGAGTTTTGCTGATGTTACGATGTTTGAACATTAAAAATTCGTTGCGACATTGTTTTCAGCCCACAGAAAGCTTCCTCATTTTTTTTCACACTGAGGAACTGTTGACGTTATTGTTAAAGATAATATTTGTACAACCCACATCTTACTTAACCAAGACGAACGTGGACACACTACCAACCAGAGTGAAAACTGGCAGAAGATAGCCACTTCCATCCCACTGTGAGTTATCTGTGCTCAGAATTAGTGCATCTGTTTTTTCCCCATTTCTCTTTATATAACCCCAAATGACCAACATATCTTCCTATTTAACTGTTCATTTTCTCTTCTTAACTATTCTGTTTATATTTCTACCTATTATCTTACTACCTTTTTCTCACATTTTCTTCCTTCCAAGTGTCAGTGAAAATCTACTTGACAGGACAATATTCAGACACCACAATATTTATATCATGTAACAAATTATCTTCCACAAAAAGCAAGTATTTCACTTTCATTCTCTTTATATTAATATTATGCGACATGGCCTGATTGTACCTGTATTTTCAGTTAGATAAGAAGCCTGGTGTCATTGAAAATAAAGATTTGCAGTAAGTAGAGTTTATCTCTCTCTATCTAATGATGAAGAAACAATTACACTTTTGAAAATAATCCTGATTCCAACTCTGAAGCAGAAGTGTATTGGATGAAATCTATGACCTTGGGGCACAAACCCCTAAGGTTATCACTCACTCTTGTGAGTGGGATTTGCTGATATGTTCTTGTTACTTACACAGCCTAAAGCCACATCATAAGATAGCTTTGTTTAAAAAGATTAGGCCAAACACATCAGTTTAGAAGGCTGGAAAATCCCCATTTGTTTGTAGAAACAAGACTAATGAGAAGACAAACACTGGTTAAGTAGACAAAATATTGCAATGTGATCAATAGAGGGAATATAGGTAGCAACATATTAGCCAACTATTAGCCCTTTCAAGGACAGAATTACACACACAGTAAAATATTTATTTGGCTCAACCTACCATGGGCACATCTTGAAAAGGCTTCGAGTATATGGTTCTGATTAGTCCAGTTTGTCCTGCATAATAAATTTGGGCCAAGTTCTAGAAAGAAGGGAATCCAGTCTACGTTTGAGCTTATATATGTAGTTTCAGTTGACCTCTGTGAAGATGCAGCAATGCTGCCTAAAAGGGGTCCTGCTAACACAATGTTCCCAATACATGTGCACTTCAGCAAGTTTGTTGAAAATCAAGGCTCCTGAATCCAAAGCCATAAATAAATGCAATATTTTATAATAAAAGAGTAAAGTATCTTAATACTTAGCTCTTTGATACATTTTGATTTTCCTTAGTACATGGTAATAGACAGGGTCTAGTTTTAGTCTTTGGCATGTGGAAAGCCAATTTTTATATTAAAGGGGCTATCTCTCTTCCAGAGAATGTGTTTGGCCCCTTTTTCAAAGATAAAGTGGCTGAATGTGTTTAAAGTTGTTTCTGCATCTTCTAATCAGTTCCACTGATACTCAGGTCTCTTTTTGCCAGTACTGTGCTGTTTTTATCATAGTAGCTATGTAGTATAGCTCCAAGTCAGTGATTTTGCTGCCTTCTGCCTTGCCTTTGTTGCCTAGAATTGTTTTTACTATTCTAGGTCTCTTTTGGTCCTAAATGAGTTTTAGGAGTGCTTTCTCTAGTTCTGTGAGGTATGGTACTGTTATTTTTACTGGGATTGCATTAAATCTGTATAACAACTTGGCAGTGTGGCCATTTTTACTATGTTGGTTCTTTATATCTAAGAGCAAGGGTTAGCACTACATTTCCTGATATCATCTTTGATCTCCTCTTTCAGAGTACTGTAGTTTTCAGTATAGAGATCTTTTATTTCCCTTGTTAGATTCCTAAGTATTTTATTTATTTTGGTGCTATTATGAAGGAAAAGTTTCCCTAATTTTTCTGTCAGTGAGTTTGTTACTCTTGTATAGGGATACTATTTTGATTTTAGAGTGTTCATTTTGTATCCAGCTATACAAATGAATTTGGTTATTAAATCTAGATGATTTTTGGTGGAGTTTTTGGGGCCTTATATACAGGCTATCATATTATCTGCCAATAATGATAATCTAACTTTTTCCTTTGCTATCCTTATTCCTTTCATTTCTTCTCTTATCTAATTGCTCAAGGTAATGTTTCCAGAACTACACTGAATAGGAGTGGTGATAGTGGGCATCCTTGTCTTGTTCCTATTTTTAGAGTGAGCGTTTTCAGTTTTTTTACCATTTAATATGATATTGGCTGCTGATTTGCCATAGATGGTTTTTTATCAGACTAAGGTAAAGACCATCCATTCCAATTTTCCATAGAGTTTTTGTCATGAATGGGTATTAGGCCTTGTCAAATGTTTTTTTCTGCATCTATTGAGATGATCAAGTGGCTTTTGCTTTTGGTTCTGCTAATATGGTATATTATACTTATTGGTTTGTATATGTTGAACCATCTTTGCATTCTTGGGATGACTCCTACTTGCTCGTGTGATCATCTTGATGATTTGCTGCATTTTGTTTGCCAGTATCGTATTGAGGATTTTTGTTTCTATGTTTCTTAGAGAGACTGGCCTGTAGTTCTCTTTCTTGGTTGGGTCCTTCTCTGATTTTGGTATCATGGTAATGCTGGCTTCCAGGAATCACTTTAGAAGAACTGCCTCCCTTTCAATTTCATTAAGGAGTTTGACAAGTAATAGCATTAGATCTTATCTAAATTTCTTGTATATTTCAGCAGCAAATCCACATCTAAATATTAAACAGAAATACTAAATATTAAACAGATACACTAAATATTAAACAGAAACACTAAACACTGCTGAGAGAAAGACTAAATAAAATTCTTGAAGACACAGAATTGTGCAGACTTCATGAACAAAAATCTGATGGCATGGGAAACACTACAAAGAATTAACAACTGGGATCTCATTTTATTAAAAGTCTTTTGCACAGAAAAAGAAATCACTAACAGAGTTATAAGACAACCCACAGAGTGGTAAAAATTTTAAACTAATATCTAGAACATATAAAGATTTGAAAAAAATCAGAACCCCCAAATTGAAGGACCCAATCCATAAATAGGCATCTGAAATAAATAGCCTCTAATCAAAACAAGAGGTACAAATGGCAAACAAATGTATAAAAGAGTTCAACATCACCAATCATCCAACAAATGCAAATTAAAACAGCACTGAGATTCCATCTCACTCGAGAAAGAATAGCTATCAAGACATTGACTAATAACAAATGCTGGTGAGGTTGTGCGCTGGCACAACCACTGTGGAAATCAATGTGGAAATTCCTCAAAAAATTAGGACTAGAGGTTCTACTCAACTCAGCCATTCCCCTCTGAGTATGTTCCTGGGAGAATATTAAACACCACACCACAGTGATATATGCACACCCATGTTTATAATAGCACAGTTTGTAATAGCTAAACCCTAGAAACAACCCAGAGGCCCATCAACCGAGGAATGGATAAAGATTTCTTTTATACAATAGAGTGCTACACAACCACAAAGAAGGATAAACTTGAGACATTTATAGCTAAATAGATTCACTTTCAGACCATGCTCTTAAGTGAAATATTTATTGCACTTGTCTAAATAAATACCACATTGTTTCTCTGGTGTAAGAAACTAAAAGTGTAAATAAGATCCAAAATATATAAAAGATATTGTGAAATCAGAAGAAATTGTGTAAAAGTAAAGGGGAACAGGAGTGGGAGAAGAAGGAATGGAAAAGAAACAATGAGAAGAAAAGGATAAAATGGAAACAAAGCTTTGTAAATGAGGGGAGGAGGAGTTCAGGGGAAGAGGGGAATGGGAGAAAAAAGAGGAAAGAAGACACGTACAGGTACAAGTTCCCTATGATGAATGTGACCACTATGTGTATCTCAATTGTAGCAATAAACTTAATAAATAAAACAGCGAACTAAGAAACCTGAGAGACTATGGTTTCTGCGACATCTTGGTTGCATCCCATTCTTCCTCAGTAACATAATGAAAAATGGAAAGAACTGTCAGTCTCTGTCTTTGAGGAGCTATATAGCCTAGAAAAGGTCTCTTGGCTTTTTCCTCAGACGATTTCTTTCTCTTATGCTACACAGTCCTAATGTCTCAGGGCTGATCTACACAAATTGAGACCTCCCCATTAATGGCCCTGTCTTTGTTCCACTACAGTTTAATGATGGAGACAGATGATGTGAAAACCCCTGAATACTACTATTCTTTCTCTATTATCTAGTCCATAGCACAGCTGTGGTACCTCATTGGACTATGGCCTAATAGTTTTTACTAGTCCAATAATTATTCACGGGGCTTATCTTCATTGAACACATGCTGCTGAGAAAAATAATAGCAGGATACAGGAAACATTATCTGCTTTAACACAATATTGGCTTTCGACTATTTGATTCAGGTTCATATTATGAAAGGGAAATTAATAGTCTGTTTTATGTTGCTATGAATACTTTTGCTTAATCCTTACTCCACATTATATCATGTATAAAAAAATAGATATTTGATGCTGTTTTCTTGTGGTGCAAATGGATGATAGAACCATTCATATTGCCTCCATTGGTTATCACACAAATTTGGGTAATGATCTTGAAAGAAGGGAGTTCAGTCTATGTTTGAGTTTATGTGTCTGGTTTCAGTTGACCTCTGTGAAATGCAGCAGTGCTACCTCTGTGAAAATGCAGAAGGGGTCATACTGACCCATTGACTCCCAATGTGAGCTTTAACAAGTTTGGTGAAAGTCAAGGCTCCTGAATTCAAAGTCATAGAGAAATGCAATATTTTATAATAAAAGAATGAACTAAGATTTATTAACACTTCAGACATATATAGGTTATAAAAATAGGGATATCACACATTTGGTAGTCACACAGACTCAGAGTACCTGGACAATGTTTAGAGCAAAACAACAAAAAATCCCAGAAGGAGAGGCATCATGAACTAATTTGGGAGGGATTAGTGTTGGTGATAAAAAATGGAAGATAGAAGCAAAGGCAAATCTTGACTGAAGCTTACCTTTTGTTTGAATTTGAATTTGGAAGGAATCAAATAATCTAAAAAGAAGTAACACTGTTCAGATAAATTGCTTTAAATTTGTTTTTAGATTTTATGAAGTCAAAGGAAAGGCAGAAAACACCACACAACAACTCTACCTGAAATTTTGACTCTTTCTTCTAAAACAGAACTGTGGGGCGTCAGGCCCATCAGTTACTGGTACACAGTCATTTATTCTATAGGTCATTCCTAGAGCGGTCCGTATTTCCCATGGTAGATGTTGAGGTGCTACCACCATGAAATAGTCTCCTACTCCATGGCTTATTTTCCATTTTGTTCATTTTTGTCATGTTGTACCACTGTTCATGACTTTATGTTTCAATTCTGTCCCAATTATAGAAACAAAAAGCCAAGACCTACTTCAGCATTTTACATTGCAGTAACTTTCCCCCGTAGGTTGTAGTTCAGAAAAGATGAAAATTCTTTATTGAAATCAAAACTGTTTTGCCACATGATTCAAGTGTAAAAATCCAGTACATTAAGAAATCCCGGGGCTGGGAATTTAGCTCAGCGGCAAAGCGCCTGCCTGGCAAGCGCAAGGTCGTGAGTTCGATTCCCAGTACCGGAGAAAAACCAAAAACCAAAAAAAAAAAAAAAGAAATCCCTGTTTTTGAAGGAATGCTTTTCAGGTAATGGGTAAGCTAGCATTTGTAGCCCATGTCTTGGATGTTCGGACATACACCCTTATTCTTTCCACAGTACCGTAATAACTGTTTTCCAAAATGAATCTCATATGTTCAGTCCTAACCAAATGGATCACAATACACAGAAAAGAAAAATTTCTAACAATCTCAAATTTTCTAAATTAAAGAATGTTTTCAATTTTTGTTAAGAACAGAAACAGGAGAAAAGTTTGAACTATAATGTCTACATTGGAGAATGAGTGAAGTAGTCTTTTAAATCATTGCAGGAAATATTGACCTCGCTTAGTAAAGGTCCTCAAAGAGAGTGAATTAGTGGAATCAAAAGCCCTTCTTGAGGCAACAGGGAGCAGAAAGCAAGATGTGGAGCAGGAAGGCAGAAATAGTCTCAGGTGGCTAATTCCTCCCAGATCTTCCCACCACAGTGCAAACCTGAAGTCCTTCCCCACTGCAGATTGCTTCAAGCAGCTTCCATTGTTTTGGAAAATGACTATAGACTTGTCTGTTTGCTACAGTGTTATCCTTCTTTATATTCATAATTTCTCTCAACTGACTTCTGGGAAGTTGGTGAACATCAGAGAAACAGCCACTCTGAGATTTGGTAGCCAGACACTAGAATATAGCAACATGAGGAAGAGAAGGAAGGAAGTGGGTCCCTCAGACCCAGCAAGGACCTGAAGTGGAAATTGAAGCCCACCAGGAGAGTGAAGAGAGATGCCTCATTGCAGAAGAAGGAGGTGGAAAGTGGTGTTTTCTCCCTGAGCCCTGGCTTCCTGCATGGGAGGGGTGACTTGAACCTGCAGATGCATGGTGACTGCTGATAACCCCAGAGGCTTCCATGAAGAAACGCACCCATGGAACAGAGCAGTGGATGCAGCAGACAGCAGTGGTTGATGAGTCATTGGGTTCTGACATCTCCCAGGAGATGGTAATTAGTGATTGCCATTTTGTGGAGGGGCCAACTGAGGTCTGAACTCAGAGAAGCTGTGGATTGATTCCCTCTAGTGATTCTCAGTGTTAGGATGCGGCGGAGTAGAATTCAAGTGGGCAGGGAGTCATGTTCAAGTTGGCAGGAGGCACATAGAGTGTTGCAGCTTAAACAAAGTGGGTTCCAGGCTTACAGCCAGAAACCTGCCTGAATTTCAGTGGAACCAAAGGTGCAGTCTTGCTGTGATTATCCACTACCCTTTATCCACTATTTATCCATAAATAGAGTTATCCACTACCCTGCCATAAATCTACGCTGGCTTGCTGGGATTAATCAACACGAGTCTGGGCTCTGTCTGCCCACTGTACCTACTAGTGGCAGCAGAGACATGCCTTGAGATGGACTTCTATTTCTTCTTCCTTTGTTTTTCTTTTTTTCTTGATTTTATTCTTTTTATATGAGTGCAAACAGTGTTTCTAGTTTCATTGTTGTTGTTTTGTTCCTATGTTTATTTCTTCTTTTCTCTTTCCCTCCTGCCTTCTTCACCAGTTTCCCAAAGTTCATGTAATTGTACTTTGTCCTCCAGCCCTACTTCTAATCTCGTTCTCTTCTTCTATTTCTCTATTTTTCTTTATACACTATGTAGATATTATTATTTTTTACCAACAGCTTTTTAAGGAAAATGACTTGCTTATTAGAGCATTTGGATCATTTCTTTCAATAGAATGTTTTCACTTCAATTTTTGTGTATTTCAGTCAGTAACATAATTTGAAAAGTATTTTGAAAGCAAAAAAATCACCTTCTGGTGGAGAGAAACTACTAATTTTTAAAAAGATAACCTTTTTAAAAATAAAACTAACAAATTGGGCTGATAAATAGTAAATAATTAAAATCTACTACTTTAGCATTCAAAGTTTTTAATGTAAGGTAAATTTTGCTTATTTCTATGCAACTCCAGTTTTTTCCTAAATTCATAATTATTAGAAGTTGAAGCAATGTTTTCATAATTCATATGTATTGGTATAAAACATCACTAACAACTATTGGAACTAATAAATTCATCAGAGTTGCAGGATACAAAGTCAGTTTACAAAAATCAGTATCAGCAAATCAACCCAGAGCAACATCCCACCATCATGTGCAAGAGCTCACCTGTGCCACAGGACCAGTGCCCTGCCCCCAGGTGAGCATGGAGCCAAGCAGAAGAGGCCAAGACTAATAAACTGATCCAAACCTGGATGAGGACAGCACCCTAGCAGAGAAGGGAGCAACCAGCCCCCATGATTATGGCACTATTCAGTCTAATAACCCACTCAGACCCTTTCCTGCTTCTGGGCTACATCAGCAGGGAACAGAGAGCTGATTGCATTCCCCATCTACTAATGGAATCAAGAACATGCCATAGCTTGGACAGTGACCTCAATGTGGGAGAGATGAACAGAGGTCCCTCTAGCTCAATGAGGACACTTCAAAAATGCATAGGCCGTCAAGATAGGCATAGAAAATCCTGTCTGGCTGGATCCCAAGACTGTAGATTGTGGAAAGAAACCACTCACTCAGTAACACAGGAATTTCTTCTTTGATTCAATCTGTTTTTTTATTCTTCTACTTTGTATTATTTTTAAGTTTCCTTCATGGGTTTTTATTTTTTTAAATTTTGGAATCTCCCCTTTTTTTCTTTTAGTTTTGTTTTTCTCCTTTTCTCTTTTTATGTCTAACTCTTTTATCTTTTTATCTCCTGATCTTGCTGTTTATCTTTTTTCTTTTTTTTCTTATTCATTCTTTCCAGCAACCATTCTCTATCACCATTAATTTCCTTTTACTTCACAATAGGACCCTGTTTCTTACTTTTCTCTATATCTTCTCATATTCCACCAATTAATTTTTCCAATCTTGCTGCTTTCATTCTTTGGTTCCCCACCCTCTCCACTTTTACTTGTATAACTACTGAACCTTATGAGTTTCTAGATTAATAGTTAACTTTATGCTGTTGAATACTGTGCTATTGTTAGTGGAGACAAAGTTGTTTCACTTAGTAACTTAATAGTGTGCCAATATTTCATTTGCTTTAGTGTTTATACTATAATTACATACTTCTTTTCTATGGAAAAGTGTGGTGCCTTATTGATCCTTAGGGTTTGTCAATATTCAGTTTGTATTTAATGCTACAGTTGATGCTGATTTCCAATAGCCAAGGTGACACAACTATTGCTATTAATTGGTTTTCTTCAACTGTGACTATCTAGATTTCATTGGGATCATTAACAATTCTGTGGCTGATTCTGGGAGTATTGAAGACTGAGCCAAATGTGCTGCAACCTCCCATTTCAAGCAAAGAAAGGTGATTGGATCCTGGAACACAGGCAAAGGCCAATATTTAACCATGCCTAGAGGACACCACTGAAAAGTAGACATTAACTACATAGGTCTCCATACTAGAAACAAAAGCTTCAGGAAATTGTACATATAGAATTTTTTGAAAAGGACATCAAAAGCACAAGAAACAGAAATAAGTTTTTGGGATTACATCAAACTAAAATATTTCTGCACAGCAAAAGAACAGAGTGTAGAGACAACCTGAAGGATGGGGGAAAATATTCTCATAATATACATCTAACAAGAGGTTGGTATACAGAATATATAAAGAAATCAAAAGCCATAGCAGAGAAACAAATAACCTATTTAAAAATTTGAAGAGAGACATTTCTCAAAAGGCCAATATTTCTCAAAAAATGGCCAACAGTAGGTGGAAAAATATTCATCACTGAACACCAGAGACATACAAATCAACATTACAGTGAGGTATCACCTCAACCTAGTAAGAATAGCTATTATAAAAAAAAATAAGGTAACATTTGATAGTTAAGATGTGGAGAAAACTATATACTTGTACATTGTTGGTGGGAATACAAATTAGTATAGCCAGTATGTTTAAAAAAACAAGTAGAGAATTCCACAAAAATTAAAAATAAAATTATAATATATTCCAACAATCCCAGTACTAGGTTTACACCCAAATGAACAAAATCATTTTGTCAGAGAGGCATTCATACTTGCATGTTTATTGCAGCACTGATCACAAAAGTCAAGGAATGGAAATAATTGTCTATCAACTGATGAATGGATAAGAAAAATGTGGTACATATATGCAATGAAATATTATACAATCATAAAAAGAATAAAATTTTGTCATAATTGATAACATGGATAGAACTAGAGATCATTGTAAGTGAAGAAAGCCAAGCACAAGACAGGTACTACTACATGGTTTCATTTATATGTGAACTTGAAGATGTTGTTCTCATGGAAGTTAACAGCAGAATGGTGGCTTCCAGAGGCTAAGGAGAGAATAGGGGAATAGGAATGGGGAGCAGCTGATCGATGACTACTGATGCATGGTTAGAAATTTTGGTGTGCTATTGCAATCTAGGGTGACTATAGACAACAATAATGTACTATTCACTTCAAAAACATAAAGAAAAGATTTTTTAGAGTGTTCACAATAAGAAAATGACAAATGTTGAAGAAAATAATGTTTAACCTGATTTAAACACTACACAATGTATATGTATATCAAAATAAAATGTGTGTAATGGCTTGTTTGGTCTAAGAGGTTAGCAAAGCACACTTCTGAGTGTGCTGAATGGGTCATGCAGACATGTTCTTGGCACTGTATCTATTCCCTGGCCCCTTTCTCTTTGGTATTCTTTCTCTGTGCTCTACCTTTTGGCCACCAGAAGTACCCAGTTTTGTTCCACCACACCATTCCGTCATGATGTTTCTACCTTGGAACCAACTAACCATTGACTAAAACCACTGAAACTGTAAGACAAAATAAACCTCTCCCTATTTAAAATGTACATTTCCAATATTTTGTTCCATAAAACAGAAACACTGACCATTTCAGATAACTAGTATGAGAAATGTGGGGTCATTACTATGTATATCCCTGACCCTGTGATGCAGAAACCTTTGGAACTGGTTTAGAGAAGGGATTTATAAAAGTTTGGAGAAGCGTGCTTCAAAAGCATAAAATAATGTAGTCATAGCCTAATGGGAAATTCTCATTCAAGCTAAGACTATAAGAATGTCCATAGGAATATGGACAAAGTATGCCAGGCCCATGAGGTTTCAGACTGGAACAAAGACTTTATTGGGAACTGGGCTAGAGAAATTCTGTCCATATTTTAAGACTTTTTGTATGAGGCTGAATTTAAAGATGGTGACTGATCTGGTGGAAAAAATTTTCAAGGCATTTCAACATTCCAGCTAGGGCACGGGTACTGCTGGCTCCTTTAGATAGATTTATAGTGAGAACTGTGAGCATAAAGATTTTCAAAACTTAAATTCCCACCCTCTACGCACACCTCTTATAAAGTTTATACCAGAGGAGATGCTCTTGCCAAAGAGATTAGCACTATTACAAAGACTTGAAAAACTTTGAACCATAAAAAGAAGAAAGATGTTTGAGTACAACTCAGGATTGAACAAGACCCCATTCATCACAGGTTCATGAGGACAAAAGTATAAAATTTTTGAGGGGAAATATCCTGTGCCCCACAAAGAGCTGCCTAGGAAAGCAGTTCCCCAGTGTTCAGCTCACCATGTTCAACCATTCAGGTACTCAGCGGCCACTGCCGTCAGGGTCCAAGAGGGCTCAGCTATTGCTCAAGCTGGCAGCAGACTTGGCATTGTCCACCTGAGTTTTGAAACATGCATAACGTAAGTATTATGGGATCACAGAGGCATCCATTCAGATTTTAAAGGAAGGCCTGAAAAGACAGGCACAAATGTGTGACAGTGATGGAACTCCTGCTTGCAGCCCCAGAAAAGGTAGTGCATGAACTTGTGGGAATAAAACCAAGAAGGTGGAGATGCCAGGAACATGAAATGACTGCTGTGGAAAACAATAGGCCACATGTGGAAATAGCCCAAGAGAAAGGCCATACATACTACAACTAGCAAGGTTATAGAGTAGAAACACCCAAACCCACTCAAAATGTTGGACATTAAACTACAGGTCTTGATATGTATGCTACTGGGCTTTGGTCTTGCTTTGGTTCAATTTCTTTCTTTCTCCCTTTTGGAATGGGAATGCTTACCCTGTGGCGTTGTATCTTGGATCATGTAATTTGCTTTTTGCTTTCACAGAGACTCACAGCAAAGGGTTTCTCATGAGTCTCAGGGGATGACAGACTTAAATTTTTGAGCAGTACTGAGCGATTGAGATTGGGGGAATCATTTGTATATTTTCAAATGTTCATGAGTTAGTTACATCCTATTAAGAAGAACTATGATCTGTTATTGTCTGTATTGAGATTATAGTTTAAAGAAACATGCTTACTTATTAAGTTCACAGGGTGAAATGTGGCAATCTTAATTGATTAATTTGAGAAGTTAGTAAATTGCATTTCTAGATCTGCTGTTAGATCTTGGGGATGTGATACTTGATTTGGGGAGTATATCTGGTTTCTAGGCCCAGACTCACTGGCACTCTTCCCTTTATTTTCTCCTTTCTCACCACCAGGAAGTAAATAATTTTGCTAAACCATGATGTTCTGCCATGATGTTCCCACCTTGAAGCCAACTGAAAATGGACTGAAACCTCTGAAATTGTGTAACAAAATAAACCTCTCCTCTCTTAAATTGCAGATGTCAGGTTTTTTGTCCCACCCTCCTTCCCCCAAAAGCCTCAGGGAACCTGATCAAATATGTATAATTTTTATATTTTGAGGTACCTGTTTTAAATGAATTTTTAAAACACTGAAAAATAAACAAGGCTAAGGGGAGGAAGATAAAGTTGTACACCATGTAGTTGTTATTTCTCTATTTGCATTGCTAATTTCTTTTTAAAATGGGAAACTTGAAATGTAGAATTTTTAATCAAGTTGAGAGTACACTGGAGTTCCTCTCCAAAATATATTTGAGATTAGTATGTTTCATAGTCCACTAATCCACTGTGTCTTTATAATGTGACCTCTATGTGACAAAGTCCTTGGGAGGTAAATGGAGATTTCATTTACACATTTTGAAAGTAAATCTTCCTGTAGTGTCTTTTCACTACTAACTGAGATGTAATCTTGTTGATATAATTGTCCATGTATTAATTATTCACTCTATTTTTGCCCTATTTACTTTGTTTATATATAGGGCTGATGTTTAAGACTAGAGAAGATGTGGAGTTAGGGATTTTTTTTTGCTGAACAATTCTGGATTTCTAAAAGCACTGTTTTGATGTTATGTGTTTCAAATTCAATTCCTCACATATTGGTAATATATATCTTTTTCTGAAGAAATTTATTTAACAGAATTACAAAGCTAATTTGTGCATGTATGCAGGCATATGTGTGTGTGTGTGTGTGTGTGTGTGTGTGTGTGTGTCTGTTCATGTTACCACTTAGTCTCCATTTCTTTGGCCAGATATTGAGATTTTGAAACATATTCAAATTATATTTTAAAACTTGTATTAACATGAACAAAATATTAGCCTAATTTACTTTAAAAATTAGAACAACTAAAAGAAACTTTGATTGTAACTTATGAATATCCTAACAATCATCATCTGTAGGTGGATAAAAAACAGATGCATTTTTAAAAATTATTTTCTCCTCTTCCTCAGAGGTTTAGATCTCCTGCTGGGGCTGTTTTTGCTTCCTCAGGGACATTTGGAAAAGTGTGGAGGCGGCTTTTTATTGTCATAATGACTGGAGACACCCATAGGCTTTTAGTAGGTTCAAGTCAGAGATGCCAGATGGCCATGGATTCCTATGAGACATTCTGACTTAATGAAGAAGTATCATTCAAAATGCCAGCAGCACCTCCACTGAGGACTGATCGTGTCCCTGTCCTTGATAGGCATGCCACATGGATGATATTAGGAAAATAAAATACTTAGGAAACAAAAATATCCTCTCTCTAAAATAATAGCTAAAACCTATTGTAAGCAATTGGTGACTTAAATTCTCAATATATGTGCCATGGGATTTGTTTGTTTTGCATAAGGTGGTAGTGTGCTAGAAATTGTTAAAGTCTTATTGTAGGAAAATAGTGCTATTATATAAAACAAATTATTTCCTATATTTTTCAGGGCTCCAAACTGGGCAACTATGTAGTTTTATTGACTTTGAACCTGAACTAAAATTTCAAGATTAACTCTTTAATGAGGCATGTATTTGGTCATGTTAGCTAGTTAAATGTCACCCTTTATTTTCTTTATTAAGAGGAGCTAAGGCTGAATTCAGATCTTTTAAAAATCAAATATTTAATGATTTTTAAATGGAAAAATATCTTTTTCTCAAGTCCATTAAAGCAAAATCCACCAAAGGCTACACCGATTTATTATGCTCTTTTTTAAAAAAGGCTTTTAAAAAATAATTTTCTGTCTGTGAAGGTGACCTAGAGTCCAGTTTTTTATTACTGAATTTCAGATCCATGAACATTTAGTTGGTTTCACTGTATATGTAAAGATAGAGCTATTTACATTCAGTACTTTTAGCTTAAAAGTTATTTAATATAAATAGATTCCTTCAGAACTTAATATTTTTTTTGGTAAGGGAACATCAATAGGCCACTTAAATGACTAAGTCCCAAGGTTCAATATTTACAAAGGTGTAAATCTGCCTTCTATTTGAGATTTTTTCCCGTAATAGCATATAATCTGCCTATTTTCAATTGAAAGTGGTTTCCTCATATTTTAGTTCATTGCATCATCATAAAAAACTATGAAATTACTGCAATACAGAGATCTAAGACTAAAAAATTTTTTGAATGAGGGTTAGAATTGTTCTCCATTCCATGTAGGATAGAGTTTATAGAATTTTCTTTACATGCTTCCTTTGGGTTTTTAGGAAACCCATACTCTCAGGATGAGAGTTTTAGGAAACACTCTCAGGATGTATGACAATGTGATAATGATTTTTAAATTTGTTTTATCATAATATTTTAACAATACGTTTAAGTCAAGATTCAGATGGTATAAAAACTATGTTATACAGTAGTGAGGAGAATTAAAGCAATTTTGTATTTCACATGTGACACCCATCCCCTGATGCTTTTCTTCATTGTTTTTTAAAGCCATAAAAAACAAGTGGATAAATGAATGGACCTAGGGGCTGGGGATTTAGCTCAGCGGCAAAAAGCGCCTGCCTGGCAAGCGTAAGGTCGTGAGTTCGGTTCCCGGTACCGGAGAAAAAAAAAAAAAAAAAAAAAAAAAAAAAAAAAAGAATGGACCTAGATACCATACTCTGAAGTGAAATCAATTGAACACACATGGGTAAATATGACACTGTTTCTCTGGTGTGAGAAACCAAAAGTGTGAAGAAGGACCAGAACATACACTGGATATTATGAAATAGGAAGAAAATACTCAGTTGAGAAGGGGAAAATGGGAATGGGGAGGTGGAAAAAAGGAAAGGAAAAGGAAAAAAAAACAAGAAAAAAGAGAAAATGAACACAAAGCTTTGGTAAATAAGGAGGGGAAGAGGGGTTGAAGAGAGGATAAGTGAATCGGAAAAAAGAAGAATTGAGATAAGTCATGTATGGGTACAAAGTCCCTATTATGAAAGTGATCATTATACAGACTTAAAATGTACCAATAAACTTAATTAATAAAAAATTCCCATAAAAACAAGTTTTATAATTTGTGGAAACATAATGCTTTATAGAAAAAGTTAATATTTATGTAAAATATTTTCTATATGATTAAAATATTTATACATTCAGTTGTTAGCTTCTTTTTTAAAGATAATCAGATACATATGTGGATGAAAACAATCTGATTGACAAGATAGAGCATTTGTTGATGAATGAAAGAAAAGGAAGGCATATCATAAGAGTCTTCCTAATTCACCTAGAAAGAGTGCAGTCAAGTACACTTGCTGCCCTTATACAGGAGGATAGACAGTTTAAGTGATGAAAAGCAGACAAGGCAGAGTATGTGCACACAGGTGCAGAGCTGAGTAAATGTAACAGTGGGTGTTTTTGAATGCTGTCCTGATGGTTCCTATTTTCTTAGTAGTAGCTGTATCTAAACTTAAGCTTTCAGATCTTCATTAACATGAAAGTCTAAAATACAAGACTGAAGTGTTTCTATGTAGTATAGCAGAAAGCCCAGCTCATTAGATAACAAAAATGAGTATAGGTGGACTGGAGGGTAAGAAGTAGGGACTAGAACCTTCCTGTGATACTACATAAGGTAACAATCATTCCTTTCTATGTAATATATATTCCATCTTATCAGGGAGCTGGTTGACCTTAAACCCCTGTAATAAGAAACCGAATACAAAGTGCAGAAATTCAAAGAGAGAAGGTTGGTTTGGAATATGCTGTAGTCATTAAGATTATTGTTACTAGAAGCACAAAACCAGGAAAGTATTATGCTAGGGAATTTAAATCTAAAATTGGAAAACATCTATGTAATACAAAGGTTAGCTGCTGGCAATCCTCGAAAGTTCCTGAGCAGTGGAACACTCAGGATGCGGAGTTGGGGGTGCTTACAGTCTGAAGGTAACAGTGGAGGTTGAAGCCTGCAGAATCTAGGGCTCTTAACCTTCAATTACATTTAATAGAGCACTTTCATGCTTGCTGCAAAGCAGCCTCATGTTATTAACATTTCAAACTGGTGATGTAACTCTCCACTTCCATCAGACACCTCCACCCATAGGTGCTCCAACATTGCTCAGTGACTTTCTTTCCCTCAGAACTGCTCCCTCTTCAGATGCTAACTGTGGGTTCCTCCAGTTCCCTCTGGTTTCTTCCTGTGTCATGAGCAAAACCACAGAATACCTTGACTACTCTTTGCCTTCTGTCAAGTTATTCTGAGCAAATTAGGGTATCTAGGTTTTTACTCAAAATGTTGAGAGAAAACAATCCATAGCCTTGACCCAAATTACTTAAAACCTTACCCAAACTCCATGCCCTGAGTCTCTTGTTATTAGCATAGCAAAGTAGAACATTTCTTCTCCCTCTCTCTCCATCAGAGGATGTGCTGCAGCACTCTCTAAGTTCCCTTATAAATGCTTTGGCTGATCATTCTGGCATTTATTGCTTCTTCCTTCAGAATCTCAACCAGCTTTATCAGCCACTTTTGGGGCACCTTTAGCTGTGGGTTTAGCAGGACAAAATGCTAACCCATAGAGATAGATGTTTTACATTAATATAATTTCCCCATTGGGCCAAGAGTGAACTCTTGACTAAGGTGGCCACTGATACTCTTTCCTTTGGAAATTAGGAATTGGGTCTGTCAACCTATCTTTGCCTTTAGTAGACCTATTGCATGTAAATCCAGTTGTGCAATGCTGTCTTCCTTCCATAAATCTCACACAGGGAAAGCAGTCAGTGCAGATACAACAACACATGTGGTGGCAGAGAGAAGTAAAACTGTGCTCAGGGCTTGCGCTTTCCTGCCTCCTGATTAGGGTCTCATTCCAAGCCTGGTTTCATGGCTGCCATTGATTCTTGAGACTTTCTTGTCTCATTATATACAATTTCCTTTAAGTAAGCTATTGTTTCTGTTACAGGCAGCCAAAAGGGACCAATTTCCCTTCTACCAACAGTATAAAATGATGAAATTGAATCTACGTCAGTTTCTCATGAGACTGGTGGTTTTACAATGGTAGTCTCTGGGTGTGCCCTCAAAGTTTTCATTCTGGGAAAATGATATGGATGAGTAGGGGTCAAACACAAAACCTCTACACTGAACTCTAGGTTTTTTACAATTTCATGCAAAATTTAGAGTGACCCGATCACTCTATGCCCTACTCCTCATTTGTAAAATTATTCTAAGAAATTAAAATACTCTTATGATACTAAAAGTAGTAGTACTGCATAGCCCACCATAGGACTAGTCACCATGATTTCCTTACCAAAGAGAATTTCTTAACCTTCACACTGAACCAAAATACACAGTGATAATCTTTGATTCATAAGACCATGATTAAATTAATTCTGAAAGTGCTGTGAGTGAAGTAATCAAGTTCCTCTCCCCTTGGTAGCTCTCTAATGAGGCTGATGATAGAAGCCAAAAGCAATATATTAATTAACTTAAGCAATAGAAGCTAGACATATAAGTACCATTTTATTCACTGAGAGAAAGATTATTCTTTAACTTCTAATACTATGTTTCATATACACTGCAGGCTGAGACTCACTTTCATACACAAAGTATCTCTACAAATATGTGCTAAATAAAAATCAATGGTCTAAAATGTGCTCATATTAGCAACATTTAAAGTTGAGAAAGGTCTGTGCTTAGAGCACTAAAAGTACTATAAAAATACTACATTATATGTTACTTTTTTGGGTAACAATCAATTGTATTTTTTTTCCACTAATGCAGTGCATTTCCAAAATTCTAAAAATGACATTAGGAAGCATTATTGACTTAATTATAGGTGGCTAAAACAACAAAAATATTTTTAACAATATATTTGTGTTGTTGAAGTAGTTTTAGTTAATAGCAGAAATTATTATTGTAGTTATGTCTTACATGGGGGGGGGTAGGATGTTTCTAGGAGTAATGAGAACCATGCAAAATAACAGTTAAAAATTAAATAAAATGATCACTTTTAGATGTTGGAACTTGGACAGCATAGGGCAATGATCCCTTGAAAAAGGGAAAATAAATGAGACATTCTGGAAATATCCCCAGATTACAGCCACCTGAAAGGGTTCTGGGTCTCAAGAGAGAAAAAATCCGAGTAGAGCCTGGGACTCTCTCAGGGATGAGGAAACAAAGGATACCAAGCCCACCAGAGTTCACAGGGCTGCACACCAAGGAGGAGGCCGCTGTGCCAAGGCTCTGAGAGGGTCACCCACCCAGGGGATTCTTCCCAGTTGCGGTTAGGAGAAAACCCAGCCAACTGTAGAAGGAAACTCCAAGACCAAGCAAAAAACCACCCAAGAGTAATAAAGGGGAGAAACCCTGCAGCTCAGAGAAGGTTGGAAATATTTGTACTTTTCATAGCCAGACAGGAAAACCGCATGGACAAGATCAGTGAGGAAAAGTATACCAGGGGAGGCCAAGGGAGCAGGATCAGAAGTCTGAACTCAGCCTAGGCAATTTCTCCATTTAATGAGACCCTGTCTCAAAGTTAAAAGAAAGAAGAAAAAGAAAAAAGTGATTGAGTATGTAGTTCATTATGAAATTCTTCAGATCAGACCCAAGCACTGCAAGGGGGGTGGGGTGAAAGGACAGGAAAGAGGGAAAGGGAAAAAGGGAAAGAGAGAGAGAAAGGGCAAGAAAGGAAAGGCAGAGGGAGAGGGAGAGGGAGAGGGAGACGGAGAGGGAGATGGAGAGGGAGAGGGAAGGGATGAGAAGGGAAGGGAAAGGAAGGGAAAGGAAGGGAAAAGAAGGGAAAGGAAGGGAAAGAAAAGGAAAGGAAAGGAAAGGAAAGGAAAGGAAAGGAAAGGAAAGGAAAGGAAAGGAAAGGAAAGGACAGGACAGGACAGGACAGGACAGGACAGGACAGGAAAGGAAAGAAAGAAAGAAAGAAAGAAAGAAAGAAAGAAAGAAAGAAAGAAAGAAAGAAAGGGAAAGGAAAGGAAAGGAAAGGAAAGGAAAAGGAAAAGGAAAGGGAAAGGGAAAGGAAAGGAAAAGAAAAGAAAAGAAAGGAAAAGAAAGGAAAGGACAGAAGGAGAGATGAAAGAAGAGACAAGAGGAGAGGAGAAGAGAGAGGAGGTCATGACAGTCCATAAACACATAAAGAAATTTCATATAATATTCAGAATGTAATTACGTTGCAGTTCAAGCCTGCATCTTCTTCCCATTAAATTATCCCTGTCAACCAAATGTAGCTGACGTACTCCCTTGAGTACCCTCTGCTCATGCCTTCTGACACTTTCAGGGTGTCCATTTATAACATAGAAAAGAGGACCAAGTCTGAAAGTCAACCACAGAATACTTGAAACCTACCTTTAAATGGTCATAGGTCTCTATGTTTGTACCTTACCTAATCTTCTTCTATGCACTTGGCCCAGGCACCTAGAAAAGGCTGCCGACTGTAAAGTATTGAGCCTCAAGGGTTACTTAGCATATGGAATAAGCTTCTTCCCTAGAGTTTGATGACTTTAGGCAGTCTCCGTAGTTTCCTCGCTCATCTCCTTCACAGAGACTTTATGCACCTCTTTCTGCGTGGTTCTAACCACAAAAAAGCTTGCATTCCCATACTCAGCCTTGCTGTATGGCCTCCAGCCCACAAAAGAATCCTGAGCTCCATAGTATCTAAAACAGGAAGGACAATACCCACAACCTACTCTGTCCTACAGTGGAGCTTTAGGAAGAACATTTGCAAAGCTAATTATATTTTATGTTCATGTAGTGTTTATTATTATGTTAGATCGCTAGCTTCAAAACCCATTTCCAATTAAGGAGAAATTCTATATTACATATATAAAGCTGAAAAGGCTGGGACAGAATTCCCTTGACCTAGGATTCATAACTGTCCCACACTTTGCTTGGGGAGCCAGGGACATTAAGAGAATTCTCTCTGGAAGTGGCTGCAGAATTGGTGGCAATAAGCTCGAGCTGTCAAAGAGAATGTGCCAGCAGTGCTACTAAGAACATAGCATTCAATGTCTAGTGCCAGCACTGGCAGGGTTCCAACCTATTGCATCTGGTGCTTTGTAAAATAAACCAGCAGGATCTTTGTTACAGTGCTGGACCACTGTTGCAAAGCTTCCTTGTTTACAGAGGACCAGAGCAAACAAGATTTAATCAGGTAACCAGAAACACTAAATTCTACCTTGATGACACACCTGCACCCAATGTTTGTAAAACACATTCCCCACTGAAAAACTGTTGGAGAGAAGAATCTGTGGCCTATGGTCATCTGGCATTGGACACCGGGTCATCTGGTTCATGACCAAAGGAAGAAGAAAGATGTACCTGAAATAAACTGTATAGGAACCTGAAGTCATCGTTGTCAGAGTTAATAACTGTGGCCATCAGATTTTGGGCTGTCTTCTAAGTATCGTCCCTTTCAAGAAGATGACATACCCATAGAGAATGGTAGTTTTGACCAATTCATATTCAAGATGGAATATTTTTAAAAACTTACCAATTTCAAAGTTACTATTCTGTTAGTATTCTTTAAGCATTTAAACACAGTGGAGCTAGAGACTAGAAATGCTATTACTTCCTAGGCATTAGGTATTTGTACCAGGGGCTGTAACTTGCCAGTCCAAGGCGGTGTATGACATCAGACCAGTCACTTGCAACTTGGCCTTAATGTCTACATATACCTTACTCCTACTCCTTCGAGCAGTGTATCATGATATATTTTTAAAAATCCACTAAAAATAGCCTCTATTGTCAATTATAAAATATAATTAAGTTTTAAATAATAACTGCAAAGATTTTAAAAAGTTGAAGATTGATCATTTGTTTTACTAGAATAGCAGAGCAAATGTAAATTTTCTTCTGTAGGCTTTTTATTCACTAACCGAAAACATACAAAACAGATACGGTATTTTAAGCATTGCTTTAATTGCAACAAAATAGCTTTGTGGTTGTCAAATGGAAACTGTAAATAGGATGTAGAGGGCAAGTGATTATGACTGAACAGTTTTTAACTGTAGACTCTAATGTGTGTCAAGAAGTAAAGAAATTACTGGGGAAGTTCACTGTTTACTGTGACAGAGTCACAAGATGTTTGCCTTTTAGTTTTTACACTAAGGATTTATCTGTTAGTTAAGTCAGTGGTGTTCCAACTATTGATCATGCTTTCCTTTCAAATTTGAAAATTTATGCTTATTACTTAGTCAAGTGCTTTACATGACACATTTCTAGTAGACAATCTGTTGTTTAAGATCTCCACACTTGTGATTTAGCTTTTCCGTGCTAGAAAGCTATCTTTTAAAATTTGCAGACTTACCTCCAGTTTGATAAAATTGTGCATAAAAATCATGTTAAAAGAAACAGGCTATTGTTGGGGAAAATATTTGTAATATATAGTTGTAAGAATAGAATAGCCTTAGTTTTTCAGATTTTTTCAATAATAGGGAAAATTCAAATATCATTGGGATATTTTACAATTTGAAGGACCATCAGAATGAAGCAGTTCTCAGGTTCTTTTCACAATGTTATTTAGTTTTTGCTTTAACATCTAAAAAAAATTCATTTCTCCATTTCAAATCGTTTAGACATTCACCGGGGAGATAAATCACTCATTTGCCTATGATCTTTTAAAAAGTTGTTGTTTTGGGCCTGGAATATAGCTTAGCAGCACAGCACCTGCCTGGCAGGTACAAGGTCCTGAGTTCAGTTTCTGGTACAAAAAAAAAAGAAAAAACAGAAAAAGTTGTTTCGTTAAAACACTCTACTATGCTTAGTAAAAATTTGTGTTGACTGTTTTAATGTATTCATGAATGATGAGCTGTGTTTATGAAATTAAATATTTTATTTGAAATTAAATGGGGTTGAGGACCGGATCTGAGATGATTTGTAGTACCGTTTAGTCTGGCTGTGGCCTGGTTTTGCAGTCTGTCAGTTTTCCATTGCTTATTTGAGCTCCTCAGTACTTTCTTAAGCAAATTCCTTTTGGCTATACACAGTTGTCAGTTTCTCTAACAGCTTGCTCTTAAAAGCCTGGTTCAGCACATAACAACCAAATGCTTATGTCAAAGTCTTGAAAATACTATGAAAGATGAACTTAAAATTTGGATTCAAGATTCAGAAGGCCTAGATTTGAGTCATGGCTCTCATACTTACTGGGTGATTTCTGAGGCAAGTAGTGAATACTCTGAATCTCAATTTCTTTAGCTAAAACATAGAGAAAATATCCTGATAGAATGATTGAGGGAACTAAATATAATAATGTAACCAAAATCTTAAATAAATTAAAATCTTTAAGGGCTTTAAACATGGAAACTTTCTATATAACTTAAAAGTATTTGTGGAAAAAATAATAATTTTTTCCCTACTAGATTATAAGCTACTTCTTTAAATCAGGTTCTGATACAGCAAAAGCAACCACAAAGTCTTGGTTGAATAAAGAACAAGCAAATATTTGTTTCTCACTCACATGTCTGAGGGCTGATTGTGTCCTCACTAGGCTCCCCTGGGCTCTGCTTTCATTTTAGGGACAGCCGGCACACCAGGGTCCCTTGAGGACACCTAATGGTATGGTGAATGATAAGAAAACAGGAAGCCAAGTCAAACTTTGCCAAGACATTTAAACCCCACTCAGATATGGTGTCCCTCAAAGCAATTCACATTCCCAAAGCCAGGCCTAACATGGATGGACAGGAAAGCATCCTCCTTATATAAACTGGGTGTTAGGAAAAGTGAATATTCATGCAAGAAGAATACAATGTACTACAGCTACTGATATACAGAGACAATAACTTTTTTCATCTAAGGCAAAACTTGGCACAAATTAAGTGTATAAAGGAAGTTTGCTGAGTGGAGTCACGAATTTCAGAACCGTAGATAGATGGAAATAACTCCAGAAGAGTTCTTAGAAATCATTCAGTCCATAAGGGGAAAATGGTAGAGATTAGCAGTAAAGATAGCATCTCTCAAACTTGGAATGAAAAAACCTGAAAAAGGACAACTGGTGAAGAGAAAAAAGAAGTAGATCTCTGAAATTTGGCAGAGGGCAGACAAGAAAACTAGAAACTGCAGAGAAGCTGGAGAAACGGGGCATGATGTAGAGAAAACAAAGTAGCCTGAGAAGTTTATCTGGGCTCCCAGAAAAGGGGACCCATCTCCACAGACACAAGGTAAGCCTAGAGAGGGTCAGCAGCTCCAAGGAGAAAAAGCAGATTAAGCTAGTTGTGCTGGGAAAAGCCCACTGTTGTTATAAATCACAATAACATTGTGGGGTTTTACTCTGAAAGTGACAACTTCCGCATGCCAAGTTAGACTTGGAGAAGAAATCCAGCTCAGTGACTACCATATTTGAGAGGGTTTAATCAGGAGCCATTTGGGGGAAGTGATTAATTGTTTAAAACTGAGTCACAGCACAATAGTACTACAGAAACTCCGGTGTCAACCTAACAGAGAAAGCGGTCAGGAGACAATCAAGGGGGACAGTTTGGGAGAGAGTGAAGGCTAGACAGAGATCACCTGAGAAATCTAAATTTAGGCTGGAAAGCACACAGAGGTCCCAACTTCTGTAGTAAGAACCCAGGCTAGGTTGAGTGGATTTCATAGGTAGCTGAGTTTGATCCTTCTGGAACTGAAGGATCAGATTAAATCCAGTGGTCTATCTGAACCCTAACCTGCTACCTACCTCCACCACGGAAGTCTGTGGTATATTTGCTTTCCTCATCTACCAGCATGAACAGAGTATGCCTTAGTTCTGATGGTTGCCACAGCCTGGGATGTGTGAAGAAAGGGGTCTGCAGAGCAGGGAGAGCACCTCACACACCCGGGTTATAAAGTTATGTGCTAGACGCCATGACTGGGTGTGCACAGAGGAATATGGAAAACAGGAGCTGCTGAAGTGACCAGAGCCTTAGGGTAGACATCATTGATGCCTGGAGGGAAAGGGCAGGATTCAGCACTTGCACACAATTTGAGGGTGGAAAAAATAGGTCATAGGCATGATTCTGCCCCTTCCCGTATCTGATGGATTCCAATACTGCAGGCCCTGGAAAGAAGCCCATCATTTAAAATTAAGGTATATTTTATTTTTTAAATGTTTCTTCTAAAAATTTTCTTCAATGGTTTTATGGGGAGATTATATCTTTGTCCCCTTTTCCTTTTCTTTTTTTTTAATTAATTGAGCTATTTAGTACATTTTATGCATGTAAAATGGTCACATTCAGCATAGGGAATTTGTACCTGTACATGATACCACTTGATTCTTCTATTTTCCCATTTCCATAACCTCTCTTTAACCTTTCTTCCCCCCTTTATTTACAAAAGCTTTGTTTCCATTATTTCCTTCTTTTCTCATTTTTTCTTTTCCCTTCCTTCCTTTCCCCCACCCCTCCCTAATTCCCCTTCCCATTTGAACATTTTCCTCCTATTTCATAATATCTATTATGTATTTGGTTCCTTATTTACCCTTTAAGTTTTTCACACCAGAGAAACAATGTGATATTGGCATGTGTGTCCAATTTATTTCACTTAAGAATATGTCCTCAAGGTGCATCTATTTAGCTACAAATATCTCAAGCTTATCCTTCTTTATGGAAGAGCAGTACTCCATTGTATAAAGAAAATCACATCTTTATCCATTTATTGGTTGATGGGCATTTGGACATTTTCTAAGTTTTAGTTATCACAAATTAATACACTTTGGTGTGCATATGTGGTATGATACATTAATTGTTTCAGGAAGATACCAAGAAAGGGAAAACTGGGTGTAATGGAATCACTAGTCCTAGTTTCAAGAGAAATCTCCACATGAATTTCCACAGTGGTTGCACCAGCCTACACTCCTACCAATAGTGCGGAAGGGTTCTTTTTTCCCCACAGCCTTGCCAGTATTTGTTTATTGGTTGATTTCTTGATAATAGCTGTTCTTTTTAAAGTGATATGGGATCTCAGTATTGCTTTAATGTGCACCTCTCAGTAATATTAAACATTTTTCATATTTTTTTACTGTTTCTACTTTTTCATCTGAGAAGTGTCTGTTCATCTAGATGCTCATTTGGGTTGAGCCTTTACGTTTGGAGGGGGTCTGATTTTTTTTTTTTTTTTGAGATCTTTATATCATGTAGGGAGTAGTCTTTGTCTAAGGAACAGGTGTCAAAGATTTTTTCCCACACTGTGGGTTTTCTCTTCACACGGTTGGTGATTTCCCTTACTGAGCAAAATATTTTTAACAAAATAAGATCCCAGGTGTTGCTTCTTTGTGATAGTTCTTATGCAGTTGGAGTTTTGTTTATAAAGTCTCTGCCTACTGAAATATCTTCAAGAGTTCTACTATTCTGTCTTTCAGTAGCTTTAGTATTTCTGTTTTAATATTTAGATATTTCATGTATTTCAATTTTATTTTAGTGGTTGGTGAAAAATATGGGTTCATTTTTAATCTCCAGCATGTGGAAAGCCAGATTTTCCAGTACCATTTATTAAAGAAGGTATCTTTCTTCCAGTAAAGGTGTTTTATTCTTTTGTCAAAAATAAGATGGCTACGTATGTGTGTAATTTTTTCTGCATTTTCTATTTTGTTCCACTGATCTGTGAATGTTTTTTTAGAGTACCATGCTGCTTACATCACAGTAGGTCTGTGGTATAATTTCAAGTCAGGGGTTCTGATGCCCTCTACCTTGCCTTTGTTGCCCAGGATTGCCTTTGCTATTCTAGGTCTCCTCTAGTTCCAAAATGAATTTTAAGATTATTTTCTCTAATTCTGTGAGATATGCTGTTGGAATGCTGATCAGAATTGCATTAAATTTGTATAATAATTTTGGAAATATGGCTATTTTCACTATATTGATTCTTTGTACCCAAACACAAGGGATACCTTTACCTTTTCCAATAGACACTTCAATCTCCTTTTCGGAGTACTGCAGTTTTCAGTGTAGAGGTCTTTTACATCCTTCATTCCTAGGAATTTCATTTTTGGGGGATGCTATGGTTTCCCTAATTTCTCTTTCAGAGAGTTTCTTAATCATGTACAGAAATGCTATTGATTTTGGAGTGTTGACTTTGAATCCAGCTACATGACTGAATTTGCTTATTAAATATAGAAATACTTTGGTGGTTTTTGACAATAGCTATTCTTTCTAAAATGAGATGTAGAGTATCATGTAATCCACAAAAAATGATAATTTAACTTCTTTTCTTACCCTTACTCTTTTTCTTTCTCTTGTCTCATGGCTCTGGCTAATGTTTCCAGAACTACATTAAATAAGAGTGGTGATAGTGAACATCCTTATCTTTTTCTGATTTTAGAGTGAAAGCTCTCCAGTTTTGTCCATTTAGTGTGGTGTAGGCTATTTGCTTGTCATAGACGGATTTTTATCAGATTTTGAGATAAAGAATCTTTTCCAGTTTTCTGTAGGGTTTTTTATCATGAATGGGTGTTGGATTTTGTCAAACGTTTTTTCCTATATTAATTGAGATTGGTTTACATTCTTGGCTCTGTTAATATGGTGTATTACATTTATTGACTTGTATATATTGAACCATCCCTGTATCTCTGGGGTGAATCCTACTTGGCCATGGTGTATAACCTTCTTGATAATTTGCTGCATTTTGTTTGCTAGTATCTTAAAGATTTTTCCATCTATGTTCATTAGGGAAATAGACCTGTAGTTTTCTTTTTTGGTTGAGTCCTTCTCTGGTTTTCACATCACTGTAATGCTTTCTTCCAGGAATGAAATTGGGAGTATTTCAGTTTTATTAAACAGTTTGGGAAGTAGTGACATTGAATATTTTCTGAACTTTCTATAGAATTCAGCACTGAATCGATGAAGACCCGGGTTTTTCTTTGTTGTTGTTTTCTTTATAGGTTTTTAATTGCACCTTCAATTTCACTGGCTTATATTTATTTATTTAGAATTTTTATATCTTCTTGATTCAGCTTTGGTAATTCATATGTTTCTAAGAATCTGTCCACCTCTTCATTATTTTACATGATTTTAGAATCCAGGTTCTTTACATGGACATAAATGATCTTCTGGATTTCTGTAGGATATATTGTGATTTCACCCCTTTCATTCCTAATTGCATGAATTTGAGTCTTTTGTTTCTTTTTTTGGATAAGGTTGGCTAAGCATTTATTACTTTTATTTAAGTTTTCAAAGAACAGACTATTTGATTCATTAATTCCTTGTATTGTTTTCTTAGTCTCCATTGCATTAATTTATTCTCTATATAATTTCCTCCCTTATAGGAGTTTTGAAATTAATGTTATCCTTTTTTAGAAACTTGAGGCTCAACGTTATCTTGTTCATTTCAGCTTGCTCTGTTTTACTGATATCAGTATTCATTACTATAAATTTCACTTGTAGAACTGTTCCCACCACATCTCATAAATTTTGGTATATTTTATTGGCATTAACATTTAGTTGCAGAAACTATCTAATTTCCTTGTTAATTTCACCTGTGACCCATTGGCTATTCAGAAGGGTGTAATTTAATTTCCATGTGTTTATGAAGTTCTTGTGGTTTCTTTTGGCAATGATTTCCAATTTCATCGCATTATGGTCTGATAATATCCATAGGATACTTTCAATACCTTTGCATCTACTGAAGAATGTTCAGTTAGCTAGTATGTGGTCTATTTTGGAGAACATCTCATGTGTAGTTCAGAAGAATGTGAATTCTGACATTGTGAGGTGAAACCCTCTCTAGATATCTACTGTGTCCATTTGTTCAAATGGTTTTTTTTAGTAATACTATTTCATTGTTAATTTTCTGTCTAGTTGATCTGTCTATTTGCAACAGTAGGGTTTTAAGTTCCCCCATTACAATTGTATTAGTGCTTAATTTTTTATGTCCATCAATAATTGCTTCATATATTTTTGTGTACTAATATTTGGTGCATATAAATTGATGAGTATTATCTCTTCCTCTTGGATTGTTCCCTTTACAGGGATATTGTGATGTTTTTTGTCTCTCTTAATCGGACTTGGCTTGGAATCCATTTTGTCTGCAAATACAATAGCGACCTCTTCTTTTTTGGGGGGTTCCTGGGGTATGGAGTACTGTTTTCCATCCTTTAGCTTTCAGTCTTTGAATTTCTTTTTCATTTAAATGTGTTTCTTCTTTGCAGCATATTATTGGATCCTACCTCTTGATTCACTCTGCCAGTCTATTTCTTTTGATTGGTGAATTGAGACTATCAACATTGATGGTTATAAATCATGTGTATTGACTTATCCTTGTCATGTTATTTTCCTGTTGTTGGCTCCCTTTTATTCCCTTTCATTTCATTGTTTGCCTTGCTCAGCAGGTTTATTCTGTTAGCGTTTGTGGAGTTGTAATACTTGTTATCTCTCACTCTTGAATGTCCTTCAGAATATTTGGGAATGTTGGTTTGTTGTTCCTGAATTTCCTCAGGTGTTTTTTGTCATGGAAGTATCTTATTTCTCCATCAATTTTAAAAGATAGTTTTGTGGGATACATCAGTCTGGGTTAGGGGTTGTTTTATTTTAGGGCTTGAAATACTTTACAGCAAGCTCTTCTTCACTTCAAATATCTAGTGCCAGCACTGGCAGGGTTCCAATGTATTACATCTGGTGCTTTGTAAAATAAATCAGCAGTATCTTTGTTACAGTGCTGGATCCTTGTTGCAAAGCTTCCGTGTTTACAGCATACCAGAACAAACAAGATTTAATCAGGGAGCCAGAAATACTAAATTCTAATATATATATTAGAGAATGCTCCATTGTGTCCACTTAATGTCCTTGGCTCCACAAGCAAAGTATGGGATAGTGATGAATCCTAGATCAAAGAATTATGTTTCAACTTTCATATATATATATGAGAATTTCTCTTTAATCAGAAAAGGGTTTGATTCTAGAGGTCTAAAATAATAATAAATACTACATAAACATAAAATATAATTATCTTTGCAAATGTTCTTCCTAAAGCTCCACTTTAGGACAGAGTAGGTTGTGGGCACTATTCCTCCTTTCTCAAATACTAAGGAGCTCAGTGATTTCCATTCACAAATTATTTTTGTCTACGTAGGAAGTTTTCTGCCATGACTTCTGTGAGTAGGTTTTTTTTTATGTCATTTGCGCTATTGCCTGCTTTTTCACTGACTTTGATCCATCTTATATTATTCAATCTTATATAACTGTATAATCTAGAAGCTTCTGGATTGATTTTTCATGATTCCTTGTTACTTTTAAGAACTCTTTCTTTTCATGACTTCTTCTTACAATCCTGTGTTTTACATCTGAGATTCTGTCCTCACATTGGCTCCTTCTGCTGTGGACACTTTCAATGGAAGTTTTAATTCCTGGATATCTGTGTAGATGTGTCTCATAGATTGCATTTCTTTTCTCTGTTGGGCATTCATGATTTCCATCATTTTTCTAAGCTCCTCTATTTTTTTATCTGTATCTTCTCTAGAGTCATTAAACTTGTCTTTCATTATGATCACTATCTCTTTAGCTCTATAAGAAATTATTTGCATTGATATTTTTGTAGATCTTGTTCATCTGCATTGTTACTGCTGCTGTTACCACTTCAGAGAGTTCAGATGGGTGGCTTTCAAATTGTTCCACCTCAATGCCTCCCAGGTGTGCCTTTGGTGAGCTGGAAGTCAGGAGTTGCACCTTACTCATGTGTCTTCTTATTTTCTGTTATTTTTAGGTTAATTCCTGAGTTGATGCTTGTAAACTGCCTGTGACAAACTGCTTTATTGATACTACTTGGAACACTTAGGAAATGACTACTTCTCAGAGGTGAATTCCAGGTGTATCTGGCTTTTGGATTTTGCATCTATTGCAAAATCCTACCTCTTCAATTTACTGGAGATGAGAAGTTGCTGCCTATTTGGCCCAGCCCCTGGTTCCTTGGTAGTGTCGTATAGTATTTTTATTACCCTTAGGCAATCTCAGCCTTGATATACCAGGAAGACCAACTGGTTAGAATTATGACACTTTGGCTAAAGTGATACAATCAGCAGTAATAATAGCACCAAACACATGAGAAAGTGACAAACTGAGGTAACTATTAACTTGCCACCTGTAACTGTATGAACTAGATTTGTGATTATATAACAAAATCTAAAACATATGCAGTAAGTAAGCCCTTGATATGGCAATTTTACCCTCAGGAGAGAAAATTTAAAAGGGGTGAGGAGGAAAAAAGTAGAAAAATAGAAGAAGAAGAAGAGATTAGAAGCAAGGCTGGGGGACAAAGGAAGATCACATAAACTTTGGGAAGCTGGTGAAGAAGACAGGAGGAAAGAAAGAAGGGATAAAAACAAGAACAGAACAAAAAAATAAATCTAGAAACCAAGTTTGCACTCATGTAAAAACAAACAAACAAAAAAGAATAAAACAAAAAACAAGAAAGCACAGAAAGGAGAAAGAAAGAAAGAAAAAAGAAAAGAAAAGAAAAGAAATAAGAAAAGAAATGAAAAATCCACTTCAAGGTATGTCTCTTCTATCACTGGTAGACAGCTTGAGCAGAAAGTCCAGATCTGAATTTATTAATCCCAGGAAATCAGCTATTGCTTTATAGCAGGTCGTGGATAATCCTAGGGCGTCCTTACCTTTCTTTCTTCTTAAGTTCAGGTTAGTTTTTGGCAGTAAGGCTGGAGCCAGACTCTTTCAGCCTACAGCAGTCTGTGCACCTCCTGCTGTCTTGAACTTGGCTCCCTGCTAACTCAAACTTGGCTCTTTAACCATCTGCTGATTATAACTCAGCTCCATGACCCATACACTGAGAACCACTAGACAAAGCCAGCAGCTGCTCTGAGTTCCAAGCTCAGCTGGCCTCTCTCCAAGAAGCTCCTGGCCAATTGCCCTCTTTTGCAGGATGTGTGAATCCAAAAAACCACCATCCACTGCAGTCTGTTGCATCCACTGCTGAGTTCCACTGGTGCATGTCCCTGTGTAGCTCTCTGGAGTTGCCAGTAGTCACCAGGCTTCTGAAGATTGGAGCTGCCCTCCCATGCAGAGAGTCTATGCTCAGTGTGAAAGTGCCACTTGCTACCTTCTTCATTGAACTTTGTTTCTTTACTCTCTGTAGGCTTCAGTTCTCACTTCAGAACTTGCTGGCTTGTAGGGACCAAATTCCCTTTTTCTTACCTTCCTCATGTTACTATATTCCTGTATCTGGATACCAAATCTTTCTCTGCTTCTCAACACCCTACTGTCTTCTCAGAACTCTCCTTTCTAGTTTTTTTCTCTTATTTTGCATTTTTTCTTTTTTCTTTTTCTTTTTTATTATTTTGTTACTTTTGTCTAATTCTATAACTTTTCACTCTTTAATAGGATCCCCTATACTAATTTTCTTTCCTCCTACTTGTACTTTTCTCAATTTTCAAATTTTACTTTTTTCATTATCCCATTCTATACCACCTCTATCTTTACTACTGTAACCTTTATTCTTCATTAATCTTTATATGTACAGTTAACTCTATTCTGTCATTTTTTAACTGAACATGATATAACTAAACAGGTAATGGGTTTAAAACAAAATATGCCAAGAGTTTACAGAAGACACTAGCATAAAGCTACGTGAATTAAACAATATAACAAAAAACATGAATTACCAGTTTAGAAAAAAATTGGAACCAGTAAAAAGGTACCAAACAGATATTTAAGAGACTATGGGCAGTAGACTAACTAACATGAGGGTACAGTGATAAAATCAGAATGTAACATTGATGCCAATGACCATATAGTAAGATACACCAAAAAAAGAAGTGAAAATGAAAAATGGATTCAAAACGTACAAGATGGTACAGGAGAGACTAATCTAAGTTTAATTGAAATCAGCAAAAAATCAGAGGACAACACATATGGCATAGGAAAACCTGTTTATGAGAAAATTCAAGAAAACATTGCAAATATGGGGAAAGAATTTAACATACAGACAAATGAGGTGTTTAGAAACACAAATAGCTATTATCAGAAAAGGAAATCTTCATCATATTCAAAATCCCAGAATCCTAACACAAAAACAGAATGTTAAAAGCTGTTCTAAAAGAGCAACAAGTCACTTATCAAGATAAACGCAATAGAATGACAGCACACTTCTCAATATAATCTTCAAGGTCAGGAGAGCTCAGAGAGAAGTGAGCCCTAATACAATTTCCAACCCAGGCTGACATATCTTGCAAAACTATCTTTAAAAAATATTATAATAAAGAGCACCTAAAGAAATTCCTGACCTCCACTTCAGCACTTAAAAATTTTTTGAATGTATGCTAGAAAGAGAAAATAAAGATAACAATGTCAAGAAGCCTAATAATATGAATATACCATGTAGAGTGAATAGTTAAGCAGAAGGGAAAAATAGGCAATGAAGAAAAACATAAAGCAATGACAGGAATGAATCAATACATATCAGTAATAAGTGTCAACATAAATGATTTGACTTCCACAGTCAAAAGACACAGACTGCCAGAGTAGATAAAGAAATAAAATCCAACATTATGCTGTATATATGAAACACATTTAACCTAAAAAGAAACTGACAGGCTGAAAAGCAAAAGACGGAAAACAATACTTGACACAACAGGAATTTGAAAAGAGAGCAGGTGTTGCTACCTTATATTAAAACAAAGTGGACTTCAATCCAAAAGTGATCAAAATCAGCAAAGGTCACTACATATTGGTCAAGAGAGCAATATAACACAAAGAAGTAACAATTTTTAACATATATGCACCAAACAACGGTTTGCCCAATTTTATAAAACCATTAATACTAGATATAAAAGGTAACATAAATATAGACACAATATACTAGGAGATCTCAATGCCCCAATATAAAATAGATCAACTAGACAAAAAAAGCAAAAAAGAAAAAAAAAAAAAAAAAAAGACTAGAAGAACACCTTCAGACAAATGGACTTAATAGGGCTATATAGAGTGTGTCACCTGACAAAAACACAATACACATTCTTTTAATCAGGATATGGAACTTCCTCCAAAATAGACCACACACTAGTTAATAAATCAGCTTTAAGTAAATGTAAGAGAAATGAAATTATGCCATACATACTACCAGACCATGCTATAATGAAGTTATAAATCAATGACAAAGCACTGAAGTTATGTAAATGTATGGAAACTGAACAATAGACTCTTAATTAACAAATGGATCACACAAGAAATCAAGGAAGAAAGAAGACAGTTTCTAAAACTAAATTATAGTGAAGTACAGCTTGACAGAATTTATGGGCAATAATGAAATCTGTCCTAAAGGGAAAGTTTATATCTGTTAATGCCCACATTACAAAAACAGAAAAAGCCCAATAACCTAATGATGCATCTCCAGATCTTAGAAAAACTAAAACAGTAGAAACCCAAAGCTAACATAACTGAGGAAATTATAAAGACTGGAGCACAAACCAGTGAAATTGAGGTCAAAAAGTACAAAGAATTGTCAAAGAGTTGGTTTATCAAAGAAAGAAGGAAAGAAAATAAACCTTTAGCTAATCCAATCCCAAAAGAAAGAGAAAAGCCCAAATGTTGCAAATAGAATTGAGAATGACATCAGAACTGACTCTGTCAAAATAAAAAAAATCATTATTAACAACTACTTTGTAAACTTGTATACTAATAAATTAAAAATTCAGAACAAATGGATCGATTTCTAGATGCATATTAATTACCAAAATTCAACCAAGAAAATTTTAAAATAATGAAAAATCCAATAGCAAGCATTGAAATTGAAACAGTAACAAACCAACTAAGAAAAGTCAAGATCAGAATGTGTTCACTGCTGAATTGTGTAGAAATCTTAGGGAATTTCTAACACCTATACTCATTACACTTTTTAATGAAATTGCAATGAAAGTCATTCTTGGAAGCTACCTAAATCTTATTTAAAAATCAGACAAGGATCCAACCAAAGAAGAGAATCATAGACCAATATTCATTATCTCTTTAATGAATATAGATCTGAATATCTTCAACAGCATACTTGCTAATAAACTGCAATGAATCGTCAAAAAGATCATACCTCATGACCAAATAGACTGCATTCCAGGGATGCAAAAATGGTTTGACACAAGCAAACCAATAAATGTAATACAACGCATAAACAAGTAAAACAGAATCATATAATTATCTCAATAGGTGTAGAAAAAGCACTTGACAAGATGCAACATCCCTTTATGACATAAATACTGAAGAAGATAGTTATTTAAGGACCTGATTTCAATCTGATAAAAGTCATTTATAACAAACCTACTGGCAGCATCATGTTGGATGGAGAAAAACCTAAAGCTTTCCCTCTAAAATCAGGACCAAGGTAAGTATGAACTCTGTCATTTCTCCTTTTTAACATATACTTGAAACGTTATCAAGTGCAATTAAGCAAGAAAAAGAAATAGAAAAGATATTTATAGGAAAGAAAGTAGTCAAATTATCATTATTTGCAAATATGATCCTACACATAAAAGTTCTCAATAAAGTTAACAAAAAGTCTCTTACAAATAACAACCAAATTACTAGGATACAAATTCAACATACAAAAGTCAACAGCATTCCTGTACACCAATAATGAACCCAATGAGAAAGAAATTTAGGAAAAATACCAATAACAATAACACCAAGAAAATAATATACTTAAGACTTAACCTAACAATAAAAGTGAAAGACATTTAAAATGAAAAACTGCACAACATCGGGTTATAGAACAAAGCAGCTCAGAAATAATTTCTCAGCTAAAAAAGAAATGAAAACCATGAAAGAATTACTCAGCATATCAAAAGAAGATATAGATAAAAAATAAAAGAACACAAAAAATGATGGAAATCTTCAATGAACAATATAGTAAAGAATTAGAATGCATGAAACAGACTCAAAGACATATTCAGGAAATGAAAAATTTCATTGAAAGCTGGAAAAACTGCTTGAATGAAACTGAAGATAGACTTTCAGATCTTGAAAACAGCATTTCAACAGGTTATTGCAAAATGAAAGAACTCTTAGAAATAACAAGAAACCAGGAAATAACAATTCAACAGCTGCAAGATGAGGCAAAGAGAAACAATATAAGGTTGATAGGTATGAACAAAAGGGTAGGAGACAACATCAATGACATAAAAAGATTATTTGCAGAAGTAATAGCAGAAAATTTCCCAGGCATGGGAAAAGAATCTGAAATACAGTTAAGTGAGGCAATAGAACTCCAATTAGCTATAAGCAAAATAAATCTGTACGAAGACACATAATAATCAAGATCTCAGAAATTCAACAAAAGAACAGAATATTAAAAGCTTTTAGAGAAAAGAAATAGATCACCTATGAGGGAAAATTCATTAAAATCATGGCAGATTTCTCAGCACAAACTATCAAGTCAAAAAGAGCTTAGAGTGAAGTATTTTAAGTCCTGCAAGAAAACAACTTCCAACCCAGATTGATGTACCCTGCAAAACTATCTTTCAAAATTAATGGAGAAAAAAGATACTTGCATGACAATGAACACCTGAAGAAATTCATGACCACCAAACAAAGCCTACAAAGAGTACTCAAAGATATTCTACAAAGAGATAAAAAAAAATGACTGTAATTCAAGGAACAACCATAGAAAGGGACCACCAAACAGGGCAATCAATTAAACACAGGGGGAAAGTAGAGAACCGACAGCAGGAAAACAACATGACAAAGATAAGCCAATGCATATCAGTTATAATTAGCAGTGTAAAAGGCCTCAAATCTATAAGCAGAAGAAAGGACTGGCAGAGTGGATCAAGAAACAAAGTTCAAGGGCCAGGGATATAGCTCAGTGGCACAGCACCTGCCTGGCAAACACAAGCTCCTGAATTAGATTCCTGGTACCAAAAATACCCCAACTAAATATCTTTTTTAAAAAAGAAACAAAATCCAATGATATGCTGTTTATAAGAAACACATTTAATGCAAAAAGAAATTCATACACTGAAAGGTAAAGGATAGAAAAAATTCTCTATTTAACAGGAACCCAGGAAAAAAGAGAAGAGCTACTCTGTTTGCAGACAATGTGAACTTCAAACCAAGAATGATAAAAAGACATAAAGAAAGTCACTACATACTTGTTAGGGGAAACCTACAAGAGGAAGAGATACCAGTCATAAATGTATATGCACCATATAGAGGATCACCCAAGTACATAAGAAAAATTTTAACAGACATGAAAAATCAAATAAGTAGTAACACAATCATAACAGGGTAATTTAATGCCCATTGTCACAAAAGATAAAACAACTAGACAAAAAATATCAGCAACGAAGTATCCAAAATCAACCAAACTTGTGAACAAAGGGACTTAGTAGAACTTCACAAAGTGTTCCACTGAACAAAATGAGAATACACATTGTTCTCAGCTGCATATGCGATGTTCTCTAAAATAGATAATATGCTAGCATGTAGAACATACTTAAGTAAATGAAAAGCGATTGAAATTATCCCATGCATATCATTGGACCATAGTGCAATGAAAGTGGAAATAATTGACAAGAGAAATTGCAGAAACTCCATAAACACATGGAAATTAAATAAAACCTTCCTGAACAGTCAGTGGATCACAGATGAAATTAAAGAAGTTAAACAATATTTACAATCAAATGAAAATGCAGATACAGCTTACCATAAGCTGTGGGATGCAATGAAAGCAGACCTCAGAGGGAAATTTATAGTGGTGAATTCTCACATCAGGAAAACAGAAGAAGCACAAACAAACAAGCTTATGTTGAAGATCAAGTTTCTAGAAAAAGAAGAGCAAGTAAGCTCAAAGCCCAAAGAAGGCAGGAAATTATACAGATCAGAGCATAAGTTAACATAATTGAGATGAAGAAAAAAATACAAAGCATTAATAAATCAAAGAGTTGCTTCAAATCGATGCAATAAGGAATGAAAAAGGTAAAATCACCGCAGATCCTGTAGAAATTCAGAATATTATCAATACTTATTTTAAAAAACTTTACTCTCATAGGATAGAAAACACAGAAGAAATGGACACATTCCTAGATGCATAGGAATTACTGAAGCTGAATTAAGAAGATATAAAAATCCTGAATAACCCTGTATCAGTCAATGAAATTGAAAATGTAATGAAAACTTACCAGCAAAGAAAATCCCAGGTGCTCATGGATTCACAGCTGATTCTACAAGAACTTCAGAGAAGATTCAATGTCAATTCTTTTCAAACTCATTAATGAATTAGAAAAGGAAGCAATTCTCCCTAACTCATTCCTGGAGGCAAGTATTACCCCAATACCAAAACCAGAAAAGACCCAACCAAAAATGAGAACTGCAGGCCAATCTCCCTAATGAATATAGATGTAAAAATTCTCAAAAAAATACTAGCTAATAGAATTCAGCAAAGCATCAAGAAGATTATACATCATGATGAAGTGGGATTCATCCCAGGAAGGCAGAGATGGTTTAATATACAAGTCAATAAATGTAATACACAATGTCCACAGAAACAAAGAATTACACGATTATCTCAATAGATACATTGACAAAGTCTAACACTCATTTATGATAAAAACCCTACATAAAATAGGAATAGATGGACTTTACAACAATGTAATAAAAAGCCATCTATAACAAACGAAAAGCCACATTATACTAAATGGATAAAAACTCCAAACTTTCACTTTAAAATCAGGAACAATGCAAGGATGCCCACTATCACTACTCCTATTCAACATAGTTCTGGAAACATTAGCCAGAGCAATTAGACAAGAGAGACAAATAAAAGGAGTAAGGATAGGAAAGGGAGAAGTGAAATTATCATTATTTGCAGATGATATGATACTCTACATGGAAGACCACAAAAACTCCACCAAAAGACTCCTAGAATTAATAAACAAATTCAGTAGCATAGCTAGATACAAAGTCAACACTCAAAAATCAACAGCATTCATATATACAAACAACAAACGCACTGAGAGAGAAATTAGGGAAACCACACCTTTCACAATAGCATCCAAAAAATGAAATATTGAGAAATCAATCTAACAAAAGAAGTAAAACATCCATACAGTGAACATTACAGTACTTTTAAAAAAAAGTCAAAGAGCATTTCAGAAAATGGAAAGATATCTCTTGCTCTTGGATAGGAATAACCAATGTTGTGAAAATGGCCATACTCCCAAAACTGTTATACAGATTCAATGCAATCTTGATCAAATTACCAATAAAGCACAATTTGTCATAGCTAAATCTTGGAAACAACCCAAATTCCCATCAACAGAGTAATGGATAAAAAAGTTGTGGTATTTTTATACAATGGAGTATTACTCATCTATAAAGAAAGACAAACTAGAGGCTTTTATAGGAACCAGAAGAGACCCAGAATAGCAAAAACAATCCTGGGCAACAAGGGCAGGGCAGGAAGGCATTACAATCCCTGAAATGAAATTATATTACAAAGCTGCTGTGATAAAATCAACATGATATTGGCAAAAAAAATAGATCTGAGGGTCAACGTGGCAAGCTACAAGATGCTGTCACAATCACAAGTAGTCAGCCACCTTATTTTTTTATATAGTGTTCAAACATGTTCACAGGAGAAAAGATAGCCTCTGTAAACGGTGCTAGAAAAACTGGCATTCCATATGCCAAAGACTAAAACTAGACCCATGTCTATCACCATGCACCAAACTGATGTCAAAATGGATCAAAGAAATAAATATTAAAAGAGAAGCACTAAATCTATTGGAAGAGAAAGTAGGTAGAAATCTTGAAGGCATAGCAGTAGACAGAGATTTCATGAACAAAAACCAAACTACATGGGAAATATTCAAAGAATCAGCAACTGGAATCTCATTTTATTAAAAAGTTTTGCACATGAAAAGAAACCACCAACAGAATAAAAAGAAAACCCACAAAGTGGGAAAAAAATTTTAAGCACCTGTCTCTCACAAAAGACTTCTATCTGGAACATATAAAGTATTAAAAAAAATCAGGCCCCAAAATTCAGAGAACCAATCCAAAAATGGGTATCTGAGATGAATATAGATTCTCAGATGAAGAAATACAAATGGCAAATAAATATATTAAAAAATTCAACATCATTAGTCATTCAAGAAATGCAAATTAAAGCAACATTGATATTGCATCACTCTAGAAAAAATAGCTATCATCTAGAAATAAACCAATAACAAATGCAAGAGGGGCTCTGAGGAGAAAGGAGCACTTCTCTACTGTTGGTAGGAG
>NW_004955426.1:25461202-25485493 GCF_000276665.1 Chinchilla lanigera | reverse complement strand
TTTATATTTATATATTATTTATATTTGTATATTATTATCTTTATATATTTATATATTATTTATATATTATATATTTATATATTATTTAGATATATTATCTATTTATATATTTCTATAGTATTTATATATATTTTATATATAAAATATATCATATATATGATAGCTAAAGTAATTATACTATTAATTTCTATTGGTTTATTGAATGGAACAGTCTGTGTTTAATTGCTTGGTCAGTCTTGCATGTCTATATCTGGTAATCTGAGCAAGTACTTAAGAATATGTGATACAAAAACCATTGTTAATTTCCAATCATCTTTTTCTGAAATTCTGTATAATTTTGATTGTTTTTGTTTGTTTTGTTTTAATCTTTGTTTTTGTTCTTTTCTCTTTAAAATACGGGAAATGGAGCTATCTCCTTTTCCCAGGTAGGTTAACCATATAGTCAAAATGGTCATGCTTCTAAAATTGATATACAGATTAATACTACCCTAATCAAAATTCAAACAGCATTCTTCTCAAAACTGAGTAAAACAATCCTAAAATTTCTATGGAACCAGAAAAGACCCAAAATAGTAAAAGCAACTCTGGGCAACAAAACAATGCAGGTGGCATTACAATCCCAGACATAAATTTTATTGTAAGCTTCTGTGATAAAAACAGCATGATACTGGCAAAAAAATGAACATGGGGATCACTGGACTAGACTAGAGATGCTGAAACAAACCCCAAGTACATTCAAAATTTGACGTTTGACAAAGTGACCAAAAACACACTGGAAGAAAGATAGCCTCTTTATAAATGATGTTGGGAAAACTAACTATCCACCTACAGAAGACTGAATCTACACCGTATATCTCTCACCATGTATCAAACTACAATTAAAATGGATCAAAGAACTAAATGTTAAGTCAGAAACACTTAATCTGCTGGAAGGTAAAACGGTTAAATTGTAGCAGTCGTAGACACAGGCAAGAACTTTGAACAGAACCTCAGTTATACCAAAAATAGTCCAAGAATCAACAAATGGGATTACATTAACTTAAAAATCTTCTGGGCAACAAAACAAACAACTAACGGAGTAAAAGTACAACCTACAGCATGGAAAAACATTTTTGCCAGCCATTCCTCAGATGGAGAACACATATTTAGAATATATAACAGACTAAAAAAATTAGTACCCCAAAATACAAGACCCTATAGACAAGTAAAATGGACAATTCACAGAAGTACAAATGTCCAGTAAATACATGAAGAATTGTTCAAAATCACTTCAAAATCACTGGGCATTAGAGACATGCATATTAAAACAATAAGATTCCATTTTATTCCAGAAAGAATGGCCATGATCAAGAAATCAAATAAAAACAAATACCGGCGGGGCTGGGGTGGGGGAGGAACCCTCTTACTTGTTGGTGGCAGTGTAAAGTAGTACAAGCACTATGGAAAACAGTATGGAGATTCCTCAAAAAACTGAAACCACAATTTCCTTTTGACCCAGCAATTCTTCTGGGTAGCTTCTTAATACATCACATTGCAGAGATACATGCATATGTTTATGCTTGTATTATTTACTTTTCTTGCTGCTAAAACAAAATACCCAACACCAAAAGTTAAAGGAGGAAAGATTTTTTTTTTTACTTTTAAGAGAATAAAAAAACAGTAACAAAATAAGAATAACATAGACAAAAACAAAACAACATAAAACAACAAAAATTATACCGGGTTTCTAAACAAAATGATAATAACAGTGGTTGTTATATTACATATTGTTATCTTCAATGAAATTGCTCAGATTGCCAGATGTAAGAATGCAAGATTGATCAAACCATTAAAGAGAATAAAAAATAATAATAAAACATTAGAGATGATACAGAGTTTCATGAAACAAGATGGTAAGAATTCACCACTGGTTGTTGTACTGCATATTGTTGCCCTCAAATTAGTTGTTCAGATAACCAGATATAAGCATGCAAAATTGGTCAAAAAAACTTAAACATTAATTGTTCCTTTCAATAAACCAATAGACATCAGCAATACAATTATCCCAGCTATCTTTCTATAGAAAGGTTTATTTTCACTCACAGTGTATAGTCGTTTCAGTCCATAATTTGCTGGCTCCAAGGCAGGGTGGTATGGCAGAGGAGACTCGCTCGGAGAAACAGTTCATGGCAGGCAGAAGGCATCAAGCTGCAAGTGACAAGAGCAACTTCTTTCTGCATCTTTTATGTACTATCTAGGCTACTTTGTATAGGGTGGGTATCAAACCAATCAGTGCACTCATTTAGTAATAACAAAACCTTAATCCCAGCACCACAGATTCTAGATCCAGCCACTTCTGAAAAAGCCCTGACTACAACTGCATGAGGTTTTGAGGGGACATCTAGACACAAGCTTAGAAAATCACTCAACTTTTGCACCTAATTTTAAAATCCAAAAGCTGAAACTCATACAGTTATGTGATGTATGCAAGTTCTCAGCTAGCCTAATGACTATCTGTGGTAGTGATTGAAGTGATTGAATATCAGGTAATGTAAGTTCAGTTTTTCTGAGAGTACAAGGTGGAAATTTTCCATTCTGGAATACACAGTTAACTCTGTTAAACAGGGCCTGATACTACAAAAATAGAGCCATATATTCAACACTTCTCTTGCATCAACTATAGACAATTGGCTTTTGGTTAAGAACTGTTGACTACAAAGAAAGAGATAGCTCTGTACATGTAACTGAAAAATGCAAAACTATTCCCACCTAAAGTATCTGGATCCTAAAATGCAGTGATACTGGAAGCTGTCTTTCTATTTTTCCTTTCTTCTTTTTTTCCTTTTTACTCGGGCATACATTACTTGGACATATATTTCTTTGTCAGTTGTCTGGAGTACTGTTGTAAGTTAGCCCTTCTATTTATGCTATCAATTGCATTTTAGATGATTCCATTTGCTCTAAAAGTTCAAAGTTAACCAGGAATGATCAGTATGCTGTGTTGTGTTTTGACTCCTAGCTATCAGGCAAAATATACTTTTTCTTCACATGTAAAACTTCAGCCCACCAGCAAAGGAAAAAGCAGAAGGTGTGATAAATAGAGTAATGAAAATAATTTATCTGAGATATAAAACACATCTGGTGAATCTCTAATACTAATATCTCATTTGGTTTGCTGGAGGTTATAGCAGACAGATTAGGATCAATGAAAATTCTCCCATGTGGGTCTCAAAGCTCTCCTATGTGAGAGCTTTGGAATGCAAGTTGATTTCCTATAGCAAAGCAGAGATCAAATAAATATAGCAACAAGCATTAACAGTTTCATTACCTTTTCTAGTGCTTTAAAGCACTTTATTTTTTATTATTTTATTATTAGAAAAATAATATTAAAATGTTGTTGTTATTTTTTCAAAAGCTTGAATTTCTTTTTTAGGCCAAAAGAATCATTGTAAGTCTTACCAAAAGAGTAGTCATCCTACTGTTTTCAGCACCCTGTCTGAATAACATGTTACTCACATTTAATTTAAATGAAATCAGACTATAACACCTAAAAAAAACTGCTATATCAGTCATCGCTGCAAGGATTTAGAGTCTTTCTAAATCTGGTATATTGTTTTAAGTTTAGTTTTTCTCCGGTACCAGGAACCGAACTCACGACCTCGCGCTTGCCAGGCAGGCGCTTTGCCGCTGAGCTAAATCCCCAGCCCTATTGTTTTAAGTTTAGAGGTAAATTGTTTCATTGATTTAGTCCCTAGAATATAAAGATGCATTGTTTTTATTTTTTCCCAAATATTCCTCTATAAGGTCAAACATATAGGCATGATTTATAATTATCATCAAATAATTTTGCTGGTCCTATCCTCTTCTGAACCAAATAAAGATTGTGCTTAGCTGCTGAGCATAGATATCCAACCTCGGGAACTTAAATATATAAGGGTTTCTAGAGTTAGACTGTGCAGGACTGCGATAAGAGGACCGCAGTGTCTTCAGGCTCCTTTGAAAATGCTTAGATAGATGCAGCCTAAATCAATGAGTCACTCATGACTCATTTGTCAAACAAATACAGCTGAAATTGCTTTAAGAGGTATGACTAAATTGTTCCACTTGAAGATGGTTTGGACACTCTTCACCTGCACATATGGCAGAAAGGTTTTTTTATAAACAAATTATTGCATCCATCAAGAGTATTTAGAATAACCAATGCAATTTCAAAAACATCTGCCTGAAATCATAAGTAAAGCTGTGAATAACCAAGATCTCAGAGAGAAGCAAATTATAAAACTGAGCCCAGCATCGGGCCCAGCTATTAGGCTGGAGACATTTGTTGATTAATAAGCCTTGGCTCAGAGATTGACAAACCTAACATCAAAGAAGCCAAGAGGAAAGCAGTGTCAAGCAACAGAGAGGTGCTGCAGAGTTTTCAACTGGGAACAGGAAGGAAGCAAAATATGGAATTCATGAATTGCTAGGCTGAAGGATCCTGGTGTACATCACAGGAGTCAGGCCAGTCTTGCTCATAGCTAATCCTTTAAACCATTTCTACCTTTTAAAAAATTAAAGTGTATCCCTACCCTACCTACTTTCTAGAACAGAAGTAAACCCTCTACAGAAAAAATGGTGTTTCCAGTTTTTTTAGAGGGCTGGCATAGTTATGGTACCAAAGTACAATAAATACATTAAAAATAAGGAAAAGTATAAGCAAACCTCTTGTGGGCAAAAATACAAAGGTCCTAAACAAAATATCATCCAGTAGGATCTGAAACTGTTAAAAAAAATAATGCACACAATGAAATTGAATTTATTTCAAGTTTCCGATGTGGTATAATGTTTTAAAAAATTCAGTGTAATTTTCCAGATTAGTGGAGTAAAAAAGAAAACAGACTTGATGATACAGCTGATCATGATTTATTTTCTAGAAACCTCTTTTGAAAATAAGCTTAAAAATTGAATAATTAAAAGCACATTCAGAGAAAAAAAATCTTAAGGTCCAGATGGATGTATTGATGAATTTTATTTATTCTTTAAAGAATAAATTATGCAAAATTTTCATGAACTCTTTCAGAAAAGTAGAATACTAAAACACTTACCACAGTTTATTTTATGAGATCACTGTTATTGCAATGACAGCATGAGAAAATACATTATAATAAAATAGAATCACAGATACTAATGAAAATATTTACTAAAATATGTTATTTTGTAGTCCAGAATTAAGTATTGATTTACTTGTCTATTCATTTACTCAACAAGCAAAAATTTATTCTATGCCAAATATGGATCTAGAGTTTGGGTATGTCACAATGCAGAAATAGTCTTTTCTTTCACAAAGCTTCAACTCTTAGAAGAAGATAAACAATAAAAAATGATACAACAATTAAAACACATACAGGTAGTGGAGCACTGTGGGTGAGAGAGCAAACTCTGCACTAAGATAAACTGGGTTTGACACTAGACTGGCTTAAGTGTTTTTAACTATGTCATTGTGGGTATTGTGGTGTGGATGCTGTTTTTCCCCAAGAAGTTCATGTGATGATGGTTTGATCTGCAACGTGGGCATAACAAGGGGTGGGAGTTCCTTTAAAAGGTAAAACATAGTAGAAGGTTGCAGTCTGGCCCCTCCTTGCACTCTAGTGTGCTGGTATGATCTCTCTTTGTACATGTTCTGTCATCTGCCAAGAGGGAATGTGGTGGTGGAGGGTAGCCTTGCCTGAGCTAGCACCATGCCATGGACTTTTAGCCTTCAAAACTGAGAAGTAGGGGCTGGGGATTTAGCTCAGCGGCAAAAGCACCTGCCTGGCAAGTGCAAGGTCGTGAGTTCGGTTCCCGGTACCGGAGAAAAACAAAAACAAACAAACAAAAAAAAAAACCAAAAAAAAAAAAACAAAACTGAGAAGTAAGTGAATCTTTTTTCCTTATAAGTACTGAAGTTTGGGTGCTTCATTATAGTTGCAGAAAAAAAGACAAATATAGTGGCCAAGTTTATTAACCTTACCAAGCTTAGATTTCCTCACTTGAAAATGTAGAATAAATTTAATCATTATGAGTATTAGATGGACCTCAAAAATGTAACATCTGAGAATTCTTTTTACCTTCTTGCCCCTATCTCAATGACTATGGGGGAAAATAGTCCAAAGTTTTAATTAGTATTGTCCAAGGTAAGTCTTCAGTCAAACCTGAATTTGAATTATCTGTCAGGACAGGTTTTGTTTTGTTTGTTTGTTTGTTTTACCACTATAGGATTTCTCTTCTAACTTCTTTTCAGACTAGTCTAGATGCTCATGAAGGTGTTCTTTAAGGTCCTCCTGTCTGCAGACTATTTCATACTATGGTGGCCGCCATGTGCTTTGTCCTGTCTCATTAATAAACACCCTTCACCAGTATTCATTTTAGACCAGTCTCATCATCTGGTCCTGTATGGTCTTATTTTAAGACTATCTATGAAAACTCTGTTTCCTGTCATAACATTTAGTCATAGCTTCTTCTGTCTTAGAGGTTTTCTCAACAGATTCTTTTCACTCCATATGGTCACAAAGAGCTTGTGGATACTAGAAATAAGGATTGTGCAGTTGGTGAACCTATCCAAGATCCATCTATTTCCTATAACATCTCTGCATTCTTGTTCCCAGCTGTCTCGTTTATGATTACACTGTGAATCTACGGTTTTGGTATAATGCGTCTAATCAATCTCTTTAGTGTATATCCAGGGAATCAAAGTTCAGAGTCCAATATTTTTGAGTTCCTCCAAATTTATTTAAATATGTTTTGCTGCCTTCTAGGGGTTCAACTCTAGGAGAGAGAGTGAGTCTGGAATCCTGTGGTGTACTAGGGTCAGCCATAGCAACTCATACAATTTGGCTGTTAAATTTTGAGGAGTTTCTTAGTTGTTAAACAGACATCACTTTAAGTCAAACTATTATCAAATTAAATAAGATACATGACAAAAAATATAAGCAATACTCTATTGTAACTAATAATTTTAATACATATTTACTAACTTTAATTGGTATTTTACTAATAAAATAGACCACAATTTGTCTGTTATTACCTTTGGTTATTTTGTTTGTTAGTACCTTTCCAACTTGCCATTCAGTGACAGCAAATTGGTAGCCTGAAATTATTCAGGTTGTGAGCATTTACCCCACGGATACGAGAAAGTGCTACAGTTATTAAATAATTTAACAGCACATACTGCTCATTTCTTATCTCTTGCCATTCACTGCTTTGACTCTTTTCCTTCTCTTCTTTCCCATGGCCTAAAGGCCTTACTTCTTCTGCTTGATGTGTGAAAAGATCTGTTTCTATTCTCTTTTTTTCGGTGTCAAAAGAGACAATATTGGCATTCATTATTTGTTAAAGAAGAGCAGCAGAGAACCTGGTCTTTCAGATCTGTTGTCTTCACTGTTGGAATACTAACTTTCTTTTCAAACCTCATCTAGATAGTGAATAAGATAAATTTCAGCCATGACTTCAAATCATATCCAACTTCAAATTGGCAGGGTTCCATTAGTGAGGTTTTATTATAGCAACAAGTAACAATAAATTGTGTGTCTTGAGTTCTGAATTATTCACAATTGCAAATGTGCCTCCATATTTTACCACTTTGGCATTCTCGGTTCCTCATAACTTTCTAGTCCCTCATGGTAAGAAAGATGATTTGGTTTAATTAGTAATTAGTAAACATGAGTAACTGTGTTCCCTTGGCATCTTTAGCAGCTGGAATTACCTGAGTACAGCAAGCTCAAAGCAGAGGATTTTCTATTAATCTGTTCCCACAAATGGTACAAAGGATGTAAGTGATTGCTTCATTAGTCACTAGTAATCATTTGTAAAATTGATGAAACCTCAGGCTAATGAATGTTTCAGCTTCCTCTAGCTCCCGTTCTCACTGCTACTGCAATTAAGATCTACACAAAAATCGCTATTTCTCTCTCTGTTGACTTGACTTAATGGCCAGTTTACCAAATAAAATTTGAAAGAACAAGCATGTGGAAAGCATAAATATATTTTGTATATATTTATTAATTGTTCCAAAATTATTGACAAAATTATTCCAGTTCCCCTAGTTGTATGACTTCTTCCAAGCAAAAGAAACTGAATAGCAAAATTTTCCTCACTGGAAAATGCTAGGTCTTTCCCTAACATATTGTGAAAGGGGAATTTCTCTTAAGACAAGGAATTTAGTTAAGGGAGTATTAATATTTATATTTTGCAATTATGTAGTACTTTTAACTTCTTTCCTTCAAAAAATAGCATGAGGTTCACCCAGGGAAAATGATCCCTCTGTGAAAGCAGTTTGGGGGTGACACTATATAATTAGTTTTGCAAAGTCTGGCAACCAACAACTTGACTCTCATGGTTAAGCAAAACCTTTCCACCTAGGTATCATCATTAGCAATATTTGAAGGTTTTAATTTTCATCTCATGAATTTATCATGGAAACAGAAATATTTATGGAAATTATTGAAGCCAAAGATAATTGTAGCATTATCTTTGACACCAATAATACTACCATGGGCAAAATAAAATAATGCAAAATTTAATGAGAGTGTTAAACAAACTATAAATGTATACAGAAATGAGGTTCACTAACAGTGACCCAGCATAGCTAGAAGAAACATTCTGGTCTAAGTTTTGCCGTTTATCTCCCAGTGCTCTCCTTTCAGATCTTCTAAGATAGGATAGGCTTTTTTCTTTCTCAGTATTTATTAATAGTTGCAGTTATTGTTCTCATGTTTTACTTATCTGGAAGCATTTATTACTTTTTTCCAGATGTATTTGGATCCTTTCAAAATGCTCTTAAAAGCTATTGCCTACTTTGGTGTAATGTACACAGATGCATCATATTTTAGCTTTATGCTGTTGTTATTTTTTACTCAGATGCTTAATGACCTTCCTCCCGTTGCCATGACATAAATATTTTATTGTGAAGAGTGATATGGTGGAAAAATAAAGATACATATTCCTTAGAAATTTAAGATAAACATCGTATGGCCCAAGTATACATTTTTGTGGACAATCCATGAAACAACAGTGCTAGCATCAGCTTAGGCATCACTGTTTAACCACTTTGTGTCTGATAAACCTTAGGCCACAAGCTCCCTGCAGATCTGTGGTCTAATTTACTTTTGAAAATGATCGGGAAGACCAGTTAACATACTTATTACTTCTAATTACAACTAAAGAAATTGCTAAAATATTAGCTGATATTTCTGAAGTCAAATAATTGGTGTCTGAGCTGGTATTAGAAGCAAAGTTCACAGAGATAAATGCTGATTATATAATATTAAACTCATTTTTAAGTACAGAATTCATAAAATTACATATGAAGATGACATACCTAATAGAATCTTACCTGAAAATGTGTACATTCAAGAAAGGCATAGTGTGGTAAAACATGTTTTATAAATGTCAGATAGCTGCTACGTTCCAGCCTGTGCACAATGCTAGGTTTACATAAATGAGCAGACATGATTCTGCCACAGTGGAACAAATGGTCTAATGAGAGACACAACTGCTAGTGAAATAAATGCAAAACAAATATATAATAGCATATTTTTAAAGGGTGAGTAGTATCTAATTAGTATGAATTATGGCTGATTTGCCTGTCTGTGAAAGTTAATTGAGGTTAAAAACAGAAAAAAGCTTAGGAATTAACTAAGTGAAGACAGTAAAGAAAAAAGATTATGGATGATATTTAAACTATTTTTCTTTTTGCTTTCTGACTTTCCCAATTTATGTAAAACATGCTACTTTATTAACCAGAAAAAATGCACTGCAGCTATTTTGTGCAGCAACCTTGTTTGACTTGTGTTTCAGTCACTGTACTTTTCTATCAGACCAAACTCCCTAAGATAAGCAACTCTAAAAGCCTAAATTTAAGGAGAACATCAAAGGAAAAAAAAAATACTATAGCAACCAAGAAATCTGAGAAAAGGAAAATCTATTAAGGTAAAGCAAATCCTCTGCTATTTTCTGCTCTCTATATGAGGCGGGCAAGAAGACAGCAAAAACCAGATCAGGAGCTTTTACTGTCTGTCGTGATAGGAAACAAATTTGAAGGACTGGAGAGTTGGAATAGGCTGAAAAATGGAAGCACAAAAGAGCCCATATACGATTTAATTTTTTTCTCTTCAAATTTTTTGTTCAACCTAAAGTGTCTATGACAATAGTTGGAGAAGTTAAATGGAAAGCAGTAAATATATGAACAGGCCTAAAAATACTTTTTCAGTGTTTTATAGTTTGGAGAATAAAACCAGAATAGCAATGGATTAGAAGTCCTAACAAACATAACTAACTTCCAATTGAGACTTAAACAAGCCTAATCCCTAAGAAGACAAAAAATCAGATACAGCACATGCCCAAAGACACTACCATTCAGCTCAGATCATTTCCATACTCAGTGGAGCATAGTGATGTGTCAATACTATAACTTCTTGCAAGGAGAAAATAAAACCTTATCTGGAAGAATAAAGTTTCCTAGAAGCAGAAGTACAATGTCTAGTATTTTATTTAAAAAAAAAAAAGAAAAGATGGGAAATAAAAATAAACATCAGCTAGCAATCTACATGTCCATTAGTAGATGAATGGATAAAGAAAACGTGATATTTATACACAATAGAGAACTGTTCTGCCATAAAGAAGGATAAACTTGTGTCACTTGTAGGAAAGTGGATGTGCCTTGAGACAATAATGTTAAGTGAAGTAAATCAAACACAGAAGTATAAACATCTCATGATTGCTTTTATACAAGGAACTCAATATATAAATAAAATACAAAATAAAAAACAGACAACAAGAAAAGAGAAGAAAAAGTTATTGTTATCCAGCATGAATAATGTATAATTGATTGAGTATAACTGTCTTATGAGTTTTACGGTTTTTGGCCTTGTGGTCTGGCTGTAAATCTGTATGATGACAATTATATGAGAATTTATAAGATAAATGAATGAATCTTATGTTGGTAAAAAGTGGGGTGGAATGGCAGGGGAGAGGAAAAATAATTTAGATGTGTTATGTATCAATTCCCCAAAATTAATATAATCACTATGTGCTGAAAATATGTACTAATATGCATATAAATTTTAAGAAAAGATTGGCCTGTGGGTCTCTTCTTTTATTGGATGTTTGTCTAGTTTTGGAGTCAGGGTACTAGTAGCTTCCAAGAAAAGCTTTAGTATTGCTCCTTCTCTTTATTCTCTTTAAAATGTTTGAGGAGTACTGGTGATAGAATTTCCCTGAAGTCTTTGTAGAATTCAGCAGTAAGCCTGTCTGGACTTGAAGTTTTCTTTGTTGGTAGGGTTTCTTTCTTGGCAGGTTTTTTTGCTTGTTTGTTTTTGTTACTGCTTCAATTTCATTGCCTGTTTAAATATTCCTGGTTCAACTTAAGTAATTCATGTATATCTAGCAGTCTCTTCATTGCTTCTGAATTTTCCAATTTATGGTGTACAGTTTTGTGAATAATGTTTTCTATTTCAGCATTGTCTGTTGTGATATTATCTTTTTCATTTCTTATTGCCATTTGTTGAGTCTTTTGTGTCCTTTTTTGGTTCAATTCACTAAGGGTTTGTATAATTTATATTTTTGAAGAACAAACTCTTCAATTCCTTTTTTTTTGTATTATTTGGTATTAATTTCGTTGATTTTTGCTCTGATCCTTATAATTTCCTTCCTGTACTAGTTTTAAGTTTGGGCTGGTCTTGTTTTTCTTGGACTTTGTAGCGCATTATCATGTTACTTATTTGGGTTTGCCCTGTTTTTGTGATGTGGGTTTTAACAGCTGTAAACTACCCTTTTAGGGCTGCTGTCATTGTCTCCCATAATTCTGATATGTTGTACTGGCCTTATTGTTTAGTTCTAGAGAGTGTCTTATTTCTTTCTTAATTTCTTCTATAACCCATTGCTTAGTTAAGAGTGTATTGGTTAGTTTCCCTGTGTTTTCATAATTACTGGGCTTTTGTCACTGATTTCTAACTTCATTGTGCTGGAATCTGATAATATGCACTATGTGATATCCCATTTACTTGAAGCTGATTTACCGGATAATATGTGGTCTATTTTGGAGAAAGTTCTTTGTGCTGCTGAGTGTGTGTATTCTATTCTTTTAGGTGGAATATTGTAAATACCTATGAAGTCCTTTTCAATTCAAAGGTTTTGTTCAACTCTCATATTTTTTTAAGATGTTTTGTAGACTAATCTATTTGTGATAGTGGGGTATTGAGTTTCCCCACTATAACTGTGTTTATGTTTATCTGATCTTTTATGTCCAGTAGTACTTGTTTTATGAAATTGGATGCACTACTGTTCAGTGCATATTGTTATCTTTATCTGCTGCTACATTGTTCCCCTTCTCTGTCTCTTGATCAGTTTGGGCTTGAAACCCACTTGCTTTCTGTTTGGTTACTGTTGCACAGAGTATTATTTCCATCCTTTAATATTCAGTCTGAGGATTTTTTAGGGGGTGTTAAAATGCTCCTTATATACAGTATATGTTCAGATGTCATTCATTGATTCATTTTGCTAATCTCTGTATTTTGATTGAAGTATTGAAACCATTCATGTTGAAGCTATTACTGTTAGGAACTGACTTATTCCTGCAATTATCTTATTTTCCTGTTGCTGATTCTCTTTGTCTTCTACTTAAATATTCATCCTATTTGATGTATTAATTCTATGAGACCTTTTGTCATTGTTAGTTTCATTGTCTCCTACTAAGGTTTCCTTCAGAATTTTTTGGAGTGGTAGTTTGGAGGCATCTATCATGAAATTTGTATTTCTCCATCAATTTTGAAAGTTAGTTTTATAGTATATGTCAGCCTGATTTGGACACCTTTCCAAAAGAAAAAAGAAAGAAAGAAAAAAGGACAGGGAAGGGAATGGAAAGAATGGGGAGGGGATGCAAGGGGAGGGGAGAGAAGGGGAGGGAAGGGAGACATAACACTGAAAAAGTACTATCATCACTAAATGTCAAGAAAATACACATTGACACCAACATGTGATAGCACCTCATGCTTGCGATGATGGTTATCAAAGAATCAAGTGATACTAATAGAGGAAGGGAACTCTTACACACTATTGGTGAGATTATAAATTGGTACAAATATTATATAAAACAGTATGAGATTCCCTCAGAAAATTACCGTATGATTCAGCAATGCTATTCCAGGTACACAGCCAAAGAAATGGAAATTAGTATCTTGAGTGAGGTTTGCAGTGAATGCTCATTTCAGAATTAATTACAATGGCCAAAATATGAAAACAAACCAAGTCTCTGATGATGATGAATAAGTAAAGCAAATGTGGTATATAAATGTGAAAAGAAATATTATTCAGTTTTCAAAAAATGGCAGTTCTGCCTCCTGTAACATGGATTAACATAGATGACATTATATTAAGTGAAATATACCGGACACAAAATGACACATTCTGAATGACCTCACTTAGATGTGGAATCTAAAGAAGTTAAACTCAGAGAGGCAGAGGATGGAAAGGTTGTTGCCAGGGGCTAGTAGGAGTGCAGGGGTGGTGTCAAAAACATCCAAAACTATAACAGTAAAATATGACTAATTATTAAGAACAAAACAGATGGTTTTAACAACATGTTCAGTACATCAGAAGAGAGGATTAGTGATCTGAATGATAGATAACTGAAAGTACAGAAAGTAAAAGAATAAAGCATCAACATGAATAGACACACAGAACATTGTGAGAAGATCCAGGACACACTGTTTCTCCTCTCTCTCCGTTTTTCCTGACCAACATAGGGTGTGAAGTAGACAGCTTCACTCCATACTCCTTACTGTGATACTCTGCCTCCACCATAGGCCTAACAGAGACAGTTGACCATGGACTAAAACCTCTAAAACCATGAAACCAAAAAAACTTTCTTTTTTTAAAATTATTCCTCTCAGATATTTTATCACAGCAGCAGAAGTTTAGCACAGAAGTAGCAATTGCTAAAGAATGCACTACATGAATAAAAGACATTAAAAGTTAAGGCACAAATCCATGAATCTGTATGAATTCCAAAAAGAAAATAAAAATGTGCAATAGAAAATATCAAAATTACCCAGAGGGGAAAAAAAGACACATTATCTTCAAATAAATAACAACAAAAAGGATGCTTTTCACCTGGAAATATAGAAGCCACAAAATAATGACATGATATTTTAGATGCCCCCAAAATTACAGCTAGCCAGATTTTATATCCAGATAAAATATACTTTTAGGAAGATTTTCAAACAAATGAAATCAGAGTATTCCAGATTACAGATTATCATTGAAAGAAATACAAAATTTTTTCAACCTAAGGAAAATGGTTGTATATAAGAAGCACAAAAATGCAGGAAGAAATAGAGAAGATTGAAAAGGGTAAACATATGTGCAAATTTAAATTAACATTGACCAGCTATATCAATAATAATAACAATGTTTTCCTAAAATGTATGTGAACATAAGCTACAATACAAAAACAGAGTAGAAATAGAATTTATATTAAATTATGTCAAGGGAGTCTATTGTAATTTCTTGATCATCATTAAAAAGCATACGAATGCATAACAAAAAGCTAATAAAGAGAAAGAATAATAAAAGTATTTGATTTATTGAAAAGAAGGTTAAAAGGGAGAAAAATAGATGGTACTAATAGAAAATGCAGTAAAATAATGAATTTAAATTTAAAAAATATTATATTACCTAGAAGTTAGATATAAAAGTCCAATTAAAATATAAGAACTATCAAATTGAATAAAAACAAACAACTGTATGCTGCTTTTAAGAGATTTAAACATAAGAACTGAAATGGTACAATATAATTGAATGGGAAAAGATACACCATAAATTCCTTTTTTTTTTTTTTTTTTTTTTGGTTTTTGGTTTTTTCTCCGGTACCAGGAACCAAACTCACGACCTTGCGCTTGCCAGGCAGGCACTTTGCCGCTGAGCTAAATCCCCAGCCCCCACCATAAATTCTTTAAAGAAACAATGAGAGAGAAATTATGGGCAATTAAGTGTGATTTTATTATGATACAAGAGGTAATCAATCTGGAAAATATGCTTTCAATCTTAATTAAAAAAAAAATCTTAATATAATAATTCCAGATATTGTCAAGTGATATAGCCTTCAAATATGACCAAAAAAAAACAAAGAAAATCACGAGCATTGTGTACACTTCTCACAATAATTGATAAAACAAGGACCCAAAAATGAATAGAAATGATAATATCTGAAGAACATTGTTTAAAATTTGACCTAATTGGAACAGATAAGAGACTACAGCCAAAGCATTTTAATGAGCACTTTTTCAAGTGCTTGTAAAACGTTCTCCATATGTTGTTAGTAAGTGATCATACATTGAGACATAATGCAAGTCTCAACAGTTCAGGGGTCTGCATATATATTAATATGTTCTCAAGTGGTATAATTTTGCATATATATGCCTGTATATTCTAAAGTTTTGAAAACTAAATGGCACATTTGTAAATCACAAATCAGAGATGATAAATATAGAAATTAAAAATAGCTTGAAAACAAATGCAACATGTCAAATATAAGACTACAGCTTAACTAGTGCTCAAGGAAAATTTAAACCCATGTAAGAGTACAAGTTTTAAATCCTGAGCTAAATAAGAAACAAGTAAAGATAAGAAGAGAAATTAATAAGACAGAAAGCCTATATACTGAACATAACATTAATGAAACCCAAAGTTGAAGCTTTAAGAAGACTAAAGCAACTAAGAAAGCTTAAACAAGACAGAGAAACAGGCAAAATCATATTAATAACAAAAATTTTCATATCAAGAATAATCATAGAAACATTATGTTGAGCAATTTAGTTCTACAAAACAGGAGAAAAGATATTTAAAAATTGCTAGAAAAAGTTTACCAAACGTGGCACAAGAACTAGATCACTGATACAGTCTTGTTTCTATTAAAGAGAATCCATAGCTGATTAAATATTAAACTGCTTATAGTCTAGGAAAAATAAAATACACTTTCAGCTTGTTTATTATACTACCATGGTCTTAACACTAAAAAAACAAAAGACACGTTTCAAGAATGGAAAATTACAGGACAATCTTTCTCCTAAACACAGCCGCAAAAATCCTAAATATATATCAGTAAATTGAGCACAGTATTCCCAGAGTGTACTCAGTCTCAGTACGTACTACTTATTTGACATTCAAAAATCTATAGATATTTTCTTCCAATTTGATAGTCTCATACAAACCCAGAGTACAGTATGTTTGAAAAGTAAAAATACCTGGCTTTTATTCTTCAAAGTTGATGTCTTGAATGACAATAAAAATTTAGTAAACTACTCTTATAGTAAAAGAAATTATAACTAAAGGACATTATTGCTAAAATCAAAAGCTAGTACTATTAGAATAATAAAGTGTACTCTTTTTTGAGACAGGGTCTTGCTGTGTAGTGCAGGCTGGCCTTGCTTGCCCTATGTAGCTCAAGCTGGCATCAAACACCCAATGATCCTTCTGCCTCAGCCTTCCAAGTGCTGGAGTTACAGGTGTGCACCACAACCCAGCTAAAGGATACTACTGAAACAAGTAATAATACTGAATATGAACAATTAACACCTTTGAAATATGAATAATATGAACTGTACCTAAAATATCAGCACTGTATCAGTTATTAAAGTGTATAATTTTGATAAGTATATTTGGATCAAGAAGAAATTGCATAATTTGTGAAATTACTGAAATGGGATAGTTTGTTGTCTCCCATATATGTATCAAAAGAAAGCATTGCAACAAGTTTATTTTTTTATTTTTATTTTTTTGGTTTTTCTCCGGTACCGGGAACCGAACTCACGACTTTGCGCTTGCCAGGCAGGCGCTTTTGCCGCTGAGCTAAATCCCCAGCCCCTGCAACAAGTTTAATTGTAGACATAATTGGCTCTTGTTGTGAGTCATGAACGGAGTCAGCCTCCATTCTTCAAAATAGAATGAGCACTCCCTCTGAGCAATGACAAAACGGTGAGCTGTGTAAGATGGGAAGAAGGGAGCAGAACAAGGATAAAAAGCAAAAACTGGTTAACATCAGGCCACTCCAGTTATCTTTTGGTATTGATTTGAGCAGAAGGGACTTTTTTATTACACTGACTCGGGGAGACTGAAATATCATAATTTCAGGGTAAAAGCATGTTCTGTTTTGGGATATATCTGCTTCCTTAAATCTTCAGTTTGATTACTATATTCTCCATGACTGATTCCATATTGGTTTGGTCCGGTCTGCTGGAACCTTGTACTGGAGATCAGTATAAAACAACGGCCTCTCATAATTTTGTTTTGAACCAACATAATTATACAAAAGGCCAATTAAGCACATTTCATGTCAAGAAATGTCAAGATATGTTAAGACCTTCTTTACCATAGAGCAGGGCTATGAAGTATCACGTCCAAGCCATCTTAAAAGTTTTGCTTGATGGCCAGGTTCCTCGCCTTTTCCACCTACCTAGTCTGTTGTGTAATTGTTGTTCCCTAATGGTTTTCTCTTAAATTACCCCAGAGAGAAGAACAGAAAAAGCATTTCTATTCAAGCTTAGTTTCATTCAACCATAAAGTCCTTGTAGAATAATGAAATCACAGTTTTGTAACTCTAACTCTCTGGTGCTTTCTTTGTTTTCCTGCCTTCTCTGATATATATATCTCCCTGGTGCCCCAGATCGTGTAACAATATCTGCTAAATGTCAGCTATAGGAGAAACCATAGAAACCAAAGTGTTTGTTTATTGCCATAATGCCTGAGGCAATTTCAGCTTCAGGCTGAGCGCAAATCTTTCTCTGACAGTAACATAAATTGTATTCTCTATATCTGTGGTCAAAACAGGTGAGAAGGCTTAATTTACAATAAAAATTCAAAAGATTTCAGCATGTTAGTTTCTTAAGATGGGAGAGGAAGATAAGGAGAATATCAGTTAAATGAATATAATTGAGATTAACTTCATTCTCATTTAAAAGACTATGAATTTCTGTTGAACAAGGTAATTGGGCACATAGGCTTATTCCATCAATCTCCCATTGCAGCAGGACAGAATAAAATATTATGAGCCCAAATCAAGCAGAATAAAAAAGATCCCATTACATATGATATTTCAACAACTTTTGGAAGCTAGAAGCTAGATGGAGTAAGGTACCAGAGGCATAAGAGCAGGGGTAGCTGTGTGCTAATAGGCACACAGCAGTAAGCACTGAACTGAAGAGAGCCGATTTTTACCTGCAGAGCCCTGAAGTAGCAAAGGTCTTAGAGCAGCCATGGAACCTCACTGGGAAAGACAGGTACCTCCCGTCTTCCTCGAGACTGAGCAAAATCAGCTCTTACCCACAGATTCAGGGCATCAGAAGTGGGCAGAAATAGGCAGATATTCATAAACTGCTTCTCCTTTAGTTCCTTTAAAACACCTAGGGTAGTTTAAATAAAATTGTCAACTTTCATTATTGTCCTGAGAAAGCTCCTTAAACAATTTTTCCCATCACCCCTCTTTCTCACGAAATTTTTATATCTGTGCTTTGTACATAAAAAGTATGGAGCTCATTTTTTTGTTCAATGCAAAATTCAGAATGAATACATTTTTAAAATTGAAAACTAAATTTAAAAAATTACAAAGATAGTTGGAAGTAACTTTATGTGTGGTAATTTCTGAGAAAATTTCAACGTAATTTACTTGCTTATATGAATTGTAATATATAAGGTTAACATCCAAAGCAGCTATACATAGAAATGCACAGTAAGTACTTCCAAAACTTAAGTTTTGAGCAAAATTAATATACTTTAAAATTAAATTTTCTTTTGGATTTTACTTTGAGACAGAGTCTCATTACGTAGCACAGGCTAAACTTGAAATTGCTTAGGTAGCCCAGACTGGCCTTGAACTCATGGTAATCCTCCTGCCTCAGCTTCCCAAGTGCTAGGATTATAGGCATATGCAACCACTCCCAGCTTAAATTTCTTTTTAAAACTTAATTTTGTAGAAAATAGTTAAATTGTCTTAACTTTAGACCTTTGCTTGATATGAAGAGATAACTTTTTTTAGTAACTGCTAAATATTCATTTGGATACAATTGACCTTTTTCTTTTCAACATTGGATATGCTTGGTTGAGTAACTTTCATAAACTTGAATAACTATTCTGAATAACTTTTTGTCACTTTTTAATTTATCAGTACATGGTTGCAGTACAAAATGATTATATTTTCATGGGGAGCTAGACTGTTAAATGAGATAAGTCAGACACACAAGCTTAAATATCTCATGATTTCTTCTGTATGAGGAGAGAGAAAGAGAGAGAGCACAATAGAAGATAAATAAGTAATACAGAGAGTTTTTTCAAATGGATGGGGAAATAAGAGATGAAAGGATGGGGGAAAAGAGGAAATAAAAAAAAAGAATTGAGAGGAAATGATGATATTTCATCTATTTCATCTATTTCATTCTATTTCATTCATTCATCATATTTCATTCTATTTCAGAATTTTTGCAAATGGGAAGGGGAATAAGAACTCCAAGGAAGAAATAAAAAAAATCTATTTTTGAATAACTCTTAAAAATATGTATTTTTTTGCTGGGTGTGGTGGCATAGGCCTGTCATCCTAGCACTGGGGAGGCTGAGGCAGGTGGGTCATTGTGAGTTCGAGATCAGCCTGGGCTACAAAGTGAGCCAAGGCCGGCCTGAACTGCTGGCCTTGTCTCAAAAAAACAAACAACAAAAAAAGTATTTTTATTTAATTCTCTAAGCTGCTCGCTCTCTCTCTCTCTCTCTCTCTATCTCTCTCTCTCTCTCTCTCTCACACACACACACACACACACACACACACACAGCTAAAGAGCAAACACAATAACATCTACAAAGTAGCTCCTGGCAACCAATAGACAATAGTGTAGGTCACCTCTTGTAGTATGCATTGGAGACAGAAGTATCAATTTAAAAAGGAAGCCATCTATTCATTATTACGTACATTTCATGTGTTTCTGATCAGTTCAGTGCTGATGCTGCTTATGTGATACCCAAGGAAACCCAATAACAGAAACTGAATCTTAAAGATGAGATTATGTAAAATAAGTTTGAGCTTCATAGAACCACAAAACCTTATGATATCTAAAATTTCTTTTTTTTTTCTTTTAAATTTTTGTGGTACTAGGGATTGTATCAAGGGCTTTGCACTAAGCTACATCCGCAGATTGATCAGTCTATGTATCTATCTATGTATCTATCTATGTATCTATCTATCTATCTATCTATCTATATATCTATCATCATGTTTCTACTGATAGAATCTCTCTAAGTTACTAAAATGTACAGATTGGGTTCAAACTTGGGACCCTCTAGTTTGAGTTTCCTGAGATTACAACCCAGTTATCTACAGATTTTTCATGATCCCTACTAACAACTAAGTTCCATCTTCTTGAGGAAAATATCATTTCTGTAGTAAATACGACCTTAAAGCAAAAATTATAATGGTGCATGGTAGAGTTTACATGAAACTTAAAGCATGAAAGCCTGAGATCAAGATCAGCACAGTTATACAGCAGCAAGTGTTAAGATATACAGAGATAAAAGTGGGAGATTATTTGAACGTGATTGCTAATAGAAGAGAGGGCTAGAGAGGTGAGGAAGCGTGAAAGGAGTTTTTGTTTGTTGATTTAAAGCATTCCTATTTTTTGTTTTGTTGATTTAAAGTATTCCTATTTTCAAAGTAGAGAAATAGATTAGTTTAGTAAAATATTGCAATAAAAATTAAAATGAGCCTACTAAAGTGCAGAATAGATTCTTGCTGTTTATTAAAATTCAGTTTGGAAGAATCCCTTATTTATGTTTACACACAAAACTTTGTAAGTCGATGAAGGAAAATAAGGAGGGTTTGGAGTGAATAGGGAATAGTAAAAAGCAATAAAGAACAAAGTAAAACAACTTCCTTCAGAAAGCAATTTACTTCTAATTCTTCTGCTATGTATTTGCCATATTAACTTGGTTAATTGCTATAGTTTCCAGAACTTTAAATTCTTTTATTAATAGTTTGTGATGTAACACTGGAGCCTGTCACAGTGATGCTGCCAGTGTTTTCTGCCTTGAAGAAAGTAACCAAGTCCTACTCTTTCCCCTCTTTCTTTTACTTACTAAGCCCTTGTTCATCGAATAGATTTTAGTCAAAGGTTTGTTTTCTACACTTTTATGACCTTGAATTCTAATCCATCCCTTACATTCTCTCATTGTATGAGTTATTTTTGTGGCAAGTATCAAATTTATTACCTACTTCTTGCATTTGCTCATGTGTTTAATAATACCAGTTTTATCCCATATAAGGTGCTGCTCAGGTAAACAAGAATAACTATTATTTTATTCACCCATATTCAGGATTTAAAATTAACCTGAACAATAGGCTTCAAAATAATTACAGGTGTGTTGGGAAATACTTAGAGTTTCTTTTCAACTTTAAGACTAAATTTTGACAAGTTGGTGAGAAGAGTGACTTTTTATCCAAATGAGCACCACTCAGTGACCAGCTTCATTCCTTCAAGTTTTAGAAAGTCATGTGAAGAAACCAGGAAACTCTGTTCCCGCATCGCACCATCATATTCAACAGAAGATTGTTTCTTATCGTTTATAAAAAGTACAATTCTTTGTCAGAATTCAGCTACTGCAAAAAGTATCCTGTTAAAAGTTTAATTTTTTCCTTTTCTTTCTTTTTCCTCTTCTTACATCTTCCTCTCTTCTTTAGCCATAGTGCTAGTCATCTGTAGAAGGGTGATTGAGAACCACTGCTTTGCAGTGCTGGACTAGGTAGCCTGGACACATGCTGCCAGTGGCATAGTCAGACTTCCAAGGACTTGTCTGAGACAGTGGCCCTTCTGAAGAATTGGAAAAACATGGTTTTTCTTTATCCAATCCACGTCTCAAAGAGAAATATATTGTTTTCCATTGTCTTTCACACTGAGACTGTTATTAAAACTTGGATTGTTTTCATGGCCCCACACAGCATTTCTTCTTTTGTCTCACAGCCACAAACCTAGCTAAGACCTCAGTGGTCAGTGAGCTGGACTTACTTCCCTCTTCTTTCCATGCTTCCGGAATTGTCCTCTGCCCATCACATCACATTCTTTGCTACTATTAGCTTTTGGTAGTTTTCCACAGCCTCAGTATTCAGGATAAAAGTGTTCCTGCAAAACACTCTGTCAGAGCTATTTTAAGGGTTTCTCATCTCCCTTCCTCGCTTTTATTTTCTCATTTATTAGCTACTCACAACCTAAAAAATAAACAGTTCAATACAGCCTACTCCAATCTCTCTCAACAACTGTACCTCCGCTTACAATGGCCTTTCTTCCTCAGCCTCCTCTCATTCTAAATGAGCCTGCCTCAAGAGAGCTGTCCCGGTTTGGAAGCAGCAAACATGATTTCCAGCTTCCTCCTTCCATATCTCTCTAGGAGGCAGAGAAAAACATTTTTAGATAATATTTAACCAATTTGCTAATTTCCACAAATGTTGGTGGTAAAATGTAGCTCAGAGAGAGCAGGCCACACACACTATCAGCATAGCTGAGCATAGTGCTGACATCAACCCAGACACACACCTTAGATAAACTAGATAGCATCTATTGAATACGGAATGTTTCTTTTGAAATAATTTTCAATTGCATTAAAATTAGAAAACATATCTTATGTAGCAATTACTTGTTTGTAAAGTCACAAAAATATGCTCAAAATAACATAAGCAAAAAAGATAATTTATTAGAAGCAAAACATTTACCTTATGACATACAAGGGAGAGAAACAGTTGAGCCACTAAGGGACACTTACAGTCTCTAGGACCACAAGATCTCCTATCAGCGCACCTACATCTCATTTTTCTTTCTCTCTGCAGAAAGGTATTCTCAGCTCCTCCTCTTATGCAACTTAAGCAAGCTTCATGTTAGACTCTCTGAGTCCCTCTGATGAGAACTACTGATCCATACATAATTCCGCCCATCAGCCTTATCCAAGAGACTGAATCATGAGAACTGAATCTAACTGAGCAAATCCGGTAGAATGAGGTTTTCTGAGTTAATACTGAACACATTTTTCCCAAGAAATCAGAGAGAATGACCCGCGTTTTTAGAAGACACAACTTTCATGTAAATATCTTAAAAATGTTTCTAAAATACATAGTTTGTTTTTAATATTCCTTTCTCTCTTCTCAACTCAATAGATTATAAAAATTTGTGAAGGTAGAATATTTTACTGCAATATTTTGTTTACTGCCCAGGTGCTAAAATAATATCTTGCAGTACTCTTTTACAAAATTGTTATGGTTTGTGTCTGCATGTCCCCCAATTCCTCATGCAGTCATGGGGTGGGCTTCCAGATTTATGATTGATCCATAGTCCAATGTTGGGATTATGAGTGTGAGTGCTACACCTGCCCCTGGGGTGGATACTCTGCATATGTAAAGAACAGAAAGCGGCTGCTTGCCGCCACTCCTCCCTTTTGCTCTTGCTGCTTTTGCTATCTTCTGCCACCATGAAGTATTGCCCTCTGCCATGTGTCACCTGGCCTTGGAGGCAGCCAAGTATGGACTGAAACCTCCACAAACTGTGAGCTAAATAAACCTTTCCTTCCTTAATTCTGGGCATCAGGTATTTTGTCCCAGCAAGGAGAGAAAAGTAACAGAGACAAAAATGAAAGAATAAGAACACTTGATAGGGCTGGGGATTTAGCTCAGTGGCACAGCGCCTCCCTGGCAAGTGCAAGGTCATGAGTTTGATTCTTGGTACTGGAAACAAACAAACAAACAAACAAACAAACAAAAAAGAACACTTGATAATGGTGGTAATCTTAGTGAGTATAAATTAAAGAGAAAATAATAAATAACTGCACAAGGGAGGTTATAATTTCTGTGATAGAGTTCCAATAATATTTGGTACATCTTGTTTTCATTTACTTTTCTGTACAGCTACTGTTTTTGAAATAAAGCTCTTGAAAGAACCAACCAAAATTCTTCATCTTAGAGTATTCAATCTTGGACTTCTGCAAAAGAGAATGAAACCAAGAGATGGAAGAAGATGGAAGAGAGATGAGGGAAAGAGGATGAAAAAAGAATTAAGATGTTTGTGTACATGCATCAACTATCCACAATAAATATAAACCTTGTGTATGGCAAACATGTACTCATAAGAGAAAATATAGTATTTAGCCTTAGCCTAACTCTTACTGTGTAATCTGTATACACGTATGGAATGAATGAAATTGATAAAGCAAGTTTCATGCCACTTTTTAAATTTTTTTTTATTTTGAAGACAGTAGTACATGAGAAACAAACAAACAAACAAA
>NW_004955426.1:25412160-25461097 GCF_000276665.1 Chinchilla lanigera | reverse complement strand
AGATTAAGAAAATAATTCTTCAATAAAACATTAGAGATATTAGAGAGTTTCCTAAACAAGATGGTGGGAGTTCATCATTGTGATTCCATTCCATATTGTTACCTTCAAATCAGTTACTCAGACCACCAGACACAAGCATGCAAAGTCAATCAGAGCATAAAAAATTGTGAGCATTAACTGCTCATTTCCATACACCATCAGACAACAGCAATACAGTCATCACAGCTATTTGTATATATTTATGTTTTGTTTTCCATCTTTCATCTTCTTTCCCTCATCCCAGTCATTCCTTCCTTTGAGCAATTCCCTTTCCTATCATCTATTGTATGTTTTGAGTTTTATGTAGTCTTTCCAGTTCCTACACCAAGGAGACAATATGATATTTACATATGTGGGTCCGATTTATTTCACTTATGAGTATGGTCTCTAGTTGCATCCATTTACTTACAAAAGCTTCAAGTTTATCTTTTTTTAATAGCTGAGTAATACTCCAATGTATAAAAATACCACATCTTTTTTATCCATTCCTCAGTGGATGGGCATCTGGGTTTTTTCCAAGATTTAGCTATCACAAATTGTGCTGCTATAAACACAGGTGCACATATATCACTGTGGTATGATGTCTTTAATTCTTCTGGGAAAACACCCAGAAGGGGAATAGCTGGGTTAAATGGGACTTCCAATCCTAGTTTTGTGAGGAATCTCCAAACCGATTTCCACAGTGGTTTCACCAATCTACACTCCCACCAGCATGGGTTCCTTTCTCCTCACAGTCTCTCCAGCATTTGTTATTGGTTGATTTCTTGATGATAGCCATTCTTTCTGGGGTGAGATGGAATCTCAGTGTTGTTTTAATTTGCATTTCTCAAATGACTAATGATGTTGAACATTTTTTCATGTATTTATTTGCCATTAGTATCTCTTCATTAGAGAAGTGTGTATTCATCTCAGATGCCCATTTTAGGCTTGGGTCTTTGAATTCGGGGTGCCTGATTTTTTAAAATTCTTTATATGTCCTAGATAGAAGTCTTTTGTCTGAGTGCAGTTGGCTAAATTTTTTCCCAATTCGTGGATTTTCTTTTTACTTTATTGGTGATTTCTTTAGATGGGCAAAAACTTTTCAATAAGATGAGATCCCAGTTGTTGATTCTTTGAAATATTTCCTGAGCAGTTTGTTTTTTGTTCATTAACTCTCTGCCGACCCCAATGTCATCAAGATTTTTACCTACTTTCTCTTCCAATAAATTCAGTGTTTCTGTTTTAATATTTAGATCTTTAACCCATTTTGACTTTAATTTAGTTCATGGTGGAAGACATGGGTCTAGTTTTTGTCTTCGGTATGTGGAAAACCAGTTCTTCCAGCACCATTTATTAAAGAGGCTATCTTCTTTCCATTAAACATATTTGGCCCCTTTGTCAAAGATAAGGTGACTGAGTGTGTTTGTAGCTGTATCTGTATCTTCTAATCTGTTCCATTGATCTTCAGGTCTGTTTTGGTTCCAATACCATGCTGATTTTATCACAGTAGCTTTGTAATATAATTTTAAGTCAGGAATTGTGATGCCTGCTGCCTTTCCTTTGTTTCTCAAGATTGCTTTTGCTATTCTAGGCCTCTTCTGCTTCCAGATGAACTTTAGGAGTGTTTTCTCTAGATCTGTGAGGTATACTAATGGTATTTTAATTGGGATTGCATGGAATCTGTACAACAATTTTGGGAGTATGGTCATTTTAACAATGTTGGTTCTTTCTATCCATGAGCAAGGAATATCTTTCCATTTTCTGATATCCTCTTCGATCTCTTTTTTCAGAGTATGATAATTTTCCCTGTATAGATATTTTTCTTTTGTTAGATTGATTCATAAGTATTTCATCTTTTTAGATGCTACGTGAAAGGTGTTGTTTCCCTAATTTCTCTCTCAGTTTGTTTGTTACTTGTGTGCTGGAATGCTATTAACTTTTGAGTGTTAACTTTGTATCCAGCTACGCTACTGAATTTGGTTATTAAATCCATGAGCCTTTTGGTGGAGTTTTTGGGGTCTTCTATGTAGAGTATCATGTCATCTGCGAATAATGACGATTTCACTTCTTCCTTTCCTATCCTTATTTCTTTTATTTCTCTTTTGTCTAATTGCTCTAGCCAATATTTCCAGAAGTATATTGAATAGGAGTGGTGACAGTGGACATCCTTGTCTTGTTCCTGATTTTAAAGTGAAAGCTTTCAATTTTTGACCATTTAGTATGACCATGCCTCTTTTAAAACAATAAAATGCAACACAAATATTAGAATGACTTTGTTTATCATAGTGGAACTTTCAGAAAATTATCTTGGTAATAGTATTTAGGATATTGAGACCATTGGCAGTGAATAAGAAGACAAGGAAGCTGACCCATGAGTTTAGGTAAGACCCATATGACCCTAGTTTTTTATTATGTTTTCCCAGAAGACTCAGGTTCATATCTAATTTTGGTTTTTCTGGACTCTTAGAAAGGGTAAAAATTACAGAGATGTGACTTATTTTTATCTCAGTCTATGCTTCTATTAATGTCTTTTAGACACTATGGTTGGGTTTGAAATGTCTTCTTAAGGCCCATAGGTCAAAAATTTGATCCCTGGGATGTCATTTGGGAGATAGTGGAGTCCGTGAGTGGCAGGGTCTCGTGAGATATCCTTTGTCATAGGAGGAGAGCCCTCCAAAGGACTGAGGGATCCTTGTCTTTGCCTTTTCTTTTTTTTTTTGCTCCTTAATCAAAATGTGAGTTGATTTACTCCATCACACACCCCTGGTATGATAGATAGCTTTGCCTTGGGCCCAAACCACTGGAACCTCCAAAACTGTAGCTCTAACTAAACCTCTCACAAATCATTTCATGTATCTTGCTAGAGTAACAGAAAGCTGACTAATACTGCACAGTAGTTTATTTTCATTCCAAAGACTTGCCAAAGTGTTTATTAAATTTAATATGCATTGTTCAAAATTCAACAAATGACAAATAAAAATAATTTTTAGAGCACTTTGATGCCGGAAAGATTTTTGGCTTCTTATGTCAAACCTATGAGAGCTTGTATAATAGAATTTAGCTAAAAGCACACACACACACACACACACACACACACACACACACATAATGTGAAATTCAGCAATTTTCTCATAGATTCATTCTGTGTGGACAACTCATTTGTACTAATACTTAATTTCCATGTTCATCAACTATACAGATGAATATTCTTCAGTTTTTGTCTGTGAGGAACTTTTAACTTATTATGTGGAATGAAAGAGATTGGGTAATGATACAGCACATCATAGTCATAACCATAATCATAACACCTTACAATAGTAAGTGATCTCCATGCACTTGTAAGAGATTCCAAAAAAAACCTGTGGAAGTTTAATTTAAGGATGAAAAGATCATGTAGGATTTTGTCTAAAGCATGCATATGGTTATGAAATATAGAAATGATTTATGAACAAAACATATTTGGAATGGCTCATGAAGAAGATCCATGCAATAGACTAATTTGAAATTGGGAAAAAGATTTAAGGAAGTAATGTAATGAAAGGAGAAATTATATACAATCCTGAGGACCAACAAGTTATCCAATTTGGCTGGATGGAATATAATGTAAAAGAAAGGGAAGAAAATAAGTCTAAGGGGGTAATACAGAATCTCAATTGCTCAAGCTTTCAAATAACAGATGCCTGTACTTTGTTACTAATTTGGTAGATTTCTTAAAAGAACATTGAAATTTAATATTTGGCTGCACTGTTTATAGGTGAACTATGAAATGAATGAACTGGCAGAGTAGCTTAGGCCATCACCAGAGGGCTCCTAAGGCTCAGGAAGTAGTTAAGTCACTGATGTCTCTTAAAGGTGTAAGTTCATATAGGTTGGGAGTACAGCTGACTCCATAAACATGATCATGAGGTAGAAAATGTGTGTGTGTGTGTGTGTGTGTGTGTGTGTGTGTGTGTGTAGAGGCTAGACAAGAGACAGTTCAGAAATAGAGACTACACTGCAAGATTTAGCATCTAATAGGAGAAGTGAAAGGGAGAGATGATGCAATGCTGTGATATAGAATTCTGTTTGAATATTATTAATGAACATTAGAATACTGAGATCTATGAACTAGGATGCAATCAACCAGAAGATGATTCATAAACTTATGGAAATAGATGAACTCTCTAATGAAAGGAAACTAATGACAGAATTCCAGATGAGTATGGGAAAAGAATTATAGAGGGAGGCAAAAGAATGTTTACAAAAATACAGGCATTGTATCAAAAGGGGAATTACCCAAGTGTTTAGAGAAACACAGGCATTGTACCGTGTTCAGAAAGGCAATAGTGGATTGAAAATAGGACATCTGATTTGGTATTTTGGAAGCTAGTGGTGGCCACTGAGAACACATTCATGTAGGCTGGCCATATTTACAAGTAAATTGCGAACAGTGAAATGAATGAGGAGTAGATGGTAAGACATTCACTGAAGTTAATTTTGACTGCATTTCTAGTAATTTTAATGGTAAAAGAAAAGAGAGTAAGATCACGGTAGCCTGAGGTCCAAAACAACTTCTATTTCCTCCATATTTGCTTCTCCAACAGAAGTAAGTCAATTTGCTATTTTACTTTATTTACTCACATACAGATCTACAAATTACAGTCTTTGAGATTATGAAATAGATGTGTTCTTTAAGCTTTGTTCTAATGAAAAAATTATAGTATTTTTGCTGTAATGATCCACTGGCAGGTGAATACATAACACATGAAAAAGGTTTGAGATAGCTGCTTTCATTGTTCATTATCTTATATTTGGGATTATTTTCTTGCCAGAAATACCATTTGGCTGTGAATCTATTATCATTAGAAGAGGAATAATGGTTTGCAGCAGAATACATATTTTCTTTCTGGAAAACTGGTAATTGTTCCATCTTAAATTTCCACATTCTGGCACTAATTTTCTCCCATATCCTTCTATTTTTTTATAATCACAGACTTTTTCTATTGGTCAGTTATTACTAAACTTACTAAACTTACTTACTGTGAAAGTACAGAGCAGTTTGTGTGAAAAAGTTTTTATGTCACCAACCAACATGTTCTAAGGCCTGCAGTTACTGAAACAGCTCCGGGGTTAACTTCATAGCACACTTGTTTCTCTGCAGCACACAACCAAATATTGTTTAGAGAGCACCTGTATCCTTTGCACACCCAGAAGCAGGCCTTAGCACAACTACATACAAGTACTTGAGTGCTAATTCAGGAATAATCGCCCACTCCCCAGTCCCATGTGAGATAATCCCTATTTCCCAAAGCCACCTGGACACCGTGGTTGTATTTATCAGACCTGAAACATCTCCCATTGGGTTGCAAAAGGCCAGATAATAAATTTTCTGTAAAGTGCCAGATAATAATTTTTTTTTAAGCCTTTTGGGCTATCATATGGTCTCCGTTGCAGGTATTCAACTCTGATATAGTACAAAAGTAGCCATTGGCAATAACTAACAGAGAGGCTGATACAGTCTCTGTTGCAACTATTTGACTCTGATGTCTTGCAAAAGCAGCCATCGGCAATAACTAACCTTTCAGTAAAAGACTGTTATCAAAAACAAGCACAGAACGCGCACACACACACACACACACACACACACACACACACACACACTGAACAAGCAAGCACAAGGCTAGATTTGCCTCGTGGGTTTGCATTTTGAAAATTCTTGATCTAGAGATGGACTCGTGAGTGGGATATAGCATTTAACAATCCATAAGCAATCAATACAGAAAACCTACATGGATTCTTAAAAAATTCTAAGTTCTCTATTGAAACAAGGCTAATTCTAGCATTTAGACTGGACATTTGTATTCCATCTCCCAAAATCCCCCATATTACCCTCAGCTCTCTCTACCTGTGATATTCCTGAACCATGACATTCAGCTTTCTCATCTATGCCATCCTCATGGCCCACACTACTGACAACCCCTCTATGCTCATCCCGTTGGCTCTTGCCTTTGCACTTCTGTAGTTTATGACTTATAGAGTTTGCCTTTAGCTCCAAACACTTCAATCATTCACATATAACAGTTAAACTAGCCTGTCAACTTGATTGTCTTAAAAGCTGCCTTTAGGATATGTCTGGGTGGGCTACAGAGGTGTGCCCTCTGGCACTATATCTGGCCTCTGGCCCTTTCCTCTCTTGTGCCACTCCCCTAGTTTGTTTCCTGGCTATCACAGTTCAGCTGTTTTCCTCTAACAGGCCCTTTGGCCATGCCGTTTCTGCCTTGGAGCTTTTCTACCATAGACTGACTCTCTTGAAATCATGAGCTACATAATCTTCTCCTCCTTTAATTTGTGAGTTTCAGGTATTTTATTTGAGTGATGAAAAAAGTGCCCAACACAAATGTATTTGATCCTAGGGCCTCAAATATCAACTAGTCAAAGAAGTTTAGATGGTTGATACAGGACAGAAGGCATAATACAGTTAATAATACATTGTATAATACAGTTAGTAATGCTGTATATAAGACAGTTTTCAGGCTGCTGTAATTAGAAGCATCCCAACATCTTTTCTTTGTCTAAATAGAGACCATTTGCATATATGCACACACGCACCCACGCAAGCACAGATACATAGGCTGTAAAAAGTAAGGAGTAAATAAATAGAACACCAAAAAAGTACTTCATGTGTCATAGTGTAACATGCTACATGATGCTGAAAAAATTACATTTTTTCTTTTATGACTGAGCTCCAGCCTTTAGGTCATTAAATGAATTGATCACTGAATGATGAATTATATACAGTACATACATTACAATATGTAGAATAAAGAAATGGTCAAAGGAAACAAAAAAAAAACAGAAGTTTAGATGGTTTAAATAATACTTCCTTGTTTTGTCACAAATATCGTTTCTTCTTTCTAACTTTCTAACTTCTCAGATACTCAAAGGTAAAGCAGCTAGTTATACTAGCCCCAAATTATCTTTAGCTCTGGTCTATAGCAGCACACCATTCTGCTTCCTTCTTAGCTTAAAATCTCAATCTCTGAAGTCTAAATACATTCTAGGTGAATAGAAACACGCTATAATGGGATAGTATATGATCCGGTTCTACTCACTCCAGCCTTCAGAAAGTTAGTAACATGAGTGTTAAAGTATTCCCTTTGAGTGACATCTTCCTAGTAGTGCATCAAAGAGTCTTTACACCTGCTGAGATCATCATTTTGAAGCCCCATAGTGGAAATTTAAATAATCTGAGAAATATGTTTTAGCTATTTTCCATATTGAAGATGTAATGAAGTTTTAAAATAAGCCTTCTACTGCTTTAGAAACAGTTTGAAAAATACCTATTTCACACAAAAGGAAACAAGTTCAATGAAGTAAACTTCCTTGCTAAAGATCGTAGAGCTGATTAGCACAAAGTCAAGATAATATATCTTTTGCACTATTTTGTTCTACTTCATCTTAATATAATATCCATATTAGTCAATATCAAGCTATGTTGTGACTCTTTCAAAGAAACATAATTCAAAAAGAACTCATAAGACCTTTGCTATTGTGCAAATTGTTCTAAATTAGATCTTCTATTTGATTTTTCTGATCTATTAGAACATACTTTCTATAAGCTTGCATCTTGGAATACCTCTAAATTCTTTTACTAGTTGAAGTACTTGTCTGTAGATTCTTTTTGAACTTTCTCCATATATAATCATGTTTCCTCAAATAACATTTCCTAAATCTTGCACGATTAATATTCCATAATCAGAAAAATAAAAATCCATCTATATCTACACGTCTATCTATCTGCCTATTTATCTATCTATCTATCTATCCATCTATCCGTCTATCTATCTATTTATCTATCTAAATGAAATAGACATCTTTGAAAGGGAAGAAGACATGTATAGCAATTATTCTATAGGAATTTACAAAATAGAATCCAAGATTTATGTTCTCTGCAGGACCAATGGTTATTGTAATAACCTTTATTGAGACATTGACAGAAAATTTGGGACCCTGTGTGATATCTCATGCTTGCAGTTTCAGGGTTACTGCTGATAGGAATAACCATTTGCAAAGTCTGAGTTTCCACACAATCGTTATTCTACCAAAACTCTAAGTTATGTTTGGGTTCTGGGGCCATGATACCATTACTTTGTGTTAGCTCCCAGGAGAGAAAGATGGCTGGCTTGGATCATCATATAAACAATTTTCACTGTGCATACATATTGTTTCCTGCATCTTTTGCTGGTTAGGTCCCTGGATACCACAAACTATTTAAAGGTGATTGTCAAAAGGATTTCATTTCCAATCTTAATGTTTTAAAATTGTATATCATGTTTCCAACAAACTTTCTCTTTCATGACTGAGAGTATATCAAGTGGACTACAGCCATTTCTTTTTTATAAGAGAATTAAAAAAATAATAAAAATGATACAGAATTTCAAAGCATTATATATGAAATTAACAATGGTTGTCATATTGCATATTGTTATCTTCAAAGTAGTTGTTCAAATTATCAGATATAGGCATGCAAGATTGATCAAACAATTAGGCATTAACTGTTCCTTTCAATAGGCCAATAGAAATTAGTAGGGCAATATTCAAGCTATTGTGTGTGTGTGTGTATTCCCTTTCTTCTTTCTTTCCTCTCTACTTTCCTCCATCCCAGTTGTTCTTTCATTTTGAGCAGTTTCTTTCCCTTTCACAATATCTAATATACATTTCAGATTTTATTTACTCTTTCAGTTTCTTACACTAGGGAGACAACAAGATGTTTACACATGCTTGTGTTGTTTTTAAACTAAGAACTAACCATTTTCTTTAAATCTCATAAGAAACCATGGTTCCTAGTTTCTTAAAAGAAGTATCCTTTCAGAGGACATTTGAGATCAAGTTTCTCTGTTACTGAAAGTACAGTGAACAGCAAAGTAAGCATACACTTCAGCCAAGGTCACTCATGTGCCTGGACTCCTCAGGCTACTCCAGCATTGTAAATATCATTTTTTGAGCCATGGGGTCTGAATAGAGGAAAAAATAAGAAATAAAGGTTTAAAATATTTACAAAGGGCTGAGAATAAAGCTCAGAGGCACAGTGCCTGCCTGGCAAGTGCAAGGTCCTGAGTTCGATTCCTAGTACCCCCCCCCAAAAAAGGAAAATTGTTTACAAGGAGATTCCAACGATGAACCTATAGCTGAGGATAAAGTACAGCATCTTCTGAAATCTATCAGGTTAGATGTACGAGACTGCTGTGAGGAGTTACTGCTTGTGTGAGTAAAGTGCCCCAGAAGGTAACAGGCTATAGAGTAAGATGGACTTCAGTCTTAACTAGAAGTCTCCAGGGCTCACAGAGCCATCTTTAGTGGTCCAGTGAGAGCTTTGATTTTCGGGAAGTTCAAGAGAGAATAGTAATTATGAGAAAACTGTAGAATTGTTACTCTTCGATCATGGCCCTAAAATGGAAGATTTTCCTCTGTTGTCTGTCTTTATCCAATGAACATTCTTTTGTCCCATGTTTGAGTGAATATGATGGTAATGAGGAAAATGCCTATGTGTAACTCCAAAATGTATAGAAATATTGGAAATTAATAAAAAAGGAAACATGATGTATGGGGAACTATGGTAAAAAATTAGAGAAATTATTTTCTTTATTTGAATTAAAATTATCCTTTTAACATAAATTTTTTCTTTATAACAAAAAAGTGTTATAGGAGAAGCTACCAATTAGCTCATATAAGTTTTGATACTGCTATATTAAATTATATTAGTTTCTATATTGCCTCACAATATTTACAGACAAGAAAACATCAGAATATTTTATAAGAGTTCTGTTCTCAAAGTTTTTAATAATAGTTGGGATTACATCCACCATACCTTCAAGCTTTTGTAAAATAATGCCTGATTAGAACTGAGATTCCCTTGTAATTTAATTTCTTTCAATTGTGTTCATACTGATTTCACATATGCTTGTAATGGAGAAATAAATTCTGGATGATATCTTTATCTTCTAATTTTTTAAAACAGAAAATCAAACAAATAAACAACAAAAACAACTAAATTTGTTTAGTTTTCTTTGCTGGAAATATCCCCTATTTAAGAAGAGCTAAATGTTGCTAGTTGAAAATCAAGGGGAGGGGCCTTTAATCTGTCTGCTCGTTGATAGAGAAGCTTCGTACTATTTAGGAACCTCAGCTCCCAAGGGTCCTGAAGTCAGTGAGGAAAAACCACCCAGTCTGGAACTTGGGTTGGATATTTAAGACAAGCCATCGAGCTGATCACAACCTAGCTTCTGTCTGGCCACTTTTGTTTGTGTCCCGTGCTTCTATGATGCTGAGGAAAACCAAGGAATGTGAATTGCTTACCAGGAAAATGTAGTCAGTAGGCAAGCTGAGCGATCTCTAAAAGAGACTTGTTTTTTTATGATTGATACAGCTTAGGGCTGTAGCAACTTATCTATGAGTTGAATAAAAAAAAACTTGGCTACAAAAGCATGAGTACTATATCCAATGTCTGTCTACTCTCACTAGACAGTGATAATGATTTATGTTTTTATCTCACTAAATGCCCTGCTGCACACAATGGATACTCAAATGTGTGTTGATTCCATTTTAAATTGAAGGGCACATCCAGCTGTATATGTCAATGGGCTTGGTTGCTTTTGTTCCAGCATTTTCCTCTGAGCTTACAGAAGAGGTTAAAAAGCTTCTGACTTATTAATAAGAAATACTACCAGGCAGGGTGGCGCAGACCTGTAATACCAGCACGTGGGAGGCTGAGGCAAGAGGATCACTGCGAGTTTGAGACCAGCCTGGGCTACAAAGTGAGCATACTGAGACCCTGTCTCAAAAAAGATACTGTGATTAATGTTCATATTGGAGAAACAATTCCTACATCTGTCCTCTAGATCTAGCTTAAACCAAGATTTATAAAAATATTGACTCATTTTATTTTAAAAATCTTTTCACTACTAATAAGAAACATAAACTAACACATTAAAATATGATCAGAAAATCACCCGCTTAGACAGTTGGAAAATCTATATTTCAGGTGGGCAATTTGACATTAGAAATTTTAAACTTACAAATCATTTAACAGAGCCACTGTTAAGAATACATATGCTGGTTCCATGGGTATATGTTACAATTATAAAATATAATTAGAAAGATAATGCAGTGTATGTGCTAAATGTCTACAATATAGATAATGGTTAAAAACCATACAGTACATTCAGGTGATATAAAATGAATGACTAAAATGAATGAAATAAATGCAACTATTAACATGAAAGATCTTCACAGTTTCTTATTACTTGAAAAACGTGAAGTACGGACTCATATATCACATGTTCTCTCTTCAATACATTTAATGACTATGCATACACACATACGTGTAAGCTGCTGTGTGAAAGAACTTTCCGTAAGCCTATTTTTAAAAAGGAGAAATCAGTGATGCTAAGTAGGGAGAATGTTCGGTGATCAGTACACAAGAACCCAGGTTTTATATTTTTCATTTTATTATTTTTGCTTTAATGTCAGCAAAGACTTTCTAATTTGTTTTACTATAACATGTTTTATATGTACATTTCTATATTTTAGAACAAACTAAATATTTTTATATAAATAAAAAGTGGACTAAGTAAATGGCAGTGTTTTAAAAATAAAAGTGAATCTTAAAAGAACTACTTTTTATTTCAACCAACTATTACAGCAAACTAGAAATGAAACAGTTGAGCTACAAACTGTCATTCACTAAAGCAGTAAGTAATCACCAAACAGATGAGTCCAATTCTATAGTCTATGAAACACATATAATCTGGCAGAAATTTTAATAATAATGTTATACAGAAGTAGCAGTAAGGATAGATTAAAATTATATTACTCACATTTTATTAAAACCTGTTTCTAAAGCTGTCTTCTAAATTTAATCAATTCAACAAATATTTATTCAATACATACTATGCTCTCTCTTTCTTCAAAAAACTGAAGTGAAGGAAACTAACAGGAAGATCAACCACCATGGTGTTTACACTCCAGTGAAAGAGGATAAAAGAAAGATGAGATATTTATTTTAATTTAACAAGGCATACATTAGCAGGAGGTGTATAGAGAAAAAAATAGAGCAAGGAAGGGGGATTAAAAAAACTAGAGGAAAATTAGAATTTCAAAGATGATGGTCAGAAATCTGATTATATTTGTCACGTGCAAAGTGAGTAATGCCATGTTTCTAAATATTTTGCACATGAGTAGTCTTATTTAATATCAAAACATGTTTTCAATGTTCATTTGCTATAATCCTATGCTAAAGGTTGTTCTAAGCATTTTCTATGGGGATTCCTACTGAATTCTAAGAAAAGCCTTATGAAGAAGGTGACACTGTTATTTTCTTGATAATTAAATGGAGACTCAGAAAAGTTACACCAACAGCATTTTACTTTTGAAATGAAAGTTAGTATACAATTACAGGAGAAATTATTTACATATGTATATGTAAATTTATACACGCATATATATTTCATGCTACATATCTTATTAGAATTAAGAAGATCAAACTGACAATGCTGGGGCACAGAGAGGATTCTGCAATAACTCACAGATGCTCGAGGTCTGCAGTAAACAGGAAGGAACCACGGCATCAAAGTTCCCACCGGCATTATCTGGATCAAACCCTCCTGTGACCCTCGTTGTGAAACTCCAGGCATCTTGATGCTCCACTAACATGATCATTAGCTCTGTTAAAAATGCAGCAAAGGAGTATGTCTCACCCAGAAGCAGGAGTCTTTAGTTCTGAATTGCCAGGCAGCCTCAGTCCTATCACACCTCTCTGAGCCTCTTTCACCTCCACAAGGTGTCGTTTGGCCTGTCCAACTCTGAATTCTACGGCTCTACGTGTAGAAGAGTAGGGCAGTGAACTCTCTTTAGCAGATTTCCTGGATGTCAGGAAATGAGCCAAAACTCCCAGGAGAGCATGCCACACTCCTTCCCAAGTCTCAGAAAAGTTTAAAAAGCTAAACTGTACTTCAGGGTTCTGCCCACACAAAATAAGCAGTTGTTTTGAGAAATTTATAAAATGAAGTGACTTAGGAATACATACTACTTACTTGTATGCTATCAGTACAGTTCAAAGAAAGTACTGTACTATACTGGGTATTACAACTATGCTAATCTCTAACCAAAAAAATCTTTAAAGTTATAACTTCTGCTCAGGAGCATATGAGTTTATATATTAACTTGCCTTCAGGAAAATAAAAAAATGCAGATGTTTCCAAACTTATGTTTGAGTCTGTGACTTAGAATGACTTGTAAAGTTTAATCCCAACAAGCCTTGGATAGGCCCTGTATTATGCCATTCCTTTTCAGGACCTAAAAGTAGTGTAGTCTTTCGAGGCGTGGCTGGACATTCCATGTTGTATTTCTTCGTGCTGCATGCTATGATTGATGGGGGCCAAGCATGCCTCTGTGATCACTTCCCCTGGGCTTAGTGGTCCAGCTGCTCCAAAACACGCAATTTTGGAACCCAGAGTGCATGGAACAGGGTGTAAGATATGTAGCTTTTCTTTTTGTCCTAGGAGACCTTGAAAATGAAGTCAGCAGTATCAGCAGCACTACACCAAGCAATGGCTAAAACCCATATCTCAAACAATTGAAAATTTGGCTGGAATTGAGATTTTTTTTTCCCATATAAATCTGAAATGAAATCTACTTTTGTTCACTTTATAAAAATGAAGGATTTTGAAGAAACTTAATTTAGAAGCTGTACAATATTTTCAGTTGACTAACTTACTTAGAATTGCTACTCAAGCTTTTTCAATCAGCATATAACTTTGCTTGCCTGTAGTTAGTGAGTTAATTATAGTGAATTTTCTATTCATTAAACTGAGTCTAACAGGACCTCAACTGAACAGCACTGCTAGCTATTAGCTCAATTGTTGGCATATGCAAATGGCAAGAAAATTGTGTTTACTTGATAGCATTTAATAATTCAGTCTTTTCACCAATTCAGACTACTCATCCCCCATATTTCCCTAAATGTGGTAAATGTTTCTGCACAGAAAAGGTGCTCCACTGAAGGAGAAAGATACATAGTTAATATGTTTTAAATATTATGGCTCTTTTAGAGACTTATTTTAGAAAAGTATTTTTACGTATCTTGTGCAAATCTCATCAAACTCACCTATAGGCTTCCATGTACTAAATGTGTGAAAACGAATTGTTTATGACAATCCTTTACCCAAGAGCCCTTTAGTATCTCTCTATTGCTTAACAAATAAAGAATGATATAGCCCATCCATCCCAATCATGCAGTTCTCTGAGTCACACAAGGACCTCCCCAGAGGCTTACGCTCCCTTCTAACTCTAGCTTTTGCTATTCTTCCAACTGCTCTTCCCTTTTTTACTTGGAAAATTTACATGAATTTTTTCAATGTGTCACTCTCCTGCAACTTGGTCTTAGTCTCTGGCTCCACATAGCCTTGACTTTATTTCAGTCATTGTACTTATCACATTTTACTGTCATCTTTTAAGCAATTTGCAGGAACTTTACTTTTTTTCCTTCTATTGCCTTCCAGGGCATCCATCAGGGCCAGCTTCACTGATGTGACCTGTGCAGTCATGCGGGCCTCCACACATGGAAGGGCTTCTGTGTGGACTAATTCTGCCATCACTGTCAAAATATTTTTCACTTTAGAAGATGTCTCCCATTTTTATTTTGTACTGGTCCCTCCAAATTATGGAATTGGTCCTCAGTCTCATTTATATCAACTGTATATCTACCAACCTGCCTGATTTTCCATGAAACTTTCTTCTTATTCTTTGTAAAGGCTCAATGATATTTTTCTTGTAGGGTGGGAGCAAGTGAATACACACATACTAGGCAACCTTTTCCTCACTATTACAGGCAAATAATAGTAAATAGTTACTATTCGGATAACTCACGTGACCAGCTTTGCACCAAGCGGGAGACCAGAGAGTGAAGCTGGCAGACATGTCCTATCAACAGAGTCCTGGGAGATTATGGGCCATGGTGAGACTGTGACCCTTGCCTTGAAAAACAAGTAAGTGACTCATGGGATGCTCAGGAAGCCCAAATTACAATAAAGTGCTTTCTTATAGGCTCAACAATACAGAAATGTCAAGAAGCTTCGATTTCTAAAAGTAAACTGTCCCAGTTTCCACTGAGAAAAAATTTTATTTAGCCATTTCCAGAGGTTCAGTGTCAGGGAGAAGAAGGAAATTCTGCCTCCATGGTTGGTCTCATATTTATCTGTATCTGAATTCCACTGCTGTACCTTTCACTTCTTAAAGTAAAAGCAGTTAGTGAAAAAAATAGATATTTCGGTCCAATGCTTAAAACTAAACAGAAACAAGGGAAATGAATCCAAAGCCTGATTGAGTGCTTCCTCTGAATTCTCTGTCCCCATAGGGAAGTCCTTCAAATTGTTTATTGTTCCAAGCTGAGTTATCAACACACCTCATGCTCATTTCCATAAGGGCACTGACTCTTTTTTTTTTTTTTTTTTTTTTTTGCTTTTTCTCCGGTACCGGGAACCTAACTCACGACCTTGTGCTTGCCAGGCAGGCGCTTTTGCCGCTGAGCTAAATCCCCAGCACAAGGGCACTGACTCTTGTAAACCCTAGTTGGGGTGCTGAGAGTTCACACATTAAAGAAAGAAAGAAACTCATTTGTGGAGTACTCCTGGAGGAAGGCAAGTGCTCTAGGCCCCTTATGCCTATAACTTCATTCACATGATAGATCACATGCTGTTTTCCTGCCCATTTTATACATGAGCAAGTTACAGCTCCTTAGGGGTTAAATAATTTGCCTAAGAATACACCATAAATTAATAAAATAGCTGCATTTTTAACGTAATATTTTTACTTCACATCAGTGCTTGTTAGTCCTGTAATATAGCTATCCTCACCTGATTCTTCATTTTAGTATTCACCATTTAAGATCTTTTAATGCATGGAGAAAATGTCAATCTCTGTTTCCACGGTGACTTCCCCATTCAAAAGAAACTTAAAATTCTTTTACATTTATCACTTGACACTGCCTTTGAGATATAGGTCTATATTGCTATTGCGTGGAAGGATTTATTGCACTCAGGAGAATCTCAGTATAAACAGTTTTCTGGTTTGATGGTGGTGGAATTTAGAACCATATAATCAGAGTGTTAGAAGTCTTAAAAATACTTTTACCCATCGTTCTCATTTTGCAGACCAGGAAACTGAGGCCAGAGGAAGTGCTTGCTTCCCTAAATATACACAGTAATTAAACTGGAAAAATTATTGATAGAATTTAGCAAATACCATCATACGAAAAACTCACCATGATTCAGAATCATTTTTTTTAGATGCATTTTGGCCTTGACCCTGCCTTGGAGTTACTCACCTTTTTCTCCTTTCCTTTTAGACTAAGGGTAGATCTGTGTTGTGCACTAGTCAGTTTGGGGGACATCCATGTACTGAGCATCTAGTGACCTTTCAACTGTGCATCCCATCTAAATTCTGCAAAACTGAAGAGGTTAACTGCAAGAATATATTCCGCTGTGACAGTGGCAATGTAATTTTGTAAAATGTAGTGTCCACTAAAGCTAACATGACTAAATCAAAGCTTTTCCAACTGACTACCAGTAGAAGTTATGGTAAAGAAGCCCCACTTCATTCTAAGCTTGGAGGAACAGGACTGCTAACGTTATTACCAAAATATTCATGTGTGAAATTACACCTTTCAAGTTATAATCATTTTGATCACTGTCTTGGCTTGTTTGCTCATTAACTGATGGTGTTCTGGTCCCTGCATTGTTCTAAAGCAGGGAGAAGGAGAAAACGAGGAGGGAAAATGTAGGCAAATATTTTTTATTGATAATTACAAAGCTATAATGAGAATAACTGAAAAGAAATGACAGTTTTAAAAGATTTTAATATAGTTAAGAATAGTGAGATATGATATAAGGAGAATGACTAGAAATGACATGGTAATTCCTTATTGGTTCCAAAGGTAATTCCAAAAGATAAGATTGAAATGATTTTAATGAGGGCACTACCTTCAAAACCAATACTGATTCAGATATATCTGGTATTTTTCTTTCATTAAATTATACTCTAATATTGAATACATTAATCATATGTATTCTCTTTTTAATTAACAGCTCTTCAGGGCCAGGGATTTAGCTCAGTGGCACAGCGCCTGCCTGGCAAGTGTGAGGTCCTGAATTTGATTCATGATGTGTCTCCCCTCCAAAGAAAATGCAAAAACAAAAAACAAAAAACAAAAATCCATCCAGCTCTTCAACACTCACCACTAAATAATATTTTTACAAACTTTTCAGTAAAGGTCCCGATGGCAGTAGGAGCCATACGGTCTACCTTGCTGCCACTGTACTATGGTATTGTAGCACCAAAGCTGTCCTTAATCATATAGAAATGAATGTGGTTGTGTTTCAATAAAATTTTATTTACGAAAACAGGTTTGAGCCAGCTTTAGCACACGAGCCATAGTTCACTAAACTCTCCCCTAGTCAGTTGGAAGTTATAATAAATGAAATGTCAGATAAATAAATCTGCATCATTTCTGTGTGATTTCCTATATACTGAAAATATTTTGTAGCTAAATAGCAAATTTTGGATTCTATGTTGAATTAACCTAAGACCTTGAAGTAATGTTCTTTAAACTTTTAATCTTACTTCTTGCCTTCAGTTTTTCCAAATATTTCTGAATGTCAGACAGCAATGTTTGTGTCAAGGTTTTTTTTCCCTTTATGTTATCTCAACCCTGGAAAGCAAGGGTAGGATTTAAGTAGTGAGGTATACTTGTGTCTGAATGAATAAGGTCATGTCACAAATTGACTTAGAGGGTATATGAGCAAAATTTTAATCACAATGGTTGAGAGTAACACAGGCTTGCAAGATTACATAGAGACTGTTAAAATCATGAGTTAAACCCAAAGTGCATCTGGTAGAAGCTTCAAAAATGGTTGTTCCAAGTAACCAAGAAATATTTCTTTATGCAGTAGATGATATGAAATTGATTATAAAAGAGGTTGTTTTTAAGCTGAGAAAGTCTGCACAAGCTTTAGATTCATTCATTGATCACCAATACATAACAACTGATTTCAGGAAAGTTAGCAGTGTAAGCACAACTAGTGTCCATTTTACTGAAATTCTATATGTCCACAATCACTGTTCAAATTTTGAACCATTTACAATCTTTCCACAATGGACTGGTAAGCAGCTATCACCCTGGACTCCCTGCTGCCCAGACTTCCTCACCCTGAATCCCTTGATATACCCATAATCCAGCCACTACCTGGCAAATTCCCAGCGCGGTTATGCTTGGCATCTTTTCTGATTGGATAGTAACTATTCTATTGAAGATGATATGCTACTTTGCTCTCCTAAAAGCATTCACTGAAGCCATTGTGAGCAAGAATGAGAGGCTGGATGGGTGATTATTAGTCTCACTCAAGATATTTAGTTTTTAATAAAAGAAATGGTTAGCATAATAGTTTGTCCTACATAGGCTCATCATTTATTTTTCCTTCTTGATTGCTGCTCAGCGTCTCTCAAAAGTCTCTGACTCAGTTTATTATTTTAGCATACACATGGATTTTTGAGAATCTTCCATGACGAGAATCCATTTCTGGGAATCATTCCCACACACGGTGCCAACATCTCCTTAAAAGTCATAATTTTAAGTGTGGAAAACTAGAGAATTTATAGATTGTTATTTTAAAAAGTCATTGTAACATAAATCAGTTCACATAGATAGGAAAAACATGTGCAATTTATGAATGACTGCAGAACTCCAAGTGTCCCTGTATACAGTAGTCCTCCCTTATCCACGGCTTCATTTTCACAATTTCAATTCTGTGGTGAACCTCCATCCTAAAATATTAAATGGAAAATTCCAGAAATAAACAATTTATAAGTTTTAAATTTCATGAAGAGTAATGAGGTCGTGTGTTATCCCACTCTGTCCTCCCCAGGGCCAAATCATTCCTTTGCTGAGTTCATCCACACAGTGTAAACTACCTGCATGTTATTCTTGGTTATCAGATCTACTGTTGTGCTGTAGCAGTGCTTGTCCTAACAAAACTCTTATTTTACTTAATAATTGCTCCCAGTGACCCCCAAGCACAAAAATAGTGATGGTGGCACTTGGGATATGCCAAAGGGAAACCACAAAATGCTTGCTTTAAATGAAAATGTAAGTTTTGGGTTTAAGAACATTTTAAAAATAGTATGCTGATGTTAAAAAATTATGGATAAAAATGAATCTCATCCATGAAATTGTGAAGAAGGAAAAATAAATCCATACTAATTTTGCTGTCACACAAGTGCAAAAATTTTGGCCATGGTATGTGATGGCTGCTACTAAATATGGAAAGTGTGCTAAAGTGTGGGATTTGGTATTGTGTGGTAGTTCAGACCTTGATGGGGGGTCTTGAAAGCCATTCCTCATACATAAAGGAGACTACTATATATGCATGTAGTAGCTAAAGCATGCTGGTTCTGTAAGTCCTGCATTAGTGAAACTGCCTTTCATCTTTCCCAGCCCTTCTTTGGTATAGAATATATCTACCCCTTGGCTGTCTTTGACTTACAATCCTTCTCAGCCATATGTCATCAGGCTTAGGTCTTGTCTATTACCTATTCCTAAACAGCACCTCAGAGTATGCTTTCCTTTCATCCCTGCTCTTCCTAAAGGGGCCTATCCAGTGTTCCTAGAAGTACCCATAGATAGAATATCCTGTGATCTCACATTTGCAGCGCCTTGCTTACAAAGCTATGCTAATAAGAACTGCACTCTGCCTGAGTACCCCTACCTTCATCTAATAAAATGTGATATCTTTCAAAAAATGAAACTATACCAAAACTTTTTTTAAAAATTTAAAATTTTGTAAAGGCTAAGTTTAAAACTTTCTTTTAAAAAGTAATATTGGTTTTTTAAAATAAAATCCAGTATTCTTTACTTCAAGTTAAATCATCTTGGGGCTGGGGATTTAGCTCAGTGGCACAGCGCCTGCCTAGCAATCGCAAGGTTGTGAGTTCAATTCCTGGTACCGGGGGAAAAAAAAAATCCAGTTAAATTGCCCATTTTGTTCTATTAAAAAAGATGTGTTTTTTAAAAGGAATATCTTCCAGTTTATACCTGGAGACTGGCAGAAATTCAATTCCATTTATATTTTCAGTCTGGAACAATTATAGTGTTCATACTTATAATTATGATAACAGGGCACAATGCAAAATCTTGAATAGTCAAAGGAAAACAATTATTCTCATTACACACTACCTTCAAAGTGAAGATGACTGACTGAAAGATTTGAAATGAAGTGCTTTAGGGTAACCTTGTGTTAATTTTTAAAAATCTTCATTCAACAGAACAACCAGGTTCCTCCAAGCATTTTAGTCAAGTAATGCATGGTTGTAGATGCTGATCATAGTTGAGATGCTGATCACAATTTAAGCTAGTCATCCAGATAACCTTGAGTAAAACACTTATTTATCATCCATTAGACCTGTGTATAATGGTACAGATACCAGAATCTCTGAATGCAAGCAGGAAGCTGAAAGACAAGAGAAGGGATCTGTCAGTGTATGCAAGGCTTTTCAATTTCTGCTATATATAAACACTGAGGATCAAGGATCTTGATGCAATTCAGCAAGACAGAAGAAAGGGAAATTACTGTGTTGATGGAGTTTGTATTATTCTCCAAATTCATTCCCTTAACTTGTTACCTTGGCACTTAACTTATCTAAAAAATAATTAGATACAATAAGTATATGTAGGAAAATAATTATATACAGTAGTTATATGTAGGAGAATATATAAGGAGTACATTTAATAAAAGAAATAGTATTATATAGCAAACTAATCATTTATATAAAATATGCAGATCTCAAATGTATACAATTAAATTTCTAAAAAACTCAATGAAAAGATAGAAAATTTCCAGAAATCCAAAAATTTCTCTTACTTGTAATTTGTCACCTTATCTTCATTCTTGAATGTCATAAGGGTACGAGGTGGCATGACTTTCACGTGTTTGCTTCTTTACTCAACATAAAATTTTAGAGATTAAGCCACTTCATTGTTTACACAGGTAGAACATGTTTATGTAAAATTTCAGGGTTCTTTTTTAAGAAAAACAGTGACTCAGACTCTGCATCTGAATCAAGGCCAGCCTGAACTGCACAGTGAGACCTTCTCTCAAAAAGACAAAAAACAAAACAAAACAAAACAGAATCCTCAACCTAATCTTAAACTTACTCTATAGAACATGATCTCTACAGCAACCTCACTGTAATGAGATCCCAAAATTACTTCTCTTTTTAAAACCAGCATTCCAATTGCAACTAAATAATCCCATTGTGACTCTCATCATTTTAAAAATTAGGGGGAAATATCATTATATATTCCTAAATTGTTATACAAAGTGCTAAAAACTTGTCCTTCACTTTTGTGGAAATTTGAAGCATTTGTGTTTCAACTTAATAAATGATAATGCGCTGCAGTGCTGTTGGATGCTTTCTTTGCTCAGGGCATTGCATTGCCAGCAAGTTAGACGGCCACGGAGAAAACGACCGGAGACCACTCAGATGAGCGGAATGGAGGGCAGGAGGCCCATGGACACATACCCCATCCCTAGTGTACAGATGATGGGCGCGGGTTATGTAACACACATTTTAACATTTTGGGCAGAAAATTTATCCAGCACTAGTGATTTGGAAGGAATACTAAAGCAGTGAGACACATCATTGTCCACTTTCTTGGTTAGCGTCTCACTGCTGAGGAACCTCAATTCACAGACTATATCGTTTCCACTATTCTGGTCGAGAACCAAATTGGTCATGAACCAAATCAAATTCAGTAGTTAAGTTCAATGCTGACCTTACGGGGAAATTTGATTTGGTTTGTGATCGTTTGGGACCAGAATTGTGGAAAATGGTCCATGAACCAAGGTATCACTGTCACACCAGCCCGGTCTGTGATCCTCGCTTATTACATTCAGGCAGCATTTAGCCTTTATTCTCTCTCACAGAAAATAAGAGCATTTAGCATTTTTCACCTTTAGTTACATGGCAGTGTTATAGGCATTTCACAAACGTTTTTTATTTTAATTCTCATACATCAACCTGTCAGCTCTGGAATGGATCAGGACAGGTCAGAGGAAGGTCAGCAAACTGGGAAGTGCCAGTGTGGATTCTTGAGACTAAGTCTGGAATGAGCATGTAACCACTTAGAAACACCAGGGGAAACTGAGGAAGGAAGTACCAGAAAATTATGTGTGTGAGACAGTCAAAACCCTAGAGAAGCACGGCTGGTCTTTTGTTACGAGAGGGAGCCCAGCATCCACAATGAGAGACTGTTATGGTTTGTGTTTAAATGTCCTCCCAAAGCCTCAGGGAGTCACGGGGCAGGCTTCTAGAGTTTATGATTGATTCACGGTCCAGTGTTGGGATTGTGGGTGTGAGTGCTACACACGCCCTAGGGCAGATAGCTGCATACAATACAAGGAAGGGAAGAGCCTGCTTGCCGCTGCTCCTCCCCTTGTGCTCTTGTTGCTTTTATTGTCTTCCCTGGCCATGAACTTTTGCCCTCTGCCCTGTGCTACTCTGCAGTGGAGCCAGCCAAGAATGGACTGAAAACCTCCACAAACTGTGAGCAAAATAAACCTTTCCTTCCTTAATTTTGGGTGTCAAGTATTTTAAATTAGCATCAAGAGAAAAGTAACCAAGACAGAGATGAAGCCAGAAATAAAGGAGTTTAGCGAATATAGAAATACAGGATTACTCCAATGAGGTGAAAACGTTAACAGTAAGTGATTAGTGAATATGACTTAGAGTCCTCGTGTACAGGAAGGTCAGCATGGTTTAAAGGTGAAAGGTCAGGCTTACCATTTGACCAGAATTTACAAACTAGAAAACTGAGCCTCAGGCTATTTTAAAAAGCTATCAAGTAATGAATAACAGAAACAGCATTCAAATCCAGACTTCAAAACACAGATTGTTTCCATCACTCCATGCTGACTCAAGATGACATTCTCTTAAGGGTAAGGAAACACTGGAAGAAACCTCAAGAGACCATGAGACTTTACCTTTGAGCAATGCTCAGAAATTCTAATATTCCCTTTCAAGGTTATCTGCCTGTTAGGGCACTAGGAGTTCAGCAAGGGGTTCCAAATTCACTGGATTGACCCAAAGTTTTAGAATAGTTTAGGGTATGTAAGAGAAGTCAAGGAAAACTGAAGAACAGAGCCTTAGTCTAAAGCATAGGAAAATCAGTAAAATCAATCTTCTGTGCCTTCCCATTCCCATGATAAAATAGAAAAAATTTTAATCCTTCAGTTTTGGCCAGAAGGCAAAACATTTACCATCAGTTCTTGTTCCTTCATACTGGATTTTTAAAAAATCTGTCTGCACCAATTTTGCGAGAGTTGCATAGTATGAAATCTTGAAGCTTGAGAGGCAAATAGCCACAAGTGTAAATGTAATTGTAATTGATTTATAATAAAAAGCCATTGAACAAATTCATGGGCTCCAGTAAAACAGAAAAGACATTAGTCTGGAAGTAAGAGAAGCTAGGTTCTAGATATTCTGCATTAACTCACTACATTACAGCCACATTATTTAACATCGGCCTCACTTTCCTTCTCTGTATGACTACAGACTGATAACAGGTTCTGCCCTACGAATTTCTAATCACTGCTGATTTCAGGGATAGTGCTTTGAACATCCTATTTTTACCAATGTGTTTAATTGATTTTTTCTTTTCCTTTCCCTGGAAGAAAACCTTAGCCAAACCCTCCCACTGATGAACACATTTTCTGATGTTCAGGTTGATAAAGGCTAACATTACAAACTCACCTCTTGTTCCATTGGCCTAAACTCTAGAGTTCCAGATGGAAAGGACCACATGCTATGTGTACTTTGGCAAAAGCACTAAGAGGCCTTCTGCCAACCAGAGCTGTTGGCCCAAGGATTCTCAGAAATGAGCAAAAGCGCTGGCTCATGAACACCCAGTCCTCTCCTTGCCTCTTTGAGGACTAGGAGCTTTTGGAGTTGCTTCCTGTAATTTTTTTTTAATCTGCTGGCCTTAGAAACTCTGTTTTCTCCACTCTGCCCTATAGCACATTTCTACCCACAAATGGTAGCTTCCCAGATGGCTGTCCTTTTTTTTAAAAAAATGCAACCTCTCTATGAGAAATTCTAACCAGACCTATTGTTAACCTCAGGTACCAGGTCTTATATCTGAAATAAGAGTGAAGAAATTATGCTATTTGTTTTCCATCTGAATCAGTCAAGGTACAAATATAAATGCACACACACAAATGCATATGCATATATATATATGTATTAGTGTATACTTTTAGTTAGTGTTCAAATGTTTGCCTAGCATGTGCAAGCCCTCAGATTCCATAACTAGCGCAGCAAAAAAGAAAAAAATGTTACAAAGTATGACACATTAAAAAAATTAGATAAAAGCACTTTAGAAAGCTGAATTATTAAATGTCACTACATATTTGAAATGAAATTATTTAAAATCAATCTAAACATTTTAGAGGAGAGGGAAAGATTAGAACCAAAAAATGCTACATAGCTGACTTCACTCCTAAAAGATTCCATAGTTATTTTCCCGTGGAATCACCTTCATACAAATCCTATCTTTAAAGTCTCTGAAAGTTGCTACTACCTTCACAGATTCCTAATGACCTTGAAGCCATTTTTCTCAAGCCTTTCCTGGTTTTTGGTAAAGCCATAAGAACATAGTAGAAGGCAGTATAAGATTGAGTTCTTTTTTCTTCATAGAACTCTCCTCATTTAGAAAAATGCAAATAAATGGGTCTTGGTCATACCTGTGTCATGTTAATTTGAGTATTTTGGAAAGTTCTTTTCAGATCGGTTTTTCATACTTCTTTCCCCAAATACCCACTGATACAAATTCAATATGAATAGAACAAATTTTAAATTTCACTTGTAGTTATTTGAATAGGATATACATTTTAGAGAACCCACAGAAATCATCCCTTTAAAAATAGTTTTATTGAGGTATAATGCATGTACCATACAATTCAGTCATTTAAAGTATACACGTCAATAGTTTTTAGTGTATTTATACAACTATCATCACAGTAGAACTTTAGAGCATTTTCAAAAGCTTCCTCAACAAAAACCTTTACATCAAAATTCCAAAGTGCCTGCACCATTTTATATTCCCTCCAATCATGTCTGATTGGCAGTCAACTTCTCCACATCTTTCCTGACCTTTGTTTTCCTCCATCTGTTTCATTAAAGCCATCCCAGTGGCTATGGAATGATATCTCAAGTGGTTTTGTGTTTCCTGACCAGCTATTAAACACCTTTTCATGTACTTCTTAATTACTTGCATAACTTCACTAAAGAAATATCTGTTCAGATAGTCTTAGAAACCTTGTCAAAAATGAGTTGATCACATACATCTTTCCCCCACCTCTGGACTCTTTAATTTTGTCTCTGGTTATCTATCCTTAAACTAACAACCACACTATATTAATTACCTTGGCTTTAAGGTTTATATCCAGAAATGTTTCCTTCCAAATGTTCCTTCTTCCCAGACTGTTTTGACTAGTCTGGATCTCTTTGTGTTTTCAGATAAATCATAGGTTTATCTCGCCAGTTTTTACAGAGAAGACAGATTGGATTTTGATAGAGACTGTTTTGAATCTATATAAAATTCCAACACATAGTTATGGAGCATGTTTTTATTTATTGAAATCTTTTTTAGTATCTTGTTACTGATCTTTTATACTTTTAAAACTACTTTAAAACATATGATTGAGGATTTTTTTCCAATGCTGCTTTAAATGGAATTATCTTAATTTTATTTTGGGAATATTCATTGCTATCATGTAGAAATATATTTGATTTTTTAAAAATTCAACTTAAAAAATTGTATGTTTTAACTGGCACATAATTGTGCATATGGGGTATAGTGAAGTATTCAATACATGTACATATTTTATAACAAATAAGCAAGACAGATGTACAGAGTAAGACAATGGGCATAACTATCATCTCAGAGATATATCATTTCTCTGTGTTAAGAACACTCAAAATCCTCCCAACTAGCTATTTGAAATATTAAATTAATAGTTGTCAACAAACATTGTATGAAGGTTGACCTTTCTCTGCATCCTTGCCAGCATTTTCTGTGTTTGTTAATAGTCATTCTAATTGAATAATATATTTCATTGTGATTTTGATATGCCTTCAAAATAAAGTTGATTTTTGTTAATCTTGAATCCTGCAAGTAATCGCTCTGGAATTAATTAATTAACTTTTTTTGAGACAAAGACTAGCTGCGTGATGCAGGCCGGCCTTGAACTCGCTTGTGTAGCTGAGGCTGACTTTGAACTCATGGCGATCCTCCTACCTCAGCCTCCCAAGTACTGGGATTACAGGTATGGTCAGACAGTAATCTTGAATTTAATATGTAACTCATTTGCTGAACTTTAGATACATTTTCTCCAGTAACAAATTGCTAAAACTAGTATACATCATTTAATTTTATATGGCAGAATAACTGGCTGAGCCTGGAGTAACCACTATTAATTCCTATTTGTACCCTAAAGAAGCAAGTATCATACCCATTTTTCAAGTGAGGAAGAATTTCATAAGCTTTAAAAACTGTATACATGTGGCTGTGCATTTTTACATTAATACAATTGTATTTAAAGAATTCACAAGGATCTATATTAATGAATAGTTTTTAATGTTCTAATATTATTTTACAAATTTCAAATTATCCTTGCTCCTTCTTGATAGTATGATGCTATGTCAGTTGGTTAGAATAATAACCTAACAATTGATGGAACTTTCTACTTTAAATACAAATGCCTAAGAGCAGATCGCAAAAGTCTCATCCAGTGAACTGCATCTTGGTGTCCTCCCAAACACAAATCGGTTTGTTTTGCTCATATCTGTGTGGGAGGTATGAATGGCAATGCTGCCGCGTCTGGTTAAGGGTAGGACAAATTAGGTACATTTTGTATTTTGAGATAATAATATAGAATTATAAGAGAAACAGATATGTAGGTAGTAGATGATCCTCTTAAGGATTATTAGAGTTCCCTTGAGCACATCGCCACCCTCAGAACAGGTAAGAGTTCTTAGGGATTGTGATGGAGGTCAAGCAGGAGCGCTATTCTTTTGGCTATAAGGAGCTTTCCAAGGGTAGTCTGTACAACTGTGTGATGTGTTCTAAGCAAGACAATAGTATCTGGTCAAATGCATTTAGAGACTGACAATTTATATATTTTAAGGCTCTGGCACAATATAAAACAATTTTTTGTCATTTATATAGTACAGAATTACCAAAGTTTTAACAAAAAAATATATTTTTCATGGAACACAATATCTAAGACTTTGCAAAAGTATGATCATCTTAAAGAAATTTTTCATCTATCATAAAATTACTTCTTAAACAAGATTTGTGACAAATTAACTGATCTACATGCCTTAATTTCATTTGTAAAATGGATATAATAGTTGCATCTATAGTCTATGATTTTCATATAGATTAAGTTAATAATTTAGAACACTTTAATATTTTAAAGCACCTTTTCTGATTGCCAAAAGTAAATGGTATGTAAGCTTTTGTTAAAGTATATTTTAAATATTATAATTAATAATTAATAAAAACACTAAAATACTATCATTCCACTACAATGGTGTTATAATTATTTCACTATTAGCTCTCTATTGGAAGTCTTTTAATATATTATACTGAAGGGAGTAGACCTAGAGTGGCATTCATTATTTAATGATTTATTCTATAACCTGATTTCAAGTTTTCACTACCTTTGAAAATCTGAGGAATGTAGTTGACGATAGTGATATGTAATGTAAGAACCACTGTTGATTCATATTATTTTGTCTTGAGAGTCTGTATCACTTTGAATGCTCTTCTTTGATTTGTTTATGTTTGTGATACTGGCATGCTGCTACTGTTCTAGTTCTTTGTTTGTTTCTCATTTACTACTCTCTTTAAAATAAAAAAAATTATAAATCCAAATTTTACTTTATGTTGCAACCCCAGAACAAGTAAGTGACTGGAATAGGAGAACTCTACAGTCAGTAAGGCTGGCTTTGGTTTAAGCTCTTTGGATTCCTCACCATGGACTGGGAAAAAAATAGACTTTCCTGCAAGTCATTTGTAATGTGTCAAAAATTTCTAGGAAAAGAAATTTCTTTCATATAAGTAAGACAAATTTGAAAATATTACATCTATTGAATTCTTGAAAATTACTTTGTTTCTAGATTTCATTTTCTGTCAGGAGAGCCCAGAGGAGAAGTTCTTGATACCTCTTTCGCTGGAGGGATGTGTAAAACTGTCAAGAGCAGTGGAGCAAGCAATCCTTACCGTGCTCCAGCCAGTCTGGAAAACATCAATTTTGAGGTGTGACAGTCTATAATGGTGGCCGCTTCCACACCACTTGTGATTATAAGTTAAATTTCTAATGCAATATTAGTGATGAATGAAAGAGACAGAATGAAAAGGTAATTAACAATTTTAATTGCCTCTTATGTGTTCGTATTTAATCCTTCCATAATTCAATCAAATCCAGGTTATTACTGACAATTCATAGATGAAAATCTCAAGATAACTAATTTGTCAAAATTCAAACAGCTCACAAACAGTAGACTAGAGATCCAAACCCAGCATTCCTTGATTCAAGTTCATCTTTTCTTCAGTGAATATACAACTTTTAAACTGTGCCCAGCTTGATAAGTGTATCAGTTTATTTAGAATTTCTCAAACCATACCTAGTTCTCTTATATAACCATAATACTGAGACATAAAAAGTGTTAAGTTCCTAAGAAAAATCACAGTAGTTCTAAATATAATGAGGAAGTTTATCTTCCTTCTTATTTACTCAGATTTTGGGGCAGGGGGTTTCTTTTTGTTGATTTTCTTAAATGACAGGAGACAGCATACTACCTACTCTCAGAATCTATCCCCAGGGACTTCCACATAAGAGATCCCTTCTTTTTGCACCTAAATAAGCAATTTATTTCTTTCAATTTGTAATAATTAGGAAATACATGATTTTAATGGTGACGTCTACACTTGCAAATTTGACATGCTGAACAGAGTTTCATCAGAAATCTTATGGTTTCTGAGAACTACTTTATGGCTATCATATATTCAGTAATAAGTCATTCAACCCTTCCATTGAAACAATACATTTCTTAGGGGCTGGGGATTTAGCTCAGCGGCACAGCTCCTACCTTGCAAGAGCAACATCATGAGTTTGATTCCCGGTACCGGAAAAAAACCGAAAAAACCATTTCTTTACATGTATGCAAGAATTGTCCAAATGGATACATTCAATTTAAAATCACCTAGTACACACTATTGGGTTTGGGTTTGGGGAATATCTTGGGAGTCCTACTGCTATATCCTAATACCTCTGGGAAAACTCTTGCTACTATCCTTGAAATTTATGGTGTTGAACAGGCTTTGTAGATAGAGCCAAAGCCTAAATATTTATGTGTAATATTATTCTGCTTAGAGGATGCTTTTGGCCTCCTGAACAATCCCACGTTTATTTTCAAAACATAGTAATTTCCAAAAATTCCAGCATTGCTTCTATTCTGAGAAAACATACACTTCAAGCAATTCTGCAAATAACAAATGAAATGTAAGCACATTTGGATTGGATCATACTTCATATTTATATAGCACTATATAGTTCTCAAAGTATTTGTATATATTGTCTTGCTCAATTACCGTAACAACTTCCCTAGAAAGGTAGAAAATTGTTTATATCCTCCTTGCTTATAGAAGTTTTGCCTTGCTGAAGTTAAACAATTTTCTCAGAGTTATACAGCAATTAAATGGCATAGAAAAATTGGACTCTTGGCTCCTGGTTGCTGTAGTTCAGTGCTTCCTACGCTAGTTAACACATGTTTTGTCAGCTAATATATATTCTATTTTGGAGAACGTCCCATACACAGCTGGGAAGAATGTGTATTCTAGTGTTTCAGGGTGAAACACCCTGTAGACATCTACTAAGTCCATTTGTTAACAGGTTTGTTTTAATTTTAATATTTCTTTGTTGATTTTTTCTCTAGTTGATCTGTCTGTTTGTGAAAGTGGGGTGTTAAGGTCCCCCACTGCAATGTACCACCCTCACTGGGGACAATGGAGGTGGTGCATGGCACAGGCTTACACTCTTCCCTCTGACACTGCTGGGCTATCCTGGGGCATTGGTGGAGGGCAGGGTACGGCTTACACTCTCCCTACTGGCACCACCATCACTTTTCCCACCAGAACTGCTGTCCCGTGGCTGTGGTGGAGGTTTATGGTGTGGACTACACTCTTCCCACGGGCACTACCATCCCAGGGACAATGGAGGAGATGCAGGGCACAGACTTACTCTCTTCCTGTTTACACGGACATCCTAGGGCAAAAGAGTCAGTGTAGAGCATGGGTTTACACTCCTCCTGCTGACATCAATGTCCTGGGGAGTAATATTCATTTTAATTAACTTATTATGGAATTTTTGTTATTATTCAATTAAAAGAGATCTAGAAATTTCAATCTACACCATTGCCTTATTAAAGCCTGCTATAAATTAACAAACTGCACATTCTAGACAATGTGGGGACCTTAGAACCATTTTACTCCATTTATTCTCTTCTCAAATTGTGCGGCAATGTTTTGTCTCTTTGATTTTGTTTGTTTGTTTGTCTTTTGAGACAGGTTTTGCTACGCAGTTTAGACTGGGCTTGAACTCACTTTGTAGCCAAGGTTGGCCTCAAACTCACAACAATCCTCCTGCCTCAGCCTCCTGAGTGCCGGGATTACAGGCATGAGCCACCATGCCTGGCTAATGTTTTTATATATTTAATTCTTGCTCCACTTTTCTTCACATTTTATTCTAGTCCCCATAAGGAAATATTCTCATCACATTGTTTACACCACCTGTGTGCACTTATCCACAAATTGGCCTTTTCCACTTGGACCGCTTTCCTTCTCTTTAAAGAACAATTTTTGTAATTTTCATGTAGGTGTGGTAATGACACATTCTCTCCATTTGTGTTACTCTTAAAATACTTTTATCACTTCTGTCTTTGGAGAGTTTTTGCTAAATAGGGAATTTTATATCAGCAGTTGTTTTCTTTCTGCTCCTTAAGATTACAGTTCTTAGGTCTTTACCTTCCATTATTGCTGTTTAGAAATAAGTATTTGGGTTAATTATTGGTGCTTTGAGTTCTTTCTTTCTTAGTGGATTTTAAGATTTTTTTCCTGGTTTTACAACTATTTGACCATGATGGATTGAGAGGTAGTTTAGTTCAGAATTATTTATATAGTTCACCTCTATAAACTTCCAATAAAAGCATGGGGAATTTATCAGGATCCCTGGTTTCTTTGTAGTTCTTGAACTGAAAAAAAAATTGTTTTCTTTCTTTCTTCAGAAATGAAAAATATTTTTTCATTAGTACCTGTTTGCAGTATATAATGATTACATTTATCCTGCAGAGTTGGAACATGAACATAATACACCTTAATTTTATCCACTTCCCCTTCCTCTGAAATTTTTGTAGCCTTATGAACTGATACAAAACTCTGTTCAGCTTTCAAACCCCCAGCTGCCATTTTCAGAGTTGGCAATTACAAGACAGCCATGACTCTGGGCCCCTTTCTCCTGCCCCAGCTTGGTACTACTCATCCTCAATTTCTTCATAGATCTCCACTGCTTTTGTTTAAGTCTCTCTTAAGAAATTACTCAGATTTCCTAGTTGAAAGTTTAGCTTGAAAAATACTGTTGCCAGAGAGAGGCCCCAAAAGGAGGTCCTCAGAATGGTGAGCACACTAGAAAAATATCACCCTTAATATGATAACACTAATCACTGTGGATTATTTTAATTGGCTCTGTTATATACCAAATATTTTCTACCTGGAGACTTCTTTCTGAAATTCAGAAAAAGATTTAGTCATGTGTTTATTTATTTATATACGTTGTTTTACTTTTTTGAGGCAAGGTCTTGCTCTACAGCTGGAACTCATGTAGCCTCAGCTGCTTTCGAACTGCCAGTGATCCTCCTGCTTCAGCCTCCCAAGTGCTGGCATTTATAGGAGAGTGTCACCATCCCTGGCTAAAAAAAATAAGTCTCTCTTCTTTAATTCTGGAAAAATTATGTGGTACATGCTAGAATTTCTCAACTTGTATTACCTTGTGTCTTTGAAGTTTTATTTCTTCTTTATCTTCTATATTGTTCTCAGTACATTCATAACTGCTATTCTCCAATTTACTACTTCTCTCACTAGTTAGATTCTTATTTTATCTTTCCTTGTTTCAATGACTGTATTTTTATTTCTGTGATCTCAATTTTTCTTTACTTCTACTTATCTTTGATTTATATTTTCCTATATTTTTCAAAATTATTGATTTTATTCTGACAGTGAGAGCAAGATTAGGGAAGAGGAGGAAGTTCAGAGAGGGATCCCCAGCATTTGGGACCATGTTTTTTCTCTTGGGATGTTTGCTGATTTCCAAGACAAGAACTTGAGAGGCTAAACTGTTTCAATGAATTAATGGAGCTCAGGTAAAGAAAAAATGCAGTTCCTACCTTTAGTTTTCTCATTTATTCATCATATGAGATATATTAGTTGGTACTGACACAGGAACTAAAACATTTAAACTGCCATTATTTTGTCACTGTTATATTTCTTTTTTTCCCCTCCCATCTATGAGGATTTTGAAGTCCTTTGGAGAGGAATATTTTAATATTAGTTATTATTTTGTAGATTATCTTGTGTCAGATTTATGTGTATAATGTACAATTATACTGTGTTTTCTCTCTCCCTTGCAGTACACATACCTCTAGGTCAGTATTCCACAATTGTATTTACCCAGTATGCTGGAATTCTCAATATTGAAGCAGAACTTATTTTGGTAACATAGGTCTTTCATCCTTCAGAATACTGGTCATTTCCTAAACCAGCAGGATAGCTGGACCCAGGTTTGGAATCTCAAATGCTTATGCAGTTTCCAGTTAAGATAGCCCTTTAATAATGATTTTGGCTATGGAAAGGAGACCCAGGTCATCCCTGGCTTCATGACAAAAAACTATCGTGATGTGTGTAGCACTATAGTTTCTAGTTAACTACCTAGAAATTGATTGTATACTTATTCTGGGCCTCTGCTGAAGCTCAATAGGTCTGGATTCCTAGTGTACCATAACTGTCTTTTTTAGGTCATGAATATCTGGATCATACCATTTTCAAATACAAATAAAGCTTGTATGCAGATATTTTATCTTTATGCATTTGTAATAAAAGCACATGGGCAATCTTATGCCACTGCTTTGGCTAGAGTCAAATATTACCGCTATCATCAGTAGTAACAGTAGGAGTAGTGATGCCAATGATTGCAGCATTGGTCCACTTTAAATTTGTCACTTTCTAAAAATCTAATTTTTTTCTTGCACACCAGTGGTTGCTCTCCTACATGCACAATATTTTTTATGTACATTCATAAATTTTTCTAAGCAGAAGGGAGTGATTACAAATTCATATAGTCACATGCAAGCTTTTATCAATAATAAGCTTGAAAAATAAATACCTTCATCCAATTGTGCTCTTTTACTAACTTATAAAGAATGAAATATATCAAGTCTCAATATGTATCTTGACAGCAGGAAAAAATTAAAAGTTCTGAAGGCAGATGCAAATGCTAATAAAATTTCTAAAATGTGAACTTAGTGATAGTTCTGTGGGTCAAGTGTTTTCAAGACATTCCATTTATTTAATTATTTTGTTTTCGAGTTACTTAATTTTTGTCCTTCCATTAAATACATTTTTAAAAATTAAGCATATAAAAGACATGCAGACATTTTGTCAAAGGCAAACTGTATTGACTCCCTGCCAAATTTGGCTCTATATTATTATATTTAGAAATTACAAAATGGGTAAGAAGCATCTACACTGAATGGCTTTCCATCAGAAACCTTCAACAAACAATTTCTTTACCCATCAAGCAATTTCATGAAATAGGTGCAAAATTATTCTTTCTTACAATTTTCTCCAGGAGCTTCTTGTTGATTGCCGGCATGCTAATATGCCACCAAAATCTTCTTCTCTGTTCTCATTCTTTTTTCCTCTTTCTGTTAACTCTTCCCAAGGTGACAAAGTTGAGAAGGTAATCTCAGGGAAATAATCAGTGTGCATCAGACAATATAATCCAATTAATTTATTTGTTTTTTTTTGTTGTAAAGGCAGAATTATTTGTAATCCCTGGACCAAAATATATTCTGATTATTAGGTTAGGTATGATGCTCTGTTAAGTTTTTGTTAACTTATAAAATCAAATTTAGATTTTTATTTCAAATTTAGGTTTCCATTTCTATTTTAAATAGAAAGATTCGTGCAATTAGAATCACATTGTCATTTTCAAATGACTGAACAAGAGTCGGGTTCTTGGATAGGATTAGATGGATAGATATCACTCACTAGTTATATTCAAGGCTAAAATGATGTATTACTATACATTTTATGCATCTAATTAACAGGAGTTGGTAAACTGCATGTAAACCTTTTTTAACTCACCAGGAAAGTGACTGAAATATTTTAAGAATTAAATCTGTATTCCTTTGGATAGTAGTGGCATAACAGCTTCATCCAATGAGCCTTTCCCATACACAAGTTGTTTTTCACTCATGTTTCCTGGTTCTGATGTTACTTGCATTTTTCATCTATGTTAAGAGTCACAAAATTCATATTTGACCACTTTTGGAAACTGGAGTTCTTTGAACACAATTTTTTTCTGTGCTGTGTCTATATATTCAATGAGACAATAGAATACAATTTCTAAAGGAACGTTAGGTCAGTATTGTAGAAGTTATTGGAATAAGAGATAGGAGACTTAGATTTTAATCCTTATTTTTCTACTAACTGTGGTAATCATAGAAAAATCTGTGAACTTCAGTGATTACTCTTAGCTCCTAAATATCTTATTTTATATCTTACCTCATCTCATTAAACACAGAACCTGAAAGCTAATCCTTGGTGCCTTTACTTCTTCAATTAATTGCACTCAATCTATCAGCAAGTTCTGTTAATCCTTTCTGCAAAATGTATCTTGAATCTAATTACTTTCTACATCCACTACAACAGTCTCAGTCCAAGATGCCAACATCTCTCACCTTGATAAAACTTCTTAAGTAATTATAACTTCTTAAGTTATTTTTAACTTCAAAAGAAAGTGATTCTTATTTTTAAAACACAAGTTGTACAATCTTACATTTCTACTTAAAATGATGACCTAGAGTAAATTAAAATTTTTCTGTAACCTATGCAATGGTTAAGCTCAATCATCAATTTATTTGGGTTTGGAAACTCCTGGAGAGGTGACTGGATCATGAAGGTGCTATACATTAGTAAAAGTGATGATGGTAGATTAATCCACTGATATTCAGAGCTGAATGTGCTGCTGGGAGGCCTGGACAAGTTGGAGGAGCTGGGTCACTGTGGGTGTTTCTTTGAAGCGTATATCTCTGGCTGGCACTGGTAACATTCTTTTCCTGTGCTCTGCTTCACAATGACCATGAAATGAGCAACTTTGCTCAGCTACACCCTTCAACCCTCATGTTTTCCTGCTTTGGAGCAAGTTGACCATGAACTGAACCTCTGAAAGCATGAACCAAATTAAATCTTTCCACTATTAAGTTGTGGGTGATGGGTGTTTTATACCCAGAATGGGAAAGCTGACAAATACAACATATAACCTAGTGAACTTGCATGATCAGTCCTTGTTATTTCCATATTGCCAAATGCCCCTGTGGAAAAAAATTCTGAGTATTTCCATGGTCATTTCATTTCTCCTGCAAGAGCTCTCAACTCTAGTTCCTTTCCTCCATGGCTCTTTGCTGTATAGCCCAGGGAAGCTTCAGGAAATTCCTCTTCCCTCTTCTGCTTACTGCTATGCAGTGTTTTGAAGGAGAAAGTGGCCATATGCTTGAAACCCTTCACTTCTGCAATTTTGTCACTGCAGCCTTGTATAGCCAAGAGATAATACTTGTGCTTCATTCCTCCCGTGGTGGTCCCCTACCTGTGCCTTGCCCTGACTTACAGCCTTTAGCCTCTACGTGTGTCCTCCGGGCCTGTGGTAGGTCTACGGCTCACCTCTCATAGTTCTTTCTCTAAACTGGTAGCCCCTTCAGCCCTTGTTCCATCCATGTGCACTTGTGTCTGAAATTACATGATTTTAAAATTTGTCTGGCTTTTCGTATTCACCAGCATACTGGTTTCTTGCCTATGTCACAGCAGAAGTTAAATTAGCATCACTTTTTAGAAAAGCCCCAGACTTCCTCACCTCAGGTTCTTTGTAAGTGTTCATCACACTATCTGTCTCCCCAGAACTTCCAGTGTCTGGCTTCTTCAACTCTGTCTTAGTCTCTTTCCTCATGGCTGAGACACTATACCCAACACTCACAACAAAAAGGAGGAGAGATTTATTTTGGCTACAGCTTATAGTCCATGATCTTCTGACTCCAAGGCCAAATCAGCATGGCAGTGACATGTGCCAGAGAAAAGCTGCTCACATTATTGTGACAAGAAGCAGAGGGAGCAGGGAGGAGGCAGCAAGGGAGATGCACCCTTACTCTTCATCCCCCATGGCTGCCTCTAACCAGGGCATACCTACTAATAGCATGGCCACTGAACTCACCAGTGGATTAATCCATTGATCCAAAAGGGTCCCCATGATTCACCCACCATCCAAACACATGAGGCTGTTGAGGGACACCCAAGATCTGCACCATAACACAAGCCCTTAGTTCTCAGCTTCAAGGTTTCCTTTCACAAAGATCTGTTTCCTGACTACTCTTTTAAGGAAGTTTTCTGCTCTTCTCCCTTCTCATTATTCTGTTATGGGCTTCTCTTTTCTTACCCTTCATGACACTTACTGTGCTTGTTATATTTTATTAATAATTCATAATTTTTTTTTTTTTTTTTTTTTTTTTTGGGTTTTTCTCCGGTACCGGGAACCAAACTCACGACCTTGCGCTTGCCAGGCAGGCGCTTTTGCCGCTGAGCTAAATCCCCAGCCCCATAATTTATTTTTATCTCCACAATAAAGAGGAGATAATCATGTGACTTATGAGAGTAAGAACTATAGATTCCTTAATGGTGCTTTTAGTTCTCATTTGGATGAATGAATGACTGAATGAATGTCAAATGAATTGGTACATAAATAATTCAAAAAGAAAAAAGGGCTTTAATGTCTTTGAAGTAAATTATTTGCTTATGCAGTTTGTTGGCATTGGTGGATGAATTCCAAATTTATAATTCTAACCTTGTATTTACTTTATTTCTCTCTGCTTTTATTTTAATCAGTTTAATATACGTGGATCACTTGTTTTATAAATAACTCTGTGCCAGTTATTCTGAGGTATACTAGGAGGAAAGAAGATGTTAATGTAGCTGCTTTCTTCAGTATATTAACATCAGTTTAAGGAGACACAGTTATTAAATCTTGTAATCTCTCTTTATATGTGACACTCTGAAGATTGCAAACTAAATTTATTTTTTTCCTGAAACATTCTCCTCCTGTAATGCATGTTTCTACCCAAACCATCAGCATGGTTGAAGATACTGAAGCAAAACAGTTCAAAATCATCCTTAGCCATCCTCATTCTTACAAGCATGAAAGACTTGTGTTAAAATTCCAACCAGGCCACTCACATGTTAGGTAAAATAATCTTCTTATACCTTTAACTGTAAAGTTAGGGATGTTAAAATGTCCCTTCCTGTGGTTACATATAGATAAAATAAAATACAGAATATATGAGAACACATTTTTCCAGGTATGGCAAGACTGATAAGGGCAAGTGCTCAGTGAGAAACTTACTGGAAAAAATTGAACACAGGAAGCACCTGGGTGTGGGGCAGAGGCTACTGGGCTTATATGCAAGAGAAGGACTCTCCCTGGCCTTCCCTTCCTCCCCCAACACACACACACACTCTATACTTTCATGGGAATGAATCTGCATGTAGATTATTTATTGCTGGGGGCTCAGGTATCCCAAAGGATCAAATCAGCAAGTCTGAGAATATTAGCTGTTAAGACTGACTATCCTTGGGAGGAGTTAAGTAAGAGTTCCCTGGGAGAGAAGGAGTTTTTTCCTGGCTTGACCAGCATTTTTCCAGAGACTCTGAGCCTCTGGGATGATTGACCAGATAGTCCTCCTTATTTCTTTTCATAGCAGCGTCTTCCAATACAATCTAGGGAAGAAATCACTTGGATTTTTACTGGCATCTTCAGACTTTATTGTGAATCTCAGAACAGGGTTCAAGTAGTGGCAATGTGAGGCTAGTTCTGAGTACACAGTAAGGTGGGCACAGTTTTTCATGACCACTGAGTGGATGATCCATGCTGAACTATGACAATTTCAAGGCTTAAATAAGAGATTAGTCTGTAACTAGATTGTGTACAAGAAAAAATTCATGAGATTGTCTACCATTTAGAAAAGCAGATATGGTGGATACAATTATGGTGCTATCCAGTGTGTTAAAAATTGCCCTTTTGAGTTCATCTTGCATTGTGGCCATAGGTGTAGAAAGGCAGGAGCACAACTGTGGGAAGCCCAGCAAACAGGGAACAGACTGTTGGAGGCAGGAGCAGTACTCATAGCTTTTGAGATGAGTGCAAGAAAGATTTTCTCTCAGTGTCTTTATACCAGAAGTCAATAACACCTGAGGACCTGTGAAATCTTTGGTAAAATTCATATTGTAATGTTTTATTGGGATGGAACAATATACTGTTTCCTTCTCAAGGTGGGCACTGATTGGGCTGAGACCCACACAGAACCAGACCAGACCCTCTGACATGAGAAGAGTCTTTATTGGGCAGGAGAGTGATATGGTGGACTGCCCAGCGGACTAGGACAGCCCTGAGCTGAGCAAAGCATGGGGTTTTTAAGCTATTTTCTGGGGAGGGTGTCTGCGGGCCAGAACATTTGAGGTGGGGGGTGTCCGTGGGCAAGAACAACCTGAGCAGGGGTGGGTTGTTCATCAGAGTTGAACATCTGGTTCTGCCAAGGTGGATGAGGGCAGGGCTGGCTTTTGTGGTTTGATCGAGGGGAACTGGAAGGGAATGGGTGAAGAAGAAGGAATTTTTATTATTGAGAGTTTAAGTCGCCCACGGGGAGGTTGCCTTATGACTAATCAGGCACATAGTATAAAGCTTAACTGTGCTGCTCAGTGATGAGGGGGCTTACTTAATTATTCAAGTAAATTCTATCTTCAGCACAGCTTTGATTTCTCCTTTTCTTTTGATTTCTCCTGCTATGGACTTATTCTAAGAGTCCTCTAATGGGTCTCAGTATAGATACTCTTTTTTTGTCTTAGGCAGCATTATCTGTTAGGGTAAGCGTTATCTTTCTAATGTAAAATTTAAATTCTCATATTCCCTTTTTTAACATTTTCATGGGTTCCTTTTATAGAGTTGACAACATGAAGATATATTTAAAATAAAAATTTCTGAGCTCCACACTAAGAGATTTTGAAACATTTGATTTTCAGTAAGAACAATGGATATCCATATCTCTGTGTGCACTTGAGCAAATCACTTGAATTATTTGTGGTTAGTTTCTTTATCTTTAAAAAGGAGGAAAATATTACCTATCTCATAAGGTCATAGCCAGGATGCAGTACATTAATCTATGGAAAATGCTTGAAACTATGCCTGTCATACATTATGATTACTGTACTTTGAGTAATCTAGATCAAGTATACTGAAAGTATCTGTGAGAGGACAGTTTTTAACTGGTTTTCATAAAACAAAGGACCTATAACCAAAGGTATAGCAACTTTATCAGTAATTATACTGCTTGAGTTAGCTGATATTTTTGTTATAGCAAGACTTTGTGGATGAAAGAAGTGGTTTTTTTATTTATATTCTGGTGCTAGTTCACTGCCTTGTTGAGCACTGTGATAAATAATTCAGAAAGTTCACTTTGGTGATTTTGGGAGGTGATCTTGATACCTCTTTTGAGAAATAAAACTAACTCACAGTGTAAATTGCATACCCCTTAATGTGAAATCTCTACCTATGACAGGACTCTCATTTTATTGGCCCTCCACAATTTTATTTGTGTATTTTTTCTCTATCCTTTGGTATTTTAAAACAATATGCATTTAGAAATAATGAACAGAAATGAAACAGGACTCTTAAAGTAAATATGCACATTTGTGATTCCTGAGTTTAAAGGTAAAGTTAGAGTTGACCAATGCTTATGACCAAGCTAGAAAATTTGGGCATGATGATTAAAGGAATAATGATTTCTTATGAATTACCAAAGCTGAATCAAGAAGATATAAAAATCCTGAAAAACTCAATATCAGCCTATGAAATTGAAAATGTAATAAAAAAACTTGCCAACAAGAAATAAGGATTTCTGTTTAAACTAACACAAGCCTGCAAAGGCTTTAAAGAGAGTGGAAGCAAATGGACAAAGGATAGAATTCGGACTAAGGTCAGGGTTTAAGGATTCAGAGCAAACAAGCAGCATGATTCCTGATAGGAATTGCTTATTTCAGAGGAAACATTTTCTTTTTTTATTTGAAAGAGGAAAAAAATAACAAAATAACAACAGTGAAGACAAAAATAAAACAGTATAAAAAACAATAAAAATGATACAGGATTTCAGAAGACGATGATAGGACCTAACAATAGTTGTTATATCACATATTGTTATTTTCAACAAAATTGTTCAAATTATCAGATGTAGGAATGTAAGATTGATCAACAGTTAAAGACAATAACAAGTACTAAAAGACATTAAAAATGATACAGAGCTTCATTAAACAAGATGGTAGGAATTCAGCAATGGTTGTTGCTTCAAATATTGTTGTCTTCAAATTAGTTGTTCTGATTACCAGATATAAGCATGCAAAATTGGTCAAGAGAAAAAAAAATTAAGCATTAACTATTCCTTTCAACAAACCAACATACATGAGCAATACATTTATTCCAGCTATCTTTATATATACATATAAACTTTTTTCTTTTTTTAATTTTAAAGACAACAAAAACAAAATAACAAAAACAAATGTGTAATCAAAACAACATAAAAATAAGAAAATAACAGATTTCAAAACAAGCTGATACGAAATTAACAATAATTGTTATATTACATATTGTGAAACAGTTTTCTTGATTGGGAATTTATTGAGTGTGTGTTTTAGATTCTCTTCCAGTAGATCTTGGTGGGACTTAGTAAGTAATATATTTTAAGGACTCTGTAAATTGTTTTGGTGACCACCAGTCTGAGAACTACAGTGGTGTCAATAAGTGTCCCCTAAAGGTCCATGTTTAAAGGATTGGTCAAGAGGTGGGCCTAGTGGGAGGTCTTTAGACCTCCTCGGGGCATGCTACTCGGGGCATGCCACAGGGAGACTGTGGGAACTTGCTCACTTCTTTCCGTCTTTCAGTTCCTGGCCTTGAGGTGCAGTTTTACTCTGCCGTTCATGTCTGCCATGATATGTTGCCTCACCACAGGCTTAAAATCAATGAGCCAATTGATCATTAACTGAAATATTCATATAAATAAAGATAAACCTTTTCTAGTTGTAAGTTGATTACCTCACGTATTTGTTATAGTGACAGAACAGTGAATAAAAATGAATCTTCACCAGCGCTCTTATTTGGTAACAATGTCTCCTTTTTCTAAGGGAACATCATTACTTCAATCCAAGATCCTTCATTGCCTGATAACTTTATAGAATCTGAAGGTTGGTTGTGGCATTGCACTACCTTAGGAGTTACAGCTTCAAGGGAATTAATCACCATTCCCTCCCCAGCCAGCCACATATGTACTTCCAGAGGGTTAGTACCAGAGCTGCTTTTTTGAGAAATAATGAATTACCAAAGCTGAATCAAGAAGATATAAAAATCCTGAAAAACTCAATATCAGCCTATGAAATTGAAAATGTAATAAAAAACTTGCCAACAAGAAATAAGGATTTCTGTTTAAACTAACACAAGCCTGCAAAGGCTTTAAAGAGAGTGGAAGCAAATGGACAAAGGATAGAATTCGGACTAAGGTCAAAGGAACTTAGCCTTTGATGAACTTAGCCTTGAATGAACTTAGCCTTTGATTGGTATTGTTGAGTGGAGCAAATACTCCACTAAAATTGGATTTATGAGAATTTTTCTCTGAGATTTTAACTTGAGACTCAGACAAACAAGAGCTCCTTATTTTTCCTTAACTCTTGGTTCCCAGGTTTTCTATTGTGAAAAATAAAAGGAGTAAAGAAGAATGCACAAGGAATAGGTTTATGAGAAAGGAAGACAGTCCTGGCAATAATAAGTATTTTAGAGGACCATGGCTGCTGTGCTCTCATCTTATGGCACTGAAAATACAGAGGTCAAGATGTCTTAGTAATGGGGTGATTTTGGTCTTCTGCCTTGTAAAATGAGTTGCAATTAGCTTAAAAAAACTCCCAAGTCCATAGAGATCCTAAATCTATAATGGCTAATGATATCACATTAAACAGAGTCAAGATAAACAGAATCATGACTCTTCCTCCTAATCTTCCCGGCCTGTGCTTGTATGAGTTTATATGGCCAAGAGACTTTCAACTGAATTAAGGTTTTGAAATAGGGAGATTATCTGACTGTGTTTAGGGTAACCACATAAATCTGTAAAAGAGAAAGTGAGAAAAGATCATGAGTAGAAGGCGATATGATAACTGAAGCAGAATTTGGAATTATGTGATTGCTGGCTTTGAAGATGAGGAAAACAGGAATGCAGGTAGCCTTAGAATCTGGAAATAGCAAGCAAAGGGATTGTCTTGCACAGTGTACAGAGGAATGCAATCTTTCTAGCACCTTGCTTCTAACTCAGTGAGATCCATTTTTGGCTCCTGATGCCCAGAACCAAAAAGTTATGCAGATGTGTTGTTTTAAGCCAGTAAGTTTGTGCTGATTCATTAGAGCGGCAATTGAAAATTAATGTACCAGGTGAAAACAAGGCACAGTTAGAAATTTGTATGGTAGTCAGGGTCGAATCTGACTGCATTTGTGGTGCTAAATGCATGGTTTCTTGTGACTGACATCCTAGAAGCCATTTTCCTTTGTTATCCTCCATTCATTGTCCATAGTTCTATGAAAGCTTGTCCTGTGGCCATTGATTCTTATGCCCTTGCACTGTGAGAGGGCCTCGGCGTCAAATTCAGCCCTCCTCCTTTGTTACTGCTTATTTACTCTCTTTGAGAAGGGAGGCAAGGAATACAGCACTCCAAAGACCAAAGGCATTGTTTAGAACTAGGAGCAAACTGTTACAATATTGGAAAATGAGATTTCTAGTTGTGTGTGAAATGGGCATATTTATCAGAAGCAGAAGACAGTCACCTCATAAAGGAAAATCCAACCTCACAGCTCTGCTGTTGACCTCTGCTAGGGCTCCATGACTCTACGTTGTACACAGTCGGGGTGTGATCATCGCCAGTGCTCAGTGTAGCGTGATCGGCTGCTGTCAGCCCTTAGTGAAGCCAGCCTATTCATTGATAATGGAATACATTTTGTAAGGGCTTTTGGGAGGTGTTTTCTTAATCTATTCTCATCTATTTTTCAAACAGAAAAGCAAACAACTTTTCCAATGGATGACTATCTTTGACGAGCCACCAAGTCCGTCTTGTTTCTTGGGTGCCTATTGTATTTTAATATTATATAAGCAGGTGTTTTTTTAGAACAAACTCTGATTGTGTATTATAGCTACAAAGTCATTTCCAGATTCAAAATGAGTACATGTTAAAATATGTTGTATTCTGGCTAAAATAACAACACTCTTGTTATTCTCAAGTTTCACTTTGAGACAGAAAGAAAATCTTGGGGCTGGGGATTTAGCTCAGCGGCAAAAGCGCCTGCCTGGCAAGCGCAAGGTTGTGAGTTCGGTTCCCGGTACCAGAGAAAAACCAAAAAAAAAAAAAAACAAAAAACAGAAAGAAAATCTTTTACTTATGATTATCTCCCTTCCAGTTGAATAGTGTGAATAGAAATGGCATTATGTGGTTTGTACAGCATTGTGTGGTTTTACAGAAAATTGGATACTGCTTTGGAGTGGTAGCTGTAGTTTCACAGATACACCATTAATCCATGTTATGGTGGAAAACCTGTAGTTTCTCAAAAAAGCTTATTTTTAAATATTTTTTAAGTTACAGACAACTTTTCAAGAATAATACAAAGAACTCCGTATATAATCAAGAATGACTAATTCTCTACTTCTTTGAACACTATACACATCATATAATTTCTAACTACATATTTTCTCTCTGAACATGTAATTATATACATATGTGAATTACATACATATATAAACTACATACACATATATAATTTCTATTTTCTCTCTGTTTATGTATATCATCTCTTTTTTCCTTGAGCCATTTGAGAGTATGAGTTTATTCTTATAGACTTCATTTATATATCCTAAGAACAGAGTAATTCTTTTATTTTTGGTTATCTATTGCTCTATAGCAAATCAATCCAAACTGAGAGGTGTGAAGCCCTTGTTTCTTTGCATTGCTCCTGGTTGCTGTGAGTGAGGGACATGGAGTGAGGAGCGCGGTGACGGCTTGTCTCTGCTCCACGCTGTCTGATGCTTCCTCTGGTAGGACTGAAACCTCAGAAGGTTTCAAACATCGAGGATCTGGAAACACCTGAAGCCTTTATTCACACATCTGGTTGTCTAGATAGCTCAATGTCTGAGCTAAGCTGTGGTTGTTGTATGAGGCCTCTACATCTGACTTCTTCATGTGCTTTTGGTTTCCTCATACAGTAGTATGTTGGCCCTAGGGTCACTGGGCTTGTACTTTGGCAGTTCAGGGCACTGAGGATCAGTGTTTCTGTGAACAAGCCAAGCCCTTCAAAGTCTTTTTGGTAGCCTCTAAAGATACGCAGTGTCACTTTTGTATTTTTTACTGTCAGAGCAATCACAGCCTGACAAGATGCAAGGAAGGAGGGGATTGGAACCAGCATCTCAATGAGATGAGGGCCAGATAATTCTCAGCCCCTTTGTAACCACCACAATGAGCAGAGTGCAATTATATAATCAATAAATTAACATCAGTACAGCAGAGTCAGCCCTAGCCTTGCCCATGTTTGAATTCTGTCTCTGGCTTTTATAAGTTGTATTACATTTAGCAAGTAACTAGTCTCTAATTTTTTAGTGTTCTCATCTCTAAATGAGGCCTGTAACACATGTCTTTTAGAGTTGTTGTGAATGTTGAAAAAGATGATTATATGACAAATTTGTTGCCTAAGAGTAGCTTACTAAGCCTCAGGTCTCCCTCTTCAGAGAAATAAACATGATATTGATTGCTTTGTAAGCAATTGGTTATTTGGGAAGCCTTTGAGGTGACTGGCTTTCTAAGAAATAATGACGAGGTTCATTATAAACTTATATTTTTACCTATTAAATTCAACTTATGAAGATTCATCTCTTCTTTATTAGATACAAAATAAGTACCTTCAACTAACTGGAAATACACTTCATATTTTTATCAACATTCCAGTCATTTAAGCAGCAAAATTTATCCTGTAACTTATTCATGTTACTAAAGCACAAACTGCAAAAATATGATCATTTTTTACTTAGGATACTTTGGCTATAAGTAGCAGAAAATGCAACACAAAAGTAGTTTAAACAATAGAAAAAAATTATCATTTTATAAGAGTAAAACCTAAAGCTTTGACAGTCCAGAGCTGGCCAATTCAGTGGCTGAGTGACATCAATTGTCCAGCTCATCCCACGATTCTGCTGTAGTTTCCTCTCTTTTGGCATAGACCACCAAAATTGCATGGGGTAAAGAAGCCTGCAAGTATCCCAATAATCACCCTCAGACATGGCAGAATTCAGAAGAACAGGTCATTTTTCCTGGAAACTACTGAAGAATGAGAAGATGCTTCCCTGAAGTTCTCCAGAAGATGCTCCTCACCCCTCATGCAGCAGACTAGCATCATGTCACATGTGTAGATCACACAGACAGGGAAATGGGACCGCTGGATTGACCTGAACCCATTGACATTTACTTCTAGGGTTGGGATTGAGACTACAACTAGTCTCTCCTAAGACACCATCCTTCAGGGAAGGATGAACAGATCTTCAGGAAGATAGAAAAATGAAAAATACCTGCTAAAATATATTAACTAAATTTTAAGTTAGAACACAATGGTAGAAATTGGAATGAAAATCCAATTTTGTACATCTGCATGATTAGCAAATGCACAGAGTTCTTTAAAGTGAAATTTTGGCAAACATTCAATGAGAAAAGTAATGAGAATTGCGTGATAATCAAGGAACATAAAGTCAATTCAATTAACTTTGAAATGCTTTTTAAAAAAATATTGAACATTTCTGAGATTCCATAGACTTACTCAAATACAAGAGTTTCTTAGGAGAATGTTTATCAGTTTTCTCTGAGTGTTTCCATTTTAGGCCAAGCAAGTGACGCCTACATAAAAAATTCATTATGTCATTATAATTCTAGTTTCTCCTAATCAATTTCTCATGAAGTGATAGACGCAATTCAGAATGTATTTAAAAACTAAACATAATTACTCCTTTTTTGTAATTTCAATTTGTTTCTCTGTTTTTCCCAAATATATTAATGATTATAGGTCTTGTTAAAAGAAACAGCAGTTCCCATTTACTCAGTAACTCTTGGAGGAAAGCAAATGTGATGCACTTTGAGAAAGCGAGGCCCATAGTGTGTTACCCCAGGCTGTGCGAAACCCGGGACATCTTCGGGAAGCCTGGTGAGTCTGGGGTCTGCCTCCCTGACCAGGGTGCAAGGCAGGCAAAACCTTGGGCAGCCTCTGGGGCCGTGGGGGCTACCTGCCACACCTATAGTGTGTAGGACCAGCTGGGCTGCCACAACTCACCAGTACAGGAGCTACAATGAGCACTGGGGATCTTCAGACTCTTGTCCTACCACTCACACACAATCAGGACAGTGAGACTGCACTATAGGGAGTCTCTACTTCAAAAATGACAAAATGGAGGAGCAAAGTGCAATCCCAGACCTCTACAATACCCAAAACAAGCCCAGGAAGCTTCAACACAGAAGATCCTGGAAGTAAGACACCTGAAATTTCTGAAATGATAGCAACTGAAGTAAAGAAACAACTCCATCAGGCCATAGAAGACATCAGATCAGAAATAATAAACTCAAGTGAGAAAAGAAATGACAACAATAATGGAAGAAATATTCAGCATATCCAAAGATGACAGAGACAAGAAAATAGAAGAGCATAGACAACTCAATGAAACCTTCAGGGAACAATATAGAAAAGAACTAGAAGATATGAAACAGATGCAAACAGATATCCAGGAACTTAAAAATTCCATTGAAAGCTTGCAAAACCGCTTGAATGAAGCTGAAGATAAACTTTCAGACCTTGAAGACAGCATTGCCACCAATGAACGTGAAAGGAGGGATCTCTTAAAAACAGCAAAGAACCAGGAAGTGACAATTCAACAACTGCAAGACCGAGCAAAGAGAAACAATGTCAGATTAATAGGTATTAATGAAACAGCAGGTGTCAACACAAATGGCATAAAATGACTATTTGCAGAAATAATAGCAGACAATTTTTCAGGCATGGTAAAAGAATCGGGCATCCAGAGAAGCAAAGCAAATAGAACTCTAGTTAATCATAACCAAAATAAATCTACACACAGACAATTAGTGATCAAGAACCCTGAAACTCAACAAAACCTCAGAATATTAAAAGCTGGTAGAGAAAAGAAACAGATCACCTATAAAGGAAAGCCTATCAAAATCACAGCAGACTTCTGAAAACAAACCACCAAGGCAAGAGCTTGGAGTGAAGTACTTCAGATACTGAAAGAAAACAACTTCCAACCCAGATAGCTGCAAAGCTATCTTTCAAATTTACTGGAGAAATAAAATATTTTCATGATAAAGAACAACTGCAGAAATTCATGAGCCCCAAAACCAATCCTAAAAAGAGTACTAAAAGATATATGAGAAAGAGATAAAACAGACCACAATTTCAAGAACAACAACAGAAAGGAACTGACAAGCACAGCAAGCAATTAAACAGAGGAAAAAAGGATCCAACAACAGGAAAACAGCAAGACAAAGATAAGCCAGTATGTAGTCATTATAGCCACCAATGTAAATGGTCTCAGTGCACCAACAAAAAGAAGCAGACTCTCAGAGTTGATGGGGAAACAAATGCCAACCATATCCTGTATACAAAAAACACATTTAACTCAAGAAAATTCAAAGCCTGAAAATAAAGGATGGAAAACAATACTCCACGAGACAGGAATCCAGAGAAAAGTGGGTGTAGCTATTCTATTTGCAGATAACGTGAACTTTAGACCAAGAACAATCAAAAGAGATAAAGGTCACTACATACTTGCTAAGGGGAAGCTTCAAGAGGAAGAGTTAACAATTGTAAACATCTATGCACCAAATATAGGAGCACCCACCTCTATAAGACAAATTCTAACAGACATGAAAAATGAAATAAGTAGCGAAACAATCATAACAGGTGACTTTAACACACCATTGTCACAGAGACATAGATCAACTAGACAAAAAATTGGGAAAGAAATAGCAGAACTTAACCAAACATGTGAACATATGGACTTAGTGGACCTTTACAGAGTGTTCCATCCAACAGCATCAGAATACACATTCTTCTCAGCTGCACATGGGACGTTCTCTAAAATAGGCCATATACTAGTACATAGAATATGTTTACGTAAATGCAAAGGAGTTAAAATTATTCCATGTGTACTATTAGACCATAGTGCAATGAAATTGGAAATTAATGACAGAAGAAATCACAAAAGTTCCAGAGACAGTTGGAAATTAAATAACATCCTTCCTGAACAATCAGTGGGTCACAGATGAAATCAAAGT
>NW_004955426.1:25382364-25406105 GCF_000276665.1 Chinchilla lanigera | reverse complement strand
GGGGGCCCACCCTCCGGGAGCCAGCAGGCAGGAAGCTAGCCAGCCGGAAGACTCACAGTTAATTTTCAATTGTGATAAATAAAATAAAATGCTTCACTGAGGGTTCTGTTAGAGAAGTTTGTGTTATTAAAAATACATGATGGATAACAACATCCTCTAGTTTCATGGTTTTGAATTTTGGTATGGATTTACTCTCATGCAAGGGTCCTGTTTTATTAAAGTGAAATTCATTGTGTATCTGCTATGTCCTTGCCTACTGGAAAGGAGGTGGCAGTGATATCAAATAAGGAATGTTTGGGGTGTATTTCTAACAACCTAATCTAAATTCCCCTAATTCACTATTCATGGGTCTTATGTCCACATTGTGTTGACATCAAAGATTGTTAGGTTTTAAATTTTTTTCTTCACAGTCAAATATTGGGCCATCTCTGTTTATTTGGCATGGAGGATATAATATTCTAAAGGGAACTGAAAGGTTTTTTTGCTCTTGTTGATCAAAGTGGTCATGGCTCTATGAGAGTAGTAAACAAGCACACCTCATCAGCCTAGCACATTTCATCAGATCAGTTTGATGCGAATTCTGAATGTTCCAGACATTTCTCTCCCTGGAACACTAAGTAAGCCCTTTGAGTCTTTAACAGATCAAACTTTGACTGCAAGATTAGCAATAGTGAAAGTGCTACAAGACAGAAAAGAAAATGTGATGTCCAGATACTCCTTTCCATTTGTGTTAATAATAACAAAATCCATGTGTTGGATGTACATTTTACTGTAGGCTTTCTAGTAATGAGATATTCATTCATTCACATATATGTGGAAAAATATATGTATCTAAACCATAGAACACATAGAGTGAATTGCCATTTTACTCTTTTTTCACGTGAAAAACCTTTTTGTCAAAAAGGTTTGTCTAAATTTAAATAACTACTGATTATCTTCAACTGTTACCAAACTTGGAAGATGCAGGCTTGGTTTTTATTAACTGTATAATTTTAAAAATCTATTCCCCTAAGATTTTTCTGTACTTATAATTTTTTAACTGCTACTTTCTTTCTACTTTGTACTATACTGGTGTAAGTATACCTTTAAAAATCTTTCCATTACACTATAAACCCCTCTATAGTCTCTGCATGATTACAGACCTGACTCTTGTGACTTGGCAGGTATTCAGAGCATGCTCAAAATTAATGTAAGCTCACAAGCCAGACCTCCCTCATAGGGCAAGTCCAGATGAGGAAGATCTACAAACCCACAGTACATGAATGCAGGCAGAATTAACTGTCTGATCCTCTCACCCAAACAGAGGAGAAAATATTCAAAATGACTTTTCATGATAAATTGTAAAAAAATCACAGGCTGTGTCTGAGATGATTTGCTGCTGCTGGATGTAATACCTGACACCCATAGCTTAAAGGAGGAGAGTTTAATTTGGCTCACATTTTACAGTAACTCGGTCCAGGGTCAGCTGGCTCCAAGGTAGAAAGAGGCCCTAGTGGAGCAAAGCTGCTTATTCAGGGCAGTGGTGAAGCAGAGCAGGGAAGCAGTGCTAGGGAGGAAGGACTAAGAGACCAGACCAGACACACCCAGAAGTGCGCTTCACCAACCTCCCAGGCAGACGCAAAGCCAATCTAGTGGACACAATCAAGCTGAACTGTCACAAATTAGAGAAAATCTAGAACATATAGAAGAATGTAAATAGAAAAACTATTTCAAATTTCAGTAATCAGTATTATTTTCCTACTTATTTTTAAAGGCATTTATGTACACACATACTTTTCATAGCAATAATCACATATAGTTTTATATCCGGTTTTAAACTTTTTATTATGTCCCTTAAAATCTTTTTTAAAAGATGCTTGTCAGTGGCTTCATACTTTTTTATCATCTGGAGGGTCCAAAGTTTATTATTGGACATTTAGGGCCTGTCATTGTTTGCTCTTATAAATAATGTTGTGGTGAACATCTTTCTATATAAATTTCTTGGAGCACAACTTTCAGTGCACCATCTGTCCCCTCAAGTCCCTTGATTGGTGACACACGTCTCTGCTAACTGACACTGGACACACGGAGCTGAAGCTGTGTAGCCAGAACTTGTCAAGAAGACAAATGTGGCAGCAGTGGCCTGTCTCACATTCATAAAACAGACTAGGTAAAACTATAATTTTCCGGGCCATTTGTTTGCTTTAGAAGTGGGATGCCTCATCGATTCCACTTGTGATGTTTTCCAAAAGAGTGAAGGTGACCTTAGAGAGCCAGCCATTTGGAATCCAATTAATCAAGCTTCAGGGCAGGTTGGCGTCCAACACCACCCAGAAGCCTCATGATCCGTCAGACTCCGGTTCCTCAGGAGGAGAGGTTAGGAAGGGATGAAGACACAGGGGAGCTGTGAATGCTCTATGGAAACCACAGCACAGGCTTCAAAACGGAGGTGTGTCGACTGGGAAGGTCAAAAGGGATAATTACTAACAAACTCTGTAGCTTGAGGGCTCTATTAAGACTGCTAAAAGGAAGAGCCTTTACTTAAGCTTGTGCGTCATCTCACCAGATGACTAGAACTTTAAGATTATGATTTAAGGATCATGCTTATATCTGTGTTTTCAAGAGGTCTGCAGTATATGACACATTTATTCAGAAAGTTTGTTGAACTGAGAGCTTCATTAATTTTATAAGTATATTATAGAACCAAGAAATTAAAAGCTACATAAAAAAGACCTGAATTGATGTTCAGTTACTGAAGCTGCAAGTGTGAATGCTTAAAATTCACATCTAGTACCCCAAAAGAATAAAGCTTCTCCCTTTGATGTGTAATTTAATCTCCTAGGACAGAGTTAAAGATTTGATGACCAAATTCCAGGTATTTAATATATTGCAGTTTGGCTTTCTGCTTCATAATGATAATTTTACCACTAGCTCTTAACACCTATTGTACTAAACTACTATATTAATATCAGTGTAAAAAATTCAACTAGCTCTGGTATGCAGGTTAGTCAAATGCAAACTTCTATAGATTAGTGCATTCAAAAACTTCTTTGAAACAAGGGTAACTAAAGGGATGAAAAGACCAACTATACTCTGGTTTCTCTTCAGATCATATAAATCTTTCACCTTTTACTAAAAGACCAACTAGTCACCACTAAAAAGGAAGATTGCTACAATTAAAAGAATTGAGTACTTTAAAGCAAATGTGACTGATTTTAATCAAGCATATGAATATAATGGCTGGTCTGCAACAGGATTCCTGCTGCCTGTGCTGACAGTTGGGGAGAGGACACTAACTGGTTGTGGGGTCCCAATGCGATGGGAGGCTGGAGAGAAAATGCTACAAAAAATGGCTTTGGCCCCAGATGGCTCACTTGATTTTTGACAACCCTTAGGCTGTAACTACTGGTTAGATCCTTCTTGCGTATCTCTGTCTTCCTGAGAAACCACTTTGAAGATACCAACATGTATTACAGCAGTCATTGATATTTTCCTACTAATCTATCCATAACTCTGTAATGTTTGTATTGTTCCTATCCTATTTCATAAATGGATGCATGTTTATTATTATGTGTTTCCTACGACAACCATTGAAAATAGTTAATGTTTATTCAATAGGTCACTCATGTATAGTTCTATTTATTTTCTTTTGAAGATACCTAAGTAGAGTACAACAACTATTGATAATCTCCTACCTCTTTTGTCTGTAACTCAGTATTATTTGTCTATTTGTTTTCCTCAGAAAGTATCTTGTAGATAACAATATGTAAAACAATAACCACTGATAATTTTCTACCACTTTGTCTGTAATTTGGTAAGCCCCCCCCCATTATTGTTATTCTTCTTTTACTCTTTAAAATAAAAAAAAAAAAGAATATAATGGCTGGCATAACTCTTTGATTATACTGTGGGACATAAGCAGGAACTATCTGTTTCTAATCTGCATTGAAATGTGTCTGCCAAAAAGATGTGTTGAAGTCCTAACTTCAGGTAGTTGTGAATGAAATAGGGTTTTTGCAGATGTAATCGAGCCTTTGACTGGGCCTGAACCCATGTGATTAGCACCCCTGTAAGACAAGGAGACAGGATAGGCACTCACAGAGGAAGGGTGAAGGAGAGGGCTGGGTGATGATGGAGGCAGAAGCTGGTGTGCTGCATCGAGAAGGAAAAGAATGCCATTGGTGGCTGGAAACCACGAGGGTCTGGAAGAGGGAAGGAAAGATTCTTACCTGCGGATTTCAAAGGAGCAAGGTCTTGATGACACCTCGATTTCACAGTTCTAGTCTCCAGACCTGTAAGACAATAGTTTTGCTATTTTAAGCCACTCAGTTGTGGCACTTTGTCACAATAGCCTCCGCTTTCATTATGTTCTGCCAAATTCACTTTCCTTGCCCCTTAATTAAGTCTGGGACAGATCACATAGACTTTGGGTCAGTTTGTATTTTTAAATGTTGGCTCAGCTTAATTCTTCAGCCTCACAATTTGTTTTCATCACCTCCTTCCTTGGCTGTGGCCAGTGCCACGCTTCCCTCTTCTCTGTGTGTCTTCATGTGGAGCCACAGGAGTCACCAATTTCCCCATGTATCTCGGTACCTGGGACTCAGGCGGAGAGAGGGCTATATTCGTCTTCCCCAGGCATGCCACCTCACTCCTTTCTCACCCCGAGAGTGGGGCAGACCACTCCTGTAAACACAACACAGGAAATGGGCTCAGCTCAGAGAAGGAGCAAGACCTTCAGGAACCATCTTACCAGCAGGAGGCCCAAAGATTTCACAGGATCCAGCAAGACAAGTGACTGTATATTTCTCTTGTATGTGCTTCCACAACCCACAGATGATGCCCATGGGACTTTGGTCACTGGTCTGCAGGTGTTCTGCCACTGATCCAGGCCAGGAATATTCACTGAGATGGGAGATGGGAGCAGCCTGAAGGAAAGATGTGGAGCTCCGGGAATGTCTGACATGCTTTCGCTATCTCATTGCTGCCAAGTTCTGCTCCCTTACTGATGATATCACACAAGGTCAGTAAGTTGCCAAAAATCACATAGCACAAAATACTTGTTTAGATTTTTACTGTGCACGTGCAGGCTACATAACATATGTTGACTCACTAGGAAATAGAAGGCCAAGGTAAAAAGCCTGAGCTCGGCCATCTTGGGTAACCTGACCATGCAGCAAGAGATACTTTCAGCATCTTCTTCTTTGCCACCAAGGGCAGGAAAAGACTTAGTGAAGAATAGGACACCCAGTGTAAACACGGCATGCATGAAGCTGTGGGTTTCCAAGGCCCTCGCCCTTCCCTCACTGAGTCCTGTTACATCACCTGCAAAGTTGCAGATAGAGGAGCCAATTCAGTTTTGAAGAAAGTTTCCCAACTGCATTGTTAGTGGTGCTCTTTAGGATGTGGGAATATTTCATATTTTTTGCTCCTCCATTGTCTTTTGCATGCCAAAGGCAGGACACTTGCAGGAGTAACACTACTGTCATAGGGAGACAGTGTGGGTGGCATGACTGTGAAAAAGATGGATCACTGAATTCTGGGGGCACATTACACACAAAGGAAAGGCAGGAGGCATCACAATTCCTGACTTAAAGTTATACTACAAAGCTACTGTGATGAAATCAGCATGGTACTGGCACAAAAACAGAACTCAAGATCAGTGGAACAGATTAGAAGATACAGATACAACTACATACACACTCAGTCAGCTTATCTTCGACAAAGGGGCCTAACATGTTCAATGGAAGGAAGATAGTCTCTTTAATAAATGGTGCTGGAAAAACTGGCTTTCCACATGCCAAAGACTGAAACTAGACCCATGTCTTTCACTATGCACCACATTAATGTCAAAATGGATCAAAGATCTAAATATTAAAAGAGAAACACTAAATTTATTGGAAGAGATAGTAGGTAAAAATCTTGACGACATTGGGGTAGGCAGAGAGGAGAAAGGAACCCTACTCCACTGCTGGTGGGAGTGTAGATTGGTGAAACAATAGTGGAAATCAATTTGGAGATTCCTCACAAAACTAGGATTGGAAGTCCCACTGAGCTCAGCTATTCCCCTTCTGGGTATTTTCCCAGAAGAATTAAAGACATCATACCACAGTGATATATGTGCACCTATGTTTATAGCAGCACAATTTGTTATAGCTAAATCTTGGAAATAACCCAGATGCCTATCCACTGAGGAATGGATAAAAAAATTGTTGTATTTTTATACAACGGAGTATTATTCAGCAATTGAAAAAGATAAACTCAACTCTTTTGTAGATAAATGGATGCAACTAGAGACCATACTCATAAATGAAATAAATCGGACCCAGATGGATAAACATCATCTTGTCTCCTTGGTGTAGGAACCTAGGAGACTAGATAAAACTCAAAACGTACAACAGATGATAGGAAAGGGAAAGAACTTGCTCAAAGGAAAGAATGACTGGGATGAGGGAAAGAAGAAAAATGAAAGAAGGCAATATATAAATATATATATTAATAGCTGTGATAACTGCATTTTTAATGTCTGATGGTGTACTGAAATGAACAGTTAATGCTTACAATTTTTTATCTTCTGATCGACTTTGTATGCTTGTGTCTGGTGGCCTGAGCAACTAATTTGAATGTAACCATATGCAATGGAACTACAATGGTGAACTCCTACCATCTTGTCTAGTGAAACTCTGTATTACGTCCAATGTTTTATCAAAGAATTATTTTTTTATTCTCTTTAATGGTTTGAGCAATCTTTCATTCTTACATCTGGTAATCTAAGCAATATAGCTGAGGATATTGATATGTAATGTAGCAACCACTGTTGATTCATATTATTTTGTCTTGAGACCCTGTATCACTTTGAATATTCTTGCTTTGATATGTTTATGCTCTTGATACTGGTATGCTGCTACTGTTCTATTTTTGTTTGTTTGTTTGTTTCTCATTTACTACTGTCTTTAAGATAAAACATTTTTAAAAATTTAATAGTATAATTTTTCAATACCATATTTGATATTTTTATGCTTCTAGTTACATGTATCTTTTCTCTAGGCGAACTGTAAGTGCCTTGTTTTAGAACAATAACTGCGTTCCATCTGTATGACCTACTCAGTTCTTAGAAGGATGTTCAGTTAATTACTCTGGATTGATTACAAGTTTTGAATTTTGGTTACAGATACAAGCATATACGAATAAGTATTTTATGGATGTGAAAATTAATATAATCAAATTATTAGAGTCAGCCTGAGAGTTGCTAATGATGTCATTAATGGATAGCTTTTTCTAAGCAGATATCAGTTCTTTCCCATGTGTCTCAATTTATGGGAGAGAATTGGAATACTGAGGAAGATACTCACATGTTCCATATACATAGATATCTTGCCTTTAGTAGGAAACATTTGATGAAAAAGTATGCATTTTCTTCTGATCTTCTCTGTCAACCAGTTATAGGAGATTCTAGTTGTGGAAAGTCTTCTCCACTGTTGAAAGGGTAGGAGTTTTGAGACTACCAGGGGACTGTCCCATTTTTGGTGAGGAAATCAGTTCCCTGGCTTTTGGAAAGGCATGGTGACAACTCTCTTAGTATGATTGTAGCTTAAATCCTCTGAGCCCAATTATTTTCTGACTACAAGCACCAAACAGTCCTTCCCACCACTTTCACTGCCTAATTTTTCAACACTCAATGCTCGTATTTTCATGCTTATGAAACATTTCAGGCTGAGAAGTTATCTCTGCCTCATATAGCTCTTATCACACACTTCTTTGCATTAAGGTGATTCACACAATTGTCATGTCAATTTAAATATTACTCCTCTGACTACCATCAATAATTTGAAGGGTACAAAGGGTTCTTTGTCTTCAGCCAGCTCACTATTCCTTGTGTAACAGTTTCCACATCTTGGATGCTAAATGGATTTTGCTGAATGAATTTCACCTTCCTTTTGGTTGGTGGTGGATATTTTTGAAATTTTGACAAAACATTTACTATCCATAAAAATAGGCTCCCTGGGGAAGCCATTCCTGCTCTAACTTTTGGGAAGTGAACTTCATGTTATTTTGAAGCTGGGCTTTAAACTTTTTATTTCATTTTAGAGAAAAAAAGGGAAAGAATAACAAAGAGCACAGTGTAATCAAGAACACAGTTTAATCAAGATGACTTCAATTCAACTCAAAATTACTAACATCCCAAATTGCCATGAGTTTGTTGGATATAAAATACATTGGTAGCTTTCTCTTTCTCTGCAAATGCGTTAGTTTTTACACTGACCATGTCATCAGTAAAAAATGCACTAAGTTTTCTGATTATGTGCAGGACCCAAAGTACTTTGAATTACTGTACTGAAATAAATCTTTTATTAAGAAACATTAATGTGTTGTGTTGACTATCCCAAAACATTCTTCTACTTTGAATAGTATTGGTTAAGCATCCATATATTTTAGTATCTTTTTTGGGACAAATTAGATTCCAGGAGTGTGTGGGCACTTAAAATGCATGTATAACAAAGGGGTAATAGCAAAGGAGATATTTTGATGGAATTGTTTGCTGTCAGTTATTTTACAGTGAGACCGACTTGAATAGTTTGTGGGAAAAATAGCAAAACTATAAAATTCATTTTAATAGAAAGTTTCTTGAATTTCTTTCCTCATGATAAATAAGGAAGAAAGAATGCTGACTTTAAACATAATCCCAGATACCTTATCACTTTGTTATCCTTCCTCCTATCCAAGTTCTTTTACTCTCTCTATTTTTGATGATAATATTTTTTAATTTTTTTTTTTTCTTTTTGGCAGTACCGGGGATTGAACTCACAACCTTGTGCTTGCCAGGCAGGCGCTTATGCTGCCGAGCTATATCCCCAGACCCCATGGTAAGATTCTTATACTACATTTCTCTGGAAAAATTTTATATTTAAATGTAGAAAATGTACTGCATAATAAATCAACTCTTTTCTACCCAGATTATTGTTTCTGAGAGAATTTTCCATTGACTGATAGAGTTTGGTCAAATATCCAAAAAATGAGCAATAGGGTTTATATCTCCAATAAAATAATAGGATGATTTCATAGTGATTAGAATTGAGCAATGTATATCTTATACCCTGCTATGTGGTCTTGTGGTAGAACTGCACTGCTCAAATGTGGCATGAAAGTCAGAAGCCCCAGGCACTCACCTCTTGGATTACTGCTAGCAGGTAGCCCACTCACTGAGCCACCATGTCTACCCTATGTCATGGGTCAGAAAAACTGAATCTTGATAATCGACTTTATATCGATCAGAAAGCACATAGGTTTGGGTTACAAGACCTCTATTCTCCCTGGGACTGAGCTGAAAACTTCAGGGCGTAACGTGAAAGAAGAGTAAAGGGGAAGAATATGTTTTTTTATCTTCTTTCTTGCAAATGCAAGATAGTTTTAGCAAAAGTCAGATGCAACAATGCAGCAAGTTTCCATTACATACTCTATGCTCACATTTAAGATACATTTTTGAAAATGTGTCTTAAAGGAAATCTAGTTTGTGTATTTCAGTTCTGTTAAATTCTAATCTGCAACCATTTTTGCCTATTACATGAAGCTTTGTTTTGGCTATTTCAGGGTCAGACTTCATCTCAGACCAAGTGTACTGCTGTGAGTTCCTGCTTCCAGGCAATTCACAAATGTAATACCTGTTGCAATGTACTTATAAACAATGGAAATGTAATGCCACTTAAGTATTAAATTGCCAAAGATGTAAAGGAGTGACAGTTCCAAGGCTTGGTGAGGGTATGGGGGATAGTCTCTATTGTATGATACAGACTGCAGTATAACATGTTAAAAATATTTCTGAAAAGTAAATTGATGCATTGTGTCAGGAAAAATTTTTTCTTAAAGTAATATTTACCTAAAAATTACATTTTCCTAGCTATATTATAAGGAAATAATCTTAGATCATAGATGTACGTGTGATAGACATATCTGTCACAGCATGTGTATAATAGCAAAATATAGAGGGACATTCAAGACCCTACCCCAAAATTGATTCAATAAATCACAGAAAGTCCTTATAGTCTTTTGAAGATATCAATTAATTTGTGGTAAAATATGATGACAGGGAAATAGTTTCATGACATATTAAATGAAAAACACAAACTTACAAAATGACACATAGAATATAATTCTATTTTATATTTTAAAATTTATATTATGTGCAGAGTCACTCTTGAGATGTGTGAGACCTCAGGGAACATTTTATGTGGGTGATTATCTGTGTAAATAATTAGTCATCCAAATTCAAGTGTCAGCACCATCTTGGAAGACTAATCTCAAACAATTCTGAGCAAGAAAGCCCTTCTGGCCCCATGGGAGCAATTTACTGACTGGACCGCTCCCTAGGAGTGAGAGTCCACCTCTGGGCTACAAAGTCCACTACAGCCATGAGTCATAGAGCTTTCTGTTGGCCCTATGAAAGGTGGGGAAGGGAAGCAGGGCAGGTTTGGAGAATTTCTACAGGAGAAAAAGTGGGTCCAGGACATTTTTTTGAACACATTCAGCCCTGGCTGGTTCCCAGTACTGGAAGAGGTCTTGAAGAAATTGCAGGAAGATGCTCCTTGTAATCATAGCCATGTAAAACTGAATCCTACCTGGGTTATACTGTTGATCCAGTGAGTCTCAATCACCAGACAAAAAACTGACAATACTAATGAAGGTCCTCTAAAGCTGAGCGTGGGAAGGAGTGCCTGAAGCATGAAATCAGGACAAACGCTCTTCCCAGGAGGTCTAAGAGTAACATGGGTGACACATGCACAGAAAAGGGTTGGAAAGAGAACTGCCACAAATATTAAGGCAATTATTCCTCATTGTGGGTAGTGATAGTTTCTCTTTCCTGTTTAAATCATTTAAATATTATTTTATAATGAAAGGAAAATTTTGAAAAGATGAAGAATAAATGTGAAACACCACCCCATACGAGTGAGAGCATCTCTAGCCCAAGGTCAGCACTGACTTGCCTGAACATTTTCCCAGTCATAGCCGGTGTCATAGCCACAGGACTCTTTCTTTGTGCTGCTTGTTCAAGTTTTGTCCTTTCAAGGCCCCATTCTACCTCCTGGCAGGAACCAACATGGAAAAATGGGAATGCTGATCACTTAAATATTTCTTGGCCAAAAATGTAGAAGCAGATGAAGTAAAAAAATGATTGGGGTCCATATCCAGTATACAGAGATCTTTGGAACAGTGACTTCCCAGAGAAGGAAAGCAGATATTTACATAGGGGAAGCAGATGGCAAAGGGCAAATTTAATATTTTAATTTGCCTCCCACTTATCTTCTTCTTTCCCCTCAATTTCTCTTATTTCCTCCAAATTTTCTCAGGCCTTCATTTCACCTTTCGTGCTGCTTGAGATTCATTTTTTTAATTTCATCTTAATTTTATTTCCAATTGACTTAAAATTCCTATTTATTTGTTATTAAAGCCTGGAGAATTCAGTAACCAAAATCTTCCAAACAACTTCCTTTCTAGTATTATTTCCCATTTTGCTGGTTCATCTTTATTACCTGAGAGTTGTATTATCATTTTCTAAGCAGGTAAGATCACTTTTCTCTTGCTGCCAACCAGGCCTTGTTCAATGAGCACTGCACTGTCTCTTCTTTGCCTATCTGTGTCTAGCTCGGTTCCTGGCTACACTTTGAAGCTCACTCAGACCAACCCAACCCATCATCATCTGTATCTCCTCTGATTTCTAAAATGCTCATCAATTGCAAAGCTAATTTAGAACATTTCATGTAGTCTGTATTATTATATAGCGTTTCAAGTGCATTTGTACTATAGCTTGTCTCTTGCTGAGAGGACAAAATCCCCTTGATTAATCCAAATATGACTTTCTTCTCTGATGTCAGCATTAGAATTAACAATCAGTGCTCCAGTATATAAATCTGTTTCCAGGAATCAAAGTCGATGACTAAGAATAAAAGACTGCTTTCTTTGTTCCGAAAACTTTACTTTGGGGCTAGGCACTCTTGTAAACAATTTGGACTCCATATAAACAGAACTGAAGTATACAGAGAGAGGCCGAAGAGGTAGCACAGAGCTGAAATAGGATTCTGAGGGGGCCGCCGGCATTCTCAAGATTTGCCATCATACAGATGAAAAAGGAAGCTTCTTCTGATCAGCGGACAATGTGAATGCTGTCAGTGATCTCTAGACAGCCATCTGCTGGTGAGAGTACCCCAGCAGCAAGGAGCTACATTGTGAGGACTACTGAGGGGAGTAGACCAAACTATACAGAAAAGGATTCTGTTGTACTCTCCAAAAAGTGATATTTGAGTCTCTACAAGCATTTGCTCACTTGTAGCACAGAGAAATCTGAGAGCCAGTCACTGCTGGAGTGAAATATTCACAACGATGCATGGTCGGCTTTCTACCCGCAACATTTTATTCAGAATGGCTATGCATCCAAAGTACTGCATTCTCTCTGTGACTATGGAAGCAAGTAGTGAGCCTTCTAGAAAAATTTAAAAGAAAGAATATGCCCATCTTTGGTCTTTCTGTTGCAACAAACCAACCTTAGCCCATGGCAAAACTGAGAGCAGGAAGGAGCTTCAGTCTAATCTGCAATGAGAGAATCGCCACACTTGCCCTCAGCCATCCACCTAGGTATTTATTTTGCTTGAGAGAAAGGAAATTTTGTCTTATCTGAACACTACTTTGGATTTATTTTAAACTCTGCTGAAACTAACCCTTAAATTAATAGACACTGTTTACCCTTCTGAGTTTGTTTGAAAAAGAAAAAAGTTATACCAACAAGAGCACACAGCTAACACATGAAATTCACACAAAGATGTGGAATTTTTCTTTTCCATGCCTCTTGTCTCATTATAAAAGAATCAAATGCAAAGTGTGCGTGTGTGTGCGTGTGTGTGCGTGTGTGTGTGTGAAGCTGATGGTTTCCTTTATTCCAAGCTATTGAAGTTACAACCTTTACATATACATAGGTGGGAAAAGGAAGACTTTGGTGTAGTTGAGTTTGTAGTTTTTAAGTGGACAAGAGTAAGTCTTTAAAATGAAAATGAAAGTGTCTAAATAAACAAAAACCATTCAAACTTAGGAATCCAAGATGAGAGATAATTTTTAAGATTGCTACTCAATAGGAGAGCATAAAGGTATCAGTTATATGATAATCAATGTGCCTCATACTTATTCTTCAATAACTCAGATTTTATACTAGACTAGTTCACCCAATTTGCACAAGCAGCCCATGGAGTAGCTTTTACCTACAGTATTCTTCTGGAGACAGACAAATGCATCCTAGTCCTGATTGTTTCTGTCCTAGCTAACAAGGGTCCTTCAACTTTGTCAATGTATCTGAAATGAAATAAAAGGAAGGCACAGTTCACAGTATGGATTTCCAGAGGTAAGTTAGAATTTAGGAGAAGAGTTAGTGGCCAAAGATTTTCATTTCTTTCCTAAAGTTAGAACCCTTATTTTGGCTTCTCCAAATATATTTTCAGGAAATTTCCCACTTGAAATGTCCTTTCCAGATCACACACTGTGTTGGTTTGAGGCTTATTTTGCAAAGGGAGCAACATAATACAGGACACATACTTTATATGATTATTTATAAGTCACCCAAGAACAGAATACAAAAGAGTGCAGGAAATCTGTCCACACACTAAGACCAAGGAATCCAGCTGAGGGCCTAGATCCCACAACAATGTCCTACATGAGTTGAGCTGAATACCCAGAGCTCATAACAATGCCTCCCACGAATCCAGCTGGAGGCCCAGAGCCCATGACAATGTCTCATGCAGGCCTGTTTCATGGATCTGCTGGGAAGGCCCAAAGGTCAGTGGTGGAATCTACAAAGTCTGTGCCAGCAGGAAGAAGGACCTGTGCTAGCAGGCTGAGGTATCTGCAGTGGAGCCAGGAAGTGATGCTCAGAAGAACCAGAGCTCCCCCAAAAGGTACCACAGCCATCGTTGGCAGCAGTGAGGTCCCGAGCTCCTCCGATGATCAGGATGGCTGAGTTCCCATTAGGGAAGCCAATGCAGCAAGCTTTTCCAGGAGGTTGGCAGTGCACCATCTTCCCCTCGGAACCAGGCAGCTATGCTCAAAGTGAGGACCAGAGCTCCCCAAAGTGAACCAAAGCCATTCTCAGTGCCAGCGAGGTCCCGAGCTCCTTGGAGGATGAAAACAGCCAAGTTTATCAGGAAAGCCAGCTCCCCACAGTCTCTCCCAGCTCCCAACAGCCCCTCTCAGCTCCCGACAGCCTCGTTTCTTCTTCTCCAGTTCTGCCTCTTATGCTGCTGGCAACAGTCCTCAGGTGGGCCTCCCACACCCAGCACCACAGTTACTCAGTTCAGCTGGGGGTTATAAGTTGACCACCAGTTACCAATCCACTACACACACATTACCATTTTCCACCCTAAAATTGCTAATTTGAGAACTAAAGAAAATAAAATTGGTGAAATTACTCTTCATTTTTCCCAAACATTTATTGAACACACAGTTTTCCCAGCACTCTGCTAGGTTTTGGGAACAGTGCATTCAACAAAATCCAAATTCTGTACTTACAGACTTTATAGTCTGATGTGGGCAGACAGACTAATCAAACACACTAATACCTCTAGAATTTCAGTGCTATTTCAGTGCTTTTAAAGAGAAAGCATATAATCAAGGAAAATGATGCATCCTAAAAGGTTAGGCATAGTAAAATGGGGGCAAGGGAAGGAGATTACTTGAAGCAGAGGGAACATCAGTAGGAAAGTGTTCAAAAAAGAAGGCAGCATGTGACTTTCCTGGAACTGAGAGAAAGGAGCCTCGTTGAAATTTAGAAAAATAAAAGCATGTATCAAGACATAGTCTGAGAAATAGTTATCTGGTAGGCTGTGCATAATTGAATAGGGTCTTTTCCCCTTCATTTCCTGAGCAGCGTAGGTGTCCTATGGGTTTAGTCAGGGAGCAATGTGACAAAATCAGGTCTAGATTTTGAAAAGGAAATGAATTCCGGCTTCTGAGCAGAGAATAGATTTGCAGAGGCATGAGAATAAAATAAAATGTGGTAAATGATCTCTGGGGTTATTGCAGTAATTCAGGTGAAAGGGATAAGGATTTGGATCAAGGTGCCAGAAGTAGAAGTAGAGAGAAGTGAATATATAACTTGAGAAAATGTAACAGGTTAAAACCAATGTATTCCATATTTCAATTGAGAAATCTGTGGTAAAATTAAATTTATTAGTCTACGAGAGAATCATTGAAACTATGAGTGTGAGCAGGGTTGCCTAGCAGGAGAGTGAAGCGTGAGGTGAGGGGTGCATCTGAACTTCAAGGGACTCCAGGGTTTAATGTCCTCGCATGGGCAGCTCTCCCCAGATGGAGGGCATCAGCCAGAAAGGTAGCAGTGGTCTCCTGGGGGATAATCACTCAAACATCAGATTTCCTACAAGAAGAATCAATGGAAAAATGCAACACCTAAATGTAGTTATTTCTTGCTGTATAATATTCTAAGCATTTCAGTGAGGAAGGAGAGACAAAGGAAAAGGTGGATAGGGAGGGGGAAATGTAGAGAGGAAAAGGAAAGAAAACAGCAGTGATCTTTTTTTCATGGACCTAAAGAATAGTAGGAAAACAGATGTTCATCAAGCAGTGTACTAATGAATTTTAGTATTCTGAAGACTGGGAACATGATTTCAGAAGACCATATACCAGGAAGACCCCTACTGGGAAAAATAAGGAAAGGTTAATAAGGAAACAATGCTTGAATTCAGATGATGAATTGAATAGTGTGTATGTGAGGGAAGGAAATTTTAAAAAGAGGGAGTGCCCTTGGTGTACATTACACGTAAGGAGAAACTTTAGTTACCTTTGCTTACAGTGAGACCAACCCAAGCAGCCTTTAGACTGGTGATGTAGGACCCGGAGCTAACTTCCCCGAATGTTTGATGAAACATACTCTATAGTCTGGATCTGACTAGTCTGGCTCAGAATGGCCTTTGTAAGCAAGTTAATTGTCAAGGGAGCAAGTAAGCAGTCGTATCTAGATATTTTCATGAATAACCTGCCAGAATGGGAGAACTGAGATCATAGTTTCTCTTTTTAGTCTAAAGGTACGGAGAAGGTTGAATAAGGAAGGAAGAAGGCTTATGTTACAGGCAACAATAAAGACTTTAAAGATGCAGAGGTTCTTTTCTTTGCTCCTATTTCCATTTCCTACTCTGAGCCTCTGATGGAACCCTCATTCCATCTGGTGAAATTTGGCCCAGAACCTTAATAAATGTGGAGACTTGTAGCACGGGTAAGTCTGCTAAAATTTACTCTGACATGGGATTAGTTTTCCTTGGTATCTTAGATGGTTAAGCTTCTTTTCCCATTGTAAATAAATCTAAACATAAGTCAGGGAGAAGCCCCAAGATATACATTATTCCTACAGAGAATCAGCTTTCAAGTGGCACAGAGCACTGCTCTGTCGCTGCTGGCTGGAAATAGTCAGTGGCCGCGTGGGTTTGTCCTTTGGTTCCCCCAAAACCTCAGGCTGAGGCTGGTGCTGGCTCCGAGCTGCCCACAAGCCCCAGCCCAAGGGAACTTGGAAATCAGAACTTTCCTTAGTCTTTGAAGTGTTGAGAACAAGAGGGTTTTCTGAGGTGCTGTTGGGCTCTGAGGGGAAGGATTAAAGTGGAAGAAAGTAACAACAGTGTTTCCTTGGCCAGCTAATCTCTTTACCTCGCCATGGCCAGTGTTAGTGGATGATTGTCTTTTCTCTGTCTCCCCTCATTGGTCTTTTTGTCAGTATTACTGGACATAAAGTATAGGAAAGACGATATTTAGTTAAGGAGTGGGTGATGTTACATTTCTCAGTTTGGATTATAATTCCTATTTCTCATCCAAAAAAAGCATTATGGCATATGTGTGTGTGTTCATGTATGATTTGCGTAAAACTATACTATCTGTAGTGTCCAGATGATCCTAACCTTCTGAAGCCTATACTTTCCAAATACATACATTGCCCTGACATTCATATTATGCATTATTTATTATTATCATCAGAAGCCTCATAAATCCAAGACACTATATTAAACTGAAGTTCTAACCAATTCCAGTGAGAATGCTTCCTCAAAGGTTCTACTTAAAGTCATCCCAAAGACTAATGTTTTCCAGTTCTTTCACACACTATGACATCCCAGGCAAGAAGAAAGAAGCAGGATGCAAAGAGCTTAAGGAATTAGCAGAGCTGTTAGTTCCTGTTTTACCCCAGTTGTCCAACCTTGCATTTAATGTAGCCTCTATGGGACTCAGGTTTTTCCACAAGCAAAATGAGCACAATCATGTCTGACCTCAGACATCTCCTCAGGATTTCTCTTCAAAAATGAGACATTATTTGAACATGTATTTTGAAGATTTTCAAAGATATTGATTAAAAGATACTCTCTACCACACTCAGTGTCCTACCAGGTGAGCTAGAGGCCACAAGCCTCTGGTAGCTGACTGTCTCACATTGATCTTTCACAGTGCATGGGCCTTTCTCTTTTAAAGCTTAACACTACGTGCTCCCACCAGTGGAACATATGTTTGCTAAGGGTGAGGTTTACTTGTTCTCAAGTCTGTTTACATCAGTTACACTTGTTATTCCATAAATTGATTCAGTATGTAAGATGACAAAGTTAAGGAGAAAAATGGAATTTTAAAATAAAAATAAAAATGAAACGGTCAATTAATTAAAAGTGATTTTGAAAAATTGGTTTTGAATAAGTTGTAGAGAAGACTAATGAAAAAGTTTAAGTAGAAAAATATATGAAAATTCTACAATAGTCTCTATTCTATTTGCTAAAATATATTTTTAAGCTTTCTCTTCAAAAGCAATGCTTCTTTGGAAGCAGCAAGATTGCACATTTGGAGCCAGCCTCGGAAACTTGGTAAGACCCTTTCTCAAAATAAAAAGTAGGAAGACCTGGGGATGTTGCTCAGGAGGAAAGTGTCACTGGGCTTTGTTTCCAGGACCACAAAAAGCAAACAAGAAAAAACAAAAACACAATGGTTCTCAACTTCAAGGGCACAACTGAATGATATAGGAGAGTTTTACTTATTTTATTTATGTTAAAAACTTTAACACAATACATAAAAATTGTGCATATTTTGAGGTACTATGTTATCTTTATCCATTATATAATGTTCAAATCTTTATCCATTGTATAATGTTCAAATCAGATGAATAAATCAGTTTCTTTAAACATTTATCATTTACCTGTGATGAAAACATTCCAAATCTTTTCTAGGTAGGCAAGTTTTTAACATTTACTAAATACAGCCTGTTGCAGCTTACTGACTTCAGAGTTTGAAGGACGGAGCTCAGACAGGTATTAATTCATCACCTAAATCACTAGGAACCCTTGTTTTAGAGATGCTGCAACAAAGAAACAGATGATGAATTGAGTTTGCTTTATTCAGAGAATGTCCAAAATTTTCTGCTTTAGGTAATAAAAAAATACCTCATCATGTTTACTGTATGTTATGACTTTCCACTTGAACCAAAAATTTCAGTTAACTATCAACTCTGATCTTGTTGGAGGAAAAATCTTGTACTCCTAAATATTAGAGTTTTATACTGGAAAAGAAAACTGAAGTCACTCTCTAAAATTTGATTATTGATCCTCTTGATCAATAACTCCTTATTTGCTGCCTGACTTCATTGTCTTTATAGGACAAAATATAGCCTGAGCTTTCCCTGGATTCTTCTGCTTTCACCCTCCTAATTGTAGTTAAAAAATGGCATCTCTTTAGATGCTATACTACCAGGAAGCCCAGCTTTATTAGAATCCTAAGTCCTGAGCTGTCACCCACTTTTTTCACAGGTAAGTGAGTCTGACATGGGTGGTGTCCAGGAATTCCGCTTGCATGTATACCTCAGTGGCCAGGCAACCACAAAATCCTCAGGGCAAGTCAGTTAAATGGATTCACCAACTGGTATACTCTCTGAAATGGGGAAAGTGTCAGCACTTCCGGCACAACCAGCTTGAGGCATGTCATTCCTGCATGAGGAACAAATTTGAGATGGTTTAGTGGAGCAAAACACTGAACAAGCATAGGCAGATGGTATGTTACGCAAAAGGTGGTGTGCATGGGATTCTCAGAATTTGTTCTCTTTGATGCTCCCTTTCAATTCAAAAGCCTCAGATTAAGGATCCTCCACTTACCTTGGAGATTCCTCCATTGACAGCCTCCCTTCAGTTCTCTTACCTGAGGTTCCTCTCCTGAGGAACTAGCTCCAGACATGTCTAAATTCTCTCATGTCATTGGGACCATTTTCTTTCAAGAAATAATTTCCTTTCTTCATCTACCTTTTGGGCTTTTCCAAAAGCAAACTACCACACTGTGAGTGACATAGAAACAGGATGTTCTAATGGACACCGGGCTCAAATCTGCCTTAAGGATCCCCACAGTAAGGGTTTGGAGTCCCAGTGTGAGCATTGTTTGGATCTTTCTTTTAACTTTCCTCTGGCAAGGATGCACAGAGGACCTACGCACTCATTCACTGTTTCTCAGCGGAAGATGTGAAGATGCGCCAGGGCCCGTGCTCTGGAGGAAGTGAAATTTCACGCAGCGCCCCATTTCTGTTGCCTAAAGAGTCGAAGTGTCATTTTTTGGGTTCTCTTCGATTTGCATCAATTTGTACACGAGGGAAGGCAGATGTCTGTGGTTAGACAGAGTGTGCTGGCTTCCCGGATTTCCTCCTAACAGCACATTTAACGGTGCTGTGTGCCTGAGGCTAATGGGCCGGAGCAGGAGAACTGAAGTATGGAGCCGTTTTAAATCCAATTTAGGAAACAAGTTCCATTTACTGCTTCACTAAATCTTTCCACCGTCGTTGCTAATGCATAGTAAAGTGCACTGATCTGAGGTGTGAGTTTGCTCCATTTATATGGGCATATTCATTCTGCAGAGCAGTAGCACATGTTTGCCCTGTTCTCACACTGGCTTTCCACCCCTCCTTGCCTCCGGGTGCTGTCTGGTGAGCATCCGGAGTACTGCTACCCAACAGGTTTGAATCCAGCTAGGCATGACATTTCAACTTCTTCTCCAACTGAATATAGTTTCTTTGCATTCTAGAATTGAAACAGAAAAATGGAAAATTATTCATCCTATAAATAACCATCTCTAAACATTTCAAGATCATCCTGCATTCTGTCCATTCTGTCAGAATCCTTGGTATAGAGTCTTCTCAAATCCTACTGTTCACTTCCTCAAAGCTCTCACCACTGTCTTTATTCATTGCATTTGTTAGATTTACCAGGACAACTTTCTAGCTGGCCATTGTTAGAATCCATTTTTCCATATTGCTGCTCTACATTGATAATAATTTTTAAATTTAAAACTTGCTCCTCACAGTATATGGGATAGTCCACTCTGCTAGAATAAAAAATCTATTTTTTTTATTTTTTTTTTATTTATTTATTTTTTTTTTGGTTTTTCTCCGGTACCGGGGACCGAACTCACGACCTTGCGCTTGCCAGGCAGGCGCTTTGCCGCTGAGCTAAATCCCCAGCCCTAGAATAAAAAATCTATATAATGTACTACCCTCTTCTGTTGCACACAGGTCTCCTGAGTGGCTGAAGACCATGATCCCGACAAGTAGGTAAGTTATTCCCACTCTTCTCTTTGTCCTCTGTGCACTCACCTGTCCTTCTAGCACCTTATGACACAGCACCAAGGCCCTTGTCATGGGCCCGTGTTGTGGTCTTGGGCTTCTCAGACTTCACAAATGTGACCTAAATACAGCTCTGTTCTTTATAAATCACCCAGTATTCATAAAGAACAATATTTTATTATAGCAGCAAAAAATGGGCTAAGACATACATGATCTCATTTTATAAAAGGAACTATAAAACTAATGAATTGCTGTTTAAGGCCTTCTGTGGGTTTTTTTTGTTGTTGTTATTTTGTTTTTTATTTTTCTTCCGGAACCAGGAATCGAACTCACAACCTTGTGCTTGCCAGGAAGGCGCCTTTGCCACTGAGCTAAACTCTCAACCCCAAGACCTTGTATGTTTTTAAAATTAAAGTTGTGCTACAGTCTTGTGCTCTACCAGCTCAGCTATTGAAGGGAACACTTAAAATTAGAACGTTAATATTGTTAATGGTTTTTTGTGTGCAGTTGACATAAATAGATTAAAAGTTATTTAGGTGGTTGGATCTGACAAAGTGTAATTTTGAAGATGATATTCTAAGGCAGGGATCAGCAAACTTTTGTTACAAAGGGCCTGGATAGTTAGCTGCAGGATATAAGATGTCTGTTTCAATAACTGACGTCTGCCATTACTGTGTGAAAATAGCCACAAATAATATGTATATATGACTGTAGCTGTGTTGCAGTAAGCTTTATTTAAAATTATAGCAGACTTCATTTGACCTTCAGGTTATAGTCTGTGGAATCCAGTTCTAAAGGATTATTTTCCAGTGTGTGACTGCTGATCTAGCAGCATCAGTAGTATGTGAGAACTTGTTCCATGTGATCATTTCTGAGCCTTGCCCAAGACCTACTGAATTAGAAACCATGGGAGTAGAACTCAGTGATCTCTGCTTTCACAAGCTCACCAGTGCCTTGGTGAGTTTGGCAATCTCTGTTCCAGAGTAGGCTGATTGAAAGTACTTCCCTCCAAAATATTTCCTCCTCTTATAGCTTTTAAGCATGGCACAGAACTTGTAACTCTAATAGCATCACACGGCATAGCTTTTATGGATGGGCAGAAGACAGATGAATAGGAAAGACACCTTACCCCAGACTGTGGTCCATGGATATTTATGTTCTGGCACTGGAGCAAGGGGTGCTTTTGATCTTTGACCATCACTGTGATACAGTTGGGAAAATATTAATTTAAAGGTTTTACTAGGTTTAAGAAATGTAAAATGAGCATGCCTTCTGTGATCAATTTTTAAGTGTTATGTACCTCCTGAAAGATTTATATTTAAAGCCACAGACATGTTTGACAGCAAGTATTCCATTTTTATAAAAACCATGGAAATAAATTGTGGTTTAATGAAAAAAGATGAAATTAAAAGGTCCACTGAAATCGTATTGTCTATTTAAGATTCTATAGATTTGTAACCAAATAAGACAGTACAGACTCAATGCCTACTGTGATTTTAGTCATGTGTAGTTTATTTCTCTGTGTACATGCCTCAGATGAGGTCTTTGGTTTGCACAGACTCAGAAATAAAGATAAGTGTTACAGCTAGATCATAGTGTCAGATTCTTACAAGTAATCCAAACATATTATGCTGACGTTCCATTCTCTGTTCACACTAATATATCAACTTTATATGAACTAAGTGTTCCCCTGAACCATAAATCATCTATTGCCTGTGATCAAACAACCAGGTATGGTGACATTTCCAGAAAAGTCAAGATTAAAGCAGGCCAAAGCATTTTGAAATATTACTTTGCACTTTTTACATTAACAAGAGATCATTAAAATAGGAAAACAATAACTCTAATTAGCAAAAAATTAATATTTTTCAAGTTCATTTTTTGAATTCCAAACCAAAAGTGGTCAGGATGCTTACCCAGATAAATCCGTTTTCTGGAAGAACAGGCTGAGAACATGCTGAATCTGCTTCTGTCTCAGATGATCTACTTTTATCTCATCATCAATGATACATGACTGACCACTAACTGGGAAATAAATGTGTGTATATAGTAACACACATATGCATATGCACAATCTGTAGGCATATACATATATTATATATACATATATTAAATAGAGAGACTATTACTTGCACACATAAAGATAACAGAAGACTCAATGCCTCACTAAAATTCTACACTGGCATGGGCAAAATTCTAATTATTTCTTTGCTTGGCTGTGAGATAATGTGTTTGAACTCTGTCTGGTAATGGGGAAATGACCCAGTTCTCTTCTTCCCCATGTCACCTATTTTGCATTATTGAAAATGTACAGTCCTCTTGCTGCTCCTCCCCCTCACAGTGTCTCCCTCCTCGTTGGCGGACAGGGTTATTGCACAGCCAGGGCCTTAATCTCTTATAAGCAGAAGTGCACACGCTCCAGGAAGACCAGCAGGCCCAGTTCCCATCTAATGAATCTGGAGAAAGGAAGACTCCCTGCAACCGTGGAGCATATGAGAGGTGTGGGCTTTGAGGCCAGGCAGTTTCCTCACTTCTTACCTGTACAACATGCTCTGTAGCATATTATAAGGGTGTAATGAGGAGTAAATGACACTACGTCAGAGGGTTTTGAACACTGCCTGATTTCTTTTCCTGTTCCCAAAGGTCTGAATTCTTCCCAAAGGGTAACAATTGTGAATCATTTTCATTATTGGAAATATATACATATGTGTACATCTATGCACACATGTATACACACATATATAAATATGAATGTCTTCTGAGTAGAACATACATCAAATTATTTTTAAAGGCAGTAGAAAACATTCTCATTTCATGCCTCATCTCCCTTTAAGAGAATTTGAAGTAACAATGAATGTTACTTAGTACTGTACAAAAGCTTTGGTTGTGGCTTAATTTAGTCCTTATTACAAAACCATCTTCCTTTTGCACTAAAGTAGATAAATGATTTCTAATGACAAGGTCATGTATTTTATAACATGTTTTAATTTATTTCAGTTAATCATGTTCCAGGTAGTGTGCTATATTTGGTCTTTTTATATACTTTAAAGCATATAAATATATACATACATATTTTAATCCTCAAGCATACAGTAGCATTACTTTAATTTTATGGGTGAGTGAGTGTGGCATAAAGAGGTTAGATAAATTCTCCAGCATC
>NW_004955426.1:25361913-25376154 GCF_000276665.1 Chinchilla lanigera | reverse complement strand
CGAGCACAGATTCGAGCCCAGGTGTCTAGCCGCTCTTGGAACACTCTAGAGTCTGACTTTTTGAAGGCCTATAATTGAACAACCTGGAAAGTGTTCTGGAGAGGGAGGAGCCTATGCAAGACAGAATACTGGTACTTACGAGACTTGTCATCGGAGACTTCGCTCACACCTCTTCCCAAGAGTTCCACTCTGGCACACGCGCAGACATTCAGAGCCTGAAAGTGTGGGATGGACATTGTTTGGTCACAGAGCGTGCTGGCAAGGGTCAAACTGGCTGAGTATTCTCAAAAAACTTTCCTGCAATTGCTCCATTTTGTCACTTCACAGGGGATGTTTCTGACCCAGTTCATGATAAGAGCAGACAATAGAGAGGAGGTCCGGTCACGTCCCCTTTGGCGATCCACGACCATCACTGCACTTCCTCATTTTCGTGGAATGAGTGGTAAGGACAGGAAGAGGTCATACTGCAAAGGAATTCTTGTACAATGTAGCAGAGCTGCCTGCTGAGCCAGTGCGGAAAATCTCTCTACTAAAATCAGTGCACTTTACCAGGAAATCGTCTTCTCTGCACCTGTACTGTGAAGGAAGCCAAATGTGAGAGACTGCTTAATTTGACTAGCACCAAGTATTTCCTAAGCATCAAATGCATGCCTCAAAGTGTGGAGGTAGGTGAACAAGAGTCAGGCAAATCCTTAGTGCTCTGTTGAAATTTCATTAAGTTTGATACAAGCAAAAAAATGCAGAGGATGAAGAAAGACATTCATTGGCCTTTCTTTCTCTAGGGACAGCATTGGCTTTTGGTAGAGCCAGATTTAAAAAATGTAAAGTGGGGCAAAATGGATATTTGAATTTGCCAGTAGGATGAATTATAGCAACAAATAAGAGAGATAATAACAACAAAAGAAAATCAGTACTTATCTTCCTAGCATTTTACACTACCACGGAAATGACCATCTAGTATAACATATGACTTTAAAGGCCCTAATAGGCAATTGAGTCTTATTTTCCTACTGTAGGTTGTGTAGCTCATTCAGTATATTTCCATACTGGATGTAAATGATTCTATTTTTACAATGATTGAGCTCCTTTACCTTTGTTTAAATTAAATAGACATAATAAATTTTTGGAGGCCTTTTAAAATATGATTATGTTCTATGCAAAACTGGTTGTACACGGCATGTGACTGATGTGTGAACAAATTATTACACAAATGACAAAATCACCCTTTTATGTAATTAAAACAAATATAAAACTGGCAAACTAAATCAATGGTAACAAAAAAATCAAGTGGATCTATAACTCCATTTATTCTACAGCACTATAAACAAAGATTTCAGATTGCTCACCAAATAAAGGCTTGCAAAAAAAATACAAAAACTAAATCTGTTGTACCCACGGGGAGACTCAGAGTACTACTACTTCAGGCAACTTTGGGCAGTTTTATTCACTGAATTCCCTTTTCTGGTATTTCACACATGCTATGAATTCTAAATGCTCTCAGGATGCTTGTTTGAATGGGAAAAGGCAGGAGATGTACAATTTGACGTTTTAAAAATAGGTGTATTGTGCACACATATTAAAAAGCAACATTTCCGTTGTCATCTGAGAAGAAAATTGAAAAGAAATTGTACAATGTGTAATTTGGGCTGCTAGACAACTGCTTTAGCTCTCTTACTCTTGGTGCTTTTTAATCTTGCCTAAAATCACAGCAGGATTTTTCTTCACTGATTCTAACCACTCAGAAAGTACTTCTCATCTGAAACAAAGTATCCTTTCTCCCATGCCAGGCATACCTGCTGCTGCATACCTGCTCTTCCCACCCTCAACCAAGGATATGGAATTCTCTGCTTTCAGCAAAAATGAACCTGTAAGGTGTTTTGAGAAAGTTGCCCACTTATTTTATTGAAAATTCATATTTTGCAGAAAATCCTATGTACACAGGACAGAGAAGTAGATGTACAGATATGTAGCTCCCACATGCAAGCTAAATTTTGAAAAGCAAGAGAACATTTCTCATCATCTTATAGAGTTTAAAAACAGAAATGATAACAGTGATAACATTACTACATATTAAGCATATGGCATATGCCAGCAATTTACACACATTTTCTTACATAATTCTCACAGTAACTCGAAAAAGTAGACACATGTTAAAATGTAGATGTTGAAGCTGAAAATAATTTGTCCTGGAATACATGGTTAATAAGATGTAGCACTGCAATGCAAATTCCACCTAGTCCTTGCCTGCTTTGCTCTTTACTATTTGATGCCAGCTTGCCAACTTTTGATTGATATTAACCTAAGTCCTCAGACCCCAGAATAATATACACTACATAGCTTCAGATAGCAAATCAACTAACAGCCATGCAAGAAACTACCTTTTGTAGATTAAACAATGATAGAATGCTTTTGAATTTAAAGAAGGGGAAAAGCATTTTAACATCTTGTGGGAGGATGGCAGAGCAGTAAGCAGCAGTAAATCAACCCCTCCAAATTCAGAATGCAGACACTGGATAATAGTAACTTAGGGAACAAGAAAGGAGGTAGAACCCTGAGAACCAGAAAGGATCTGAAGGGAAAATTGGAGTTTACAGAGAAAGGGAGGAAATAGATCTCAACATGGAAAAATGAGTGTGCAAACTGTGCTTTATCCCCGTCTCCCAGCTCATAGTATGAGAGGGGGATTGAATCTACAGAGACACAGTGATGGTGAGGGTGGGTGATTCCAGCGGCCTCCAGGGAGAAATGCACCAGTGGAAAGGGGCAGTGGATGCTGTATTCTACAGCAGCTGGTGAGTGACTCCAGTCCAAGTGAATGCTGTGTCCCCTTGAGAGGATTCTTGTTTGAACTTCATTTTAGGGAGAGGCGCTGGGTAAACCTGGGGATCAGAGAGGCCATGAGTTGGCCTCATCTCAGGGCTCCCAGTGTTGAAATCCCCAGGTTGTCCTAGGAGAAGAACAACCACAGGAGAACCACAGGAACAACCAGGGTCAGGAAGCTGTGGTCAGGCCAACAAGAGACAGCCAGAGTAGTAGCCTGAACGACTCAGGTCTTAACCCGATGACCAGAGGCCAGGATCAGTCTGAAATTCTGTAGATCTGAAAATACCAGAATCAGCAACCCAAACTAATCCTATGACAGGCTTGCTATAGAGGAGGAAGAAACAAATTTTAGATCTTTAATATTTTTCATAGAAAATAGGAATGAAATTAGGATCGGCCAGTGTCACATACTGATTGACAATGGCTTTGTCAATTTGGATTGATATTTCATAAATGGATCAGCACTACTAAGGATCATGCATAATGGGTATCAAGTCCTGAAATAAAGAATGAGAATTAAGATTTTTTTCTCTTCAACTGACAAATTTGGTTGGAACTAAATCTTAGAAGTTACTATGTTGCCTATAAAGATTCTAGAAAGAAAATGTAGATGACTATGAAGCTAAGAATGCACACAGAAGAAAACCGGCCAGTAGCAAGTAGAACATATTTTTAACTCCTTGTACAATCCATAAGCTATAGCATGCATTTCACACAAAACTCACAAGAACCATGGCAAAAGTTTCAAGAAGTGTGTATGAAATATGGATTCCTCATTAATAGTAAGCCTTTTTAGTATATGCAGTTTAAAAACTATAAGGAAAACAATGAAAAATTCTGCTTGTTTCATATAGACCCTTTTGCCCAAATTTCTCTTTTCTACATTTACATATTTGGGGCAAAATGTATTTTAGAATAATAGATTTATATAATTTTTAGTTGTATAAAAGTAATAATAATTTTAATATTTTTATGGACTTGAAAAGTCTGGAGTTCTAAGATTTAGCTATCATAAATTGAGTTGTGATAAACATGGGTGTGCATATATTGTGTGGTAGGATATTTTCAGTTCTTCTTGAAAAATACCCAGGAGGAGAATAGCTGGATGGAAAGGGACCTCTAATCCTAGATTGCTGAGGATTTTCCAGACTGATTTCCACAGTGGTTGCACCACCAACAGTGGAGAAGAGTTCTTTTTTCCCCACAGCCCCTCCAGCATTTGTTACTGGTTAAGTTCTTGATGATAGCCATTCTTTCTGGGGTGAGATGGAGTCTCAGTGTTGTTTTAATTTGCATTTCTCAAATGACTAATGACATTGAACATTTTTTCATGCATTTATTTGCCATTTGTATTTCCTCATGTGAGAAGTGTGTATTCATCTCAGATGCCCATTTTTTATTGGATCTTTGAATTTGGGGGCCTGATGTATATGTATACACTGGATAGCTAGGATAATTGTACTACTAATATCCATTGGTTTATGAAAGGAACTGTTAATGTGTAATTGTTTGATCAGTCTTGCATGCCTATATCTGGTTATATGTGCAACCATTTTGAAGATGACATTATGTAATATAACAACTATTGTTAATATCCTATTGCCATGTTTTGAAATTCTGTATCATTTTAATGTTCTCTATGCTGTTTTGTTCATGTATTTGTTTTTGTTACTTCGAGTTTTTTAAATAAAAACAAAATTTATATGTATATATAAGGATAGCTGGAACAGGTGTATTGCTGATGTCTGTGGTTTATTGAAAAGAGCAGCCAATGCTTAAATTTTTCTTTTTTTGACCAATTTTGCACACTTGAATCTGGTAATCAGAATGACTGATCTGAAAACAACAATATGCAGTATAAGAACTATTGTTGAACTCCTACCATCTTGTATGGTGAAGCTCTGCATCATTTCCAATGGTTATTATTATTACTTGTTACTGTCTTTGATTGATCAATCTTACATTCTTATGTCTGGTGGATGTTTGTTGAAGATAACAGTATGTAATGTAGCAATCACCATTAATTCCTATCATTTTGTTTTGAGGTCATGTATCATTTTTGTGTTGTTTTGATTTTGTCTTCATTGTTGTTTTGTTAGTTTTTTTAATTTGTAAAATAAAAAAGTTTGGATTTCAATTACTGAATTGAATGAGTTTGGGCACAAATAGACAAATCTGTGTTCTTGTGTGTGATTTTCTCAATGTTTTTGATTTTAGGCAAATTATCATCACAAAAAAATTTCTTAGAATCTTCCATGTGCCAGAAGACTCAGATAAATGCAAAATATGGTTTCTATAATTGATGGAAATTAGGTCATCAATGAAGAGACAGGATAGTAAGTAAATTTAGTAGCCAAATTTCCAAAGAAATAAAGGATAAAGCAGGAAGGAAAAAAAGAAGAAAGTAAATGAAGGAGAAAAGAAGAGAAGGAAGGAAGAAGAAAGGAAGAAAGAAAAAGGGACAGGGAAACTATGAGGTAATACTGTTTGGGAAACTTATCTGACCTACAGGAATTGGAATCAGAAAATGTAAGGTATTGATTCAGTTTTCAACTTATAAAAGGAGTGAGAAAGGGAAGGGTTTTCTTTACTTTTCTCATTGCTGAGGCAAAATACCCAGCATCCAAAGTTAAATGAGGAAAGGTTTATTTAGCTCATAGTTTGTAGAATTTTCATTCCATAATCAGCGGGCTCCAAGGCTTCACAGAAGAGAACAGTTCATGGTGGGTAGAAGACAGCAATAGCAACAAGCAACCTTAACATCGTCTCTGCCCCTAATATCCTCTATCTAGGCTATGAGGATCAGGGCAGTGCCAAACCAATCAGTGGGCTGATTTAGTAACCAGACACCATTAATCTCAGTATTGCATCATGAATCAAGCACACACTGTAGATCCAAACACCCCTATAAAACTCCACCTATGACCATATTGAGGCTTTGGGAGGACATCTGAACACAAACCATAACAAGAAGGGAAGTAAAAAATGAATTTACACAAGAAAGATCAATAAAGCAAACAGTTTTTCTGAGTGGTCTGAACAATACGATTCTCAGTTATAAAAGTGAAAGAATGTTATGATCTTCAGCAATTAGGGTGGGTGGCACTCTGAAAGGGGGACTGATGTAACCTTGGAATATAAGTAAAACTCATTAGAGAGACAGTGGCCTTTTAAGCCCTGGGAACATCACAGGCAAAGACCTAGAATCCAGGAAATGCGCCATGCTCTCAGGATAATGACGACTGGTATCAATTTGAGTTTGTAGTCAAAGATTCAGGTAAGGGGAGGAAAGGCAAAATTAAAGAGATCTGGATGTAAAACTAAGAAAATTAGGCTTCATCCTCTAGAAACAGTGGAAGGTTTTGAGATAAGGAGTTGGCACTTTCAGAAATATTAGCAATGCTGGGTCCCACTGGGTGATTGAGAAACCAATGTGAAAACTATTAACAATCATCTCTGGTATCTCAAAGTTTCATTCTGACAAGTTAAAGACCAGGTCATATTTTGTGTTTTCTCAATTACAGTTCTCAAGTGGTCTTGATTCCAGTCTAGTGTTGCCTCTATTTTTTTAATGCAGTACTTAAGTTTGAACCCAGGACCTCATGCATACTGACAAGTGCTTTCCTACTGAGCTATATCTGCAACCCTTTGTCTCTTATATATTTAAATAAATGTTTCTACTGAAGTATAATTTTCATACAGAAAGGTACACAAATCATGAGTATATACTGCTTGATTTTTAAAAAGTGGACATACTCACCTAATCATTGCTCACATCAAGAAATGGAAAACTAGCTACTCCCCATAATCAGTCATTATCCTACCTTATGTACAATAATTCACTTAATATTTGATACAGATTAGGTTTACCTATTTTTGAATTTATATATAACACCAAACTGTATATGCTATTTGTGCATGATTTCTTTCACTCAGCCTTATGTTTGTGAGATTCATGTAACTACACACAGCTTTAATTCATTTCTATCACAATTTATCTATTTTACCCTTGAAAGACATTTGGATTGTATCCAGTTTTTGACTGGACACTTGAATTATGTTACTTTGAATGCTTTGTGCATTACTTTTTCTGCATATTTTTTTTTGTGTTTTTTTTTTTCCGGTACCAGGGATCGAACCCACAACCTTGCGCTTGCAGGGCAGGCACTGTGCCGCTGAGCTAAATCCCCAGCCCAGTTTTTCTGCATATTTGTGCATATTTCTGTTGGGTACTAGTACCTCGAGTGGGGTCATTAATGTGGCTACACCTGACCATGTGGTTTAGAAGCCCATGGAACTGGTTTGCAGGAAGAGTTTGACAAAGTTTGAAGATACAATCTAGAGAAGCCTTAGAAGTCTATGAGCAGATCCTGATGGGAGCTGAGGAGGCCTGAATTCTGGGAATACAGACAGTGAAGGCCAGGCTCAAGAGGCTCCCACTGGGAGCAAGGACTCCACTGACAGCTGGAGAAGAGGTCCAGTGCTACACTCTGGCCAATAATTTTCTATATTTGGCCCATGTCCTAAGACTTTGCAGAAGGCTGAATTTAAGAGGTATGGACTAGTAATGCAGAAGAACAAATTCCAAGGTATCTTAGTGTTCAGACTGTGGTAGGAATACTGCTGCTTGATTTTAGGATCTATAATAAGAATTGGAAGCAAAAAGTAGAGTAGAACATTTTAAAAAACTGAAATTTTGATTCAAAATGGACCCTGTGTAAAGGTGGAGACAAAAGTGACATGGTTACTGAAGAAATTAGTACCATTAAAAAGAAATTAAGTGTTTTGTACAGGGACAGAAAGAAATATCCATGAGGTCACCTTAAAAATCAGTAAGACCCACCAATTGCAGGCTTAATGATACAGAAGTATGAACCTTTCACTTGAGAAGACAGTCCCTGAGATGCCTTCTAGAAAAGAATCTCATAGGGCATTATTTTCCTCAAATTCATTTCACTGTGCCTAACCGTTCAGGCACTTAGAAGACACTGTAACCATAGGGCAAAGCAGCTTGGCTACTGCTCAAACTGGTAGCAGACCGTGGCATCCTCTATGTGATGCCAATTTTACTGGCATGTAGAAAGTAAGACTTGTGGAATCAGGGAGGCTTCCACTCAGATTTCAGAAGATATGAGATGCCAGAGAAGGGGCACGCATGAAGCCATGAGAATGAAGCCAGAGGTGCAGTGGAGACAACAGGAAGTCAGAGATGTTGGGAGCATGGAATGTCTCCCAAGGGAAGCTACCGCCTGTGAGTGCTGCCGGCCCAAGGCAGAGGCCATGAGGTCTACAACTGATAAGGGATGGGACTGTCCAAGTCTTTTACTACTGTATGTCTTGGATGCCTGATATAAAACTATAGGAATCAATGATTGTGGTGCTGGATTCAGGCTTTTACTTTGGTCCCATTCTTTTCTGTCATCCTATTCCTCCCTTTTGGAATGAAACTATTTACCTTTATTGTTCCTTGGAATTATGAATTTATTTTTTGTTTTAATAGAGGTTCACAGCTAAGATCTTTCCAAAAGTTTTGGAAAAGACTTACATTTGTGCACAGTGCTGGAACTGTTGAGACTTTGAGGAAGGGAGTATAGAGTTCCCACTTGTGAGTATTCAGGGTGATTGAATCATTTCCAGGCTAATTATGAACTTGTTATTTTATTTGGAGATTAAGTATGATTTAAGAAGATATGTTTGGATGTCCAGTTGACAAGTGGTGGGATGTGGTAGTTATTGACACATACCAATACATAGTTATAATCTGCTCAGTACATTATTAAATATGTAAGACATAAGAGCTGTGTCATTGTCTAAGTTTATGCAACACTTTGTGGAGGAAGTAAAAAGCAAATACAATGCAATTGATCGGTGCTATGATATGAATACAGGTTGCACTGAGAAGATAGAAGGAGAGAGAAGCTTAATTCTGAATAATCATGGAGGTGGTAATCCAACAGCTCTTACTAAAAATTTTAATTTTGAGATTGATTTGGTTGCTTGAAAGTAAGTGTTACATCTTTGGAATATTAAATATATAGGCAGTTCAGAAAAGTATAATCCTTATTTCCCTGCCAGTTAGTTTTATATATTAAATGATTAAGTTTTATTGACTTCTCTTTGCCCAGTGTTTCTTCATTCCAGAGTTTTGTATCTACTGGATTGTCTTTATATTAATTTTTGTATATGTTTTTAAACTATGCACCTACCATTCCTTTCCATAATTCAAGGCTTTTTTATGTACAGCCGAGGGTTAGACAAGACTAAGAGACAGAACCAAAGTTTGTCTGCTGAGTTCTCCTGTATACTTTTGTAAATCTAGCAAAAATAGCACAGTTGAAGTCCCTCATTTTCTGAAGGCCAGGCTCCTCAGAGACAAAAAGAATTTTTGAGTTCTTACTGCTTAAATTTAAACACCAAGAGCCAAACCTGCTAAGACTCAGAACACGTAACTTGCAGTATCAGTCAAAGAATGATTAAAAAAATATATAATGACATAAAAGGCATTTTCCTTCTCAAAGGAGATTTTTGAACAATGGGGAGATTGGAGACTATTGGAAATGTGGTAACAAAGATTTAGACTTGCCGAATTCCTCAGTGCAGGTGCGGGATTCTGCTACTTTTAGCAAAGGTGTGGGAGGCATGATGCACAAGAGAAGTCTGATAGAAGCTCACATGCATTTATACTTCAGCCTTCTCTAGTAGTGGAATGTGAATGGCTAGTCTGGTAGAGAAAAGTTTATATCCAACATGGTTTACAAGCAAGTACTTCTTTGGACTCCTGAAAAGCCTTTATACTTCACTGTGATGCATATAGAAAACAATTAGTAGTTTCTAATGGCAAGAAAATTATTAAACTGATAGAGTAGAAGGAAAAAAAATGAATTGCATGCTCTTATACCAACTTAAAAAGCAAAGGTTGGAGAAAATATACCTGAGTTCTTTAACTCCTCACCGCTGCACTGGTACAGAAGGTCATACACTCCACCCGGGATTCAGAAGTAAAGTAGTGCATTCCAAAGTCCTCAAATAGTTGACCATACAAAGCAAAGTTGTACTGTAAAGGCAGATGGTTAAGTGCTTTTAAAAGACAGAGAGATGCGGATCCTTAGCTTTCATTGTAAAGCTTGAGACTTTTATTACTTTATGGATACTAACAAAACCAGAATCTTAAATGAAAGGACCGAAACAGGACAGCAAGAGGGAGGGAAGAAGAAAGGACAGGAAGGGAGGGAGGGAGGGAGAGGGAAACAGAGAAAAAAGTAAATTTTAAAAAGATAGATGTACAAAACATTTACACATCCTCAATTTGTGCTTAATTTCAATCCTACTGTATGAAAATAATTTTAACAAGAACTCATATTCTCAGACACACATTTTAATTTTCATTTTATGCTCCATACCTCTTCCTGAGATTTCAAAGTGCTAAACAGATATGATTAACTTAATAATGTAGATTGTGTGACCATGAAATAGATTCTCTACCAAAAGGGATCAAAGATCAGAAAAACCATTCCTTCTCCATTGATTACCTATGGTGGTTGCATTCTTGCTGAGCTTGTTTTCAGAGTGCTTTGGTAACACCAGTAATCAAAACAGATTGTCTACAATTCAACCTGAAATCTTGCAACTGGGATTCAGTTTGTAGCTTTGTTACTAACAGGAGAAAGCATTTATATTCTCTGGGCATTGGTGGTTCAGTAATAAGATGAGGTCTATTCACCAAGGGACATTTTACACCCCATTTCAGTGTCAAAATGTGATTCTAAATTAAAGAGTTAGATTAAACTTATTCATATCTTCCTTCTCCACCTATGTGCAGAAATATATGAGGGTTTTTTTGGTTTTTTGCAAATCAATTTTCTTGTTTTATCATTTCTTATTATCTTATGTTTAAGATTACATTGTTTACACTATGCTTAAAATATTGTCCCTTTAGATTGTTCTATACAGGTACTGGGGTTTATGAGCGCTCTGTGTATACAATTAAAAACATTTTATATGTTTTATCTTATATTTCAACTTTAACAAATTCCAGTACTTGAGTAATAGTAGCAGTGAGGACTATGTTTCAGCAAAATAACTTTACCGTAACTGCTAGTTATTAAACAGCCATCTTCCCATACCCTATAATTATGGCACTAAATGACTGCTAACACAAAAGAAAAAAATTGCAAAGATCAAAAAGAGTCAAAATTCTTCCCCTCTTCCCTTCTCTTCCGCTCTTCTCTTCCTCTTCTTTGTCTTTCTCCTTCCTCCCTCTACTCCTTCTTTCTAGTTCTGTCTCCTTCCTCTCTCCTCCCCCCTTCCCTTTCCTTTCCCCTCCTCCTCCCTTTCCCCCTGTTCCTCTCCACCTCCATCTCCCCTTTCTTCTTACCTTATTGCCTTCTGTTCATTCCCTACTAAGCTATCTCAGATGCTATAGATACAGAAGTGAACAAGACAGAAAATGTTTGTGCCTCTGTTCAGCCTAAATTTTAGTAAGTGCTCATGAATTCTCTTTAATGCTTGAATTTTGTCATAGAAGCATAGCTTTTGAAAATTAGAGAGGCTTTTTAGTGAGAAGCACATGCACTTTCTGAATATCTGTAATGCCTGTTTTGGAAGGTTCAACATTTCCAGGTTTTCTGAAAACTTAATTATAAAAAATACAAGTTAAACTTTGGTATGTCAGCCAGCTGTGGTGGTACTTGCCTGTAATCCCAGTACCCGTGAGGCTGAGGAGGAGGATCACCATGAGTTTGAGGCCAGCCTGGGCTGCACAAATGAGTTCAAGGCCAGCCTGCACTACATAGTGAGACCCTAGCTCAAAAAATTTTTGCATGTCAAATAAACATCCACACAAGCAGACATGGTATTCTACTTGGCAGACAATGGCTGGAACTGGCTATTTTAGAGTAAAACATCATACTACATTAGGATATGATCTGTGTATAATACATTTCATCAATTTCTGCAACCTTGCTCTGTTTTAACAATAGTGTTTTGTTTTCACTTTTGTAAAATAAATTTAAAAAGCACTGAATCTTACTGCACTGATATTGTGTTTTTATACAGACTATCTACCCAACAAATGGCTAGTCAAAGAAGAGTTTGACAAAATAAATAAAGCATTCCACTCTATTGAACACTATTAGCGTGTATTAATTTCCAAGTTGGTGGTTTGTTGTTTTCATCACCTGAAGGGTAGACAAAGGGAAGATGCAATAACATTTTCTACTGAGACGGATTTCCTTATTCTGTCAGATCTTATAAAAACAAACATGATATTAGCTTGAATCATATAAGGATGACAATTTTTAAGTCAAAAATTATTGGATAACAATAACTTCATATGTTCCAATTTGATACTGTAACCAACCCTAAAGGTTTTCACTTTGAAACAGACTGTTAGGGAATAAACAATAGCTCCTTACCTACAAATAAGGGTTTCACACATATTTTGGGGACACTTATAAAGCAATTCTTTGGCTCCAGTGTGGGGATTTCTGTCTCTTCCTTTTCTTTTTCCTCTCTGTTTTTGATTCAGAGCTTGTTCTTCTCTTTCATTGCTTAGGAACAAAAAAATACTATATAAAGTGATACTTGCAGTAAAAAATAGACTCTACAGACTTTTGCAAATGTCTAAAAATTTCCAATAGAAATATGTTCCTGAAATCATTTTAGAGTTGTAGAAAATATATGGGAAAGATAACACAGAAATAATAGGAGAAAAAAGAACAGAAGAAGAAAGATTAACAGGTGTAGGTATAACTTTTCACAATATTTCTGGCAAGATAAATGAGAAAATTCCACTACTGAGAACCCTAAATGTTAAGTATTTGTTTTAAAAATTCTGGTAAATTTCCAGACAGAAAAAATAAAAATTTAGACAATCAGTTTTACATGTGACTTTTTCTTTGCAGCAATGGAAATTAGAGGACAAAGGAACACTATCTACTGTGAAGAAATGAGGGCTATCATGCAGTCAGGATATTCTCTGTCTTTATTACTCAGAGAAAGGTGAGCAACTCTAGACATGCAAGGATTTAGAAAATCTATCTTGTTTTATCTTCTCTGAGGAAAATACTAGAAAAATGTCAAATGAATGAAAATAGAGATATCAAAAAAAGGGAGGGTGAGAAAAAGAAATGGTGATACATATATAAAATATAAGGTTAATGTAAAATATAGACTATGAACATGGAAATTATAAGTGTTATGTGAAGAATCCTTAAATGGGGATAAGACTTGGAATGAAATATAAATTAACATATAAAATATAAAAACAAATACAAAACAATTTCTAGAAATAAAGTTTCTTAGTTCTTTTCATTAAAACTCATTCACAGCCTATGAATGGAGAAGCAAATACTTTGTTTTAAAAGCAAATATGTGTGTTGCATGCATGATAGATAAGTAAAACATCTTTGAGAGAAGTTCTTCCATGTGATAAAAAAGAAAAAATACACTTTAATTATATTTGTTAACTAGAGAACAGTAGCAGCATGCAAAATTAAAAGTACAGATGAGCCTCCAAAGAGACAAAAGGGAAAGACAAACATGACAAAACTAGGAAAAGTAAGGAAATAAGAAGCAAGAGTATTATGCATTGAATAAGGAAAATAAAAGATGGGAGGACCACAGGAGATGTATCTATGAGTACACTCAACATAAATTTGCTGAATTTCCCTAGTAAAGGCCAGAGAATATCAGCCTTTATAAAATACAGTGTTCTATTATATGTGGTTTATAAGAAACACACCGATAGCAAAATAACAAATGAAAATAAAGAAAAAAACACAAACAGAATATTATTACATATTATCACATACAATTTTTAAAGTAAGGTTTAATTTTAAAAAGTGAATCTATTTAGGTGTGTGTTAAAAAATACTACCAATATGATATCAAAATTTTCCTCTTCTAAATGCATTGTTTCAATTGGTGTTATATTTCAAGAGAGAGTAGAAAGATTAGGTAACATTTTATTACCTTTTTGTAGGAGGCTTGAATAGCTTCTTTCAAGGCTGAGTCATATTTAAAGCTTTCATTTTTCTTTGAGGGCTAAGAAATTGGTATATGAGCCAGGGATATAGCTCAACAGCACAAGTGACTTGCCTGGCAAGTGCAAGGTCCTGAGTTTGATTCTTGGTACCAAAAAAAAATTTTTTTAAATGTTATATGAAAATTATTTTTCTCTGTATACCACAATGAAGTGTTTTAGTTTTCATTCTTTTTAAAGGTATTAAATTTCTGTAGAAATCTGTTTCCAAATCATATTCAGTTTGTTCCTAGAAAAAAATCCATATGAAATAAAACAATATAGGACATATTAGAGTGTAGTGGATTGATAACTGGTGGTCAACTTATAACCCCCAGCTGAAGTGAGTAATTGTGGTGCTGGGTGTGGGAGGCCCACCTGAGGACTGTTGCCAGCAG
>NW_004955426.1:25335025-25360033 GCF_000276665.1 Chinchilla lanigera | reverse complement strand
AAGCAGGGGTAAGTATTCTATTTGCAGACAATGCAAACTTTAAGCCAAAACTGATCAAAAGATAAAGAAGGTTTACTAAATACTCTTTAAGGAAAACCTCCAAGAGAAGAGATAACAACCATAATTATTTATGCACCAAACACAGGTTCACCCAACAACATAAAGCAAATATTAACAGACATGAAAAACCAAATAAGCATCAACACCATTATAGTGGAGGACCTTAATACCCCACTTTCACAAACAGATAGATCAATTAGAGAAAAAATCATCAAAGAAATATTAGAATTAAAGCAAGCCTATGAACAAATGGACTTAGTAGATGTCCATAGGGTGTTCCACCCCAAAACAGCACAATATACATTCTTCTCAGTTGCATATAGTATGTTCTCCAAAATGGAACATATATTAGCTGACAAACATGTTTAAGTAAATATAGGGGAATTGAAATCATCCTACGCATACTATCTAACCATAGCGCAATGATACGGGAAATCAATGAAAAAGGAAATCACAAAACTGCATTAACACATGAAAATTAAACAACACCCTGCTGAACAGCCAACAGGTAACAGATGAAATTAAACATTATATATAATTAAATGATAATGCTGATACAGCATACCAAAACTTACAGGATGCAAAGAAAGCAATCCTATAAGGGAAATTTACAGCAATGAAATCACACATCAGGAAAACAGAACAAATAAGCAACCTAATGTTGAACCTCAAACTTCTACAAAAAGAACAACAAATCAAATCCAAAGGTCATACAAGGGGGGTAATTATAAAGATCAGAGCAGAAAATAGTTCAATGGAGACTAAGAAAATAATACAGTGAACAATGAATTGAAATGTTGGCTCTTTGAAGGAATAAATAAAATTGATAAGCCATTAACCAACCTCATCAAAAAGAGGAAAGAAAAAACACAAATTCAAGCAACTAGGAATGAAAAGGGGGAAATCACAATGGATCCCACAGAAATCCAGGAGATCATCAATACCTACTATGAGAACCTATATTCTAATAAGACTAAAAACACAGAAGTGGACAAATTCCTAGACACAATAAAATTGCCAAAACTAAATCAAGAAAATATAAAAATTCTAAATAACCACAAATCATTCAATGAAATTGAAAATGTAATTAAAAATCTACCAACAAAGAATAGCCCAGACCCTGATGTATTCACTGTTGAATTCTACAACAAATTTGGAGAAGAATTAGTGCCACTAATACTGAAACTCTTTAAAGAACTTGAAAGGAAGTAGCACTTCCAAAATTATTCCTGGAAGCAAGTATTACATTGATTCCAAAACCAGAGAAAACCCAACCAAGAAAGAAAACTACAGACCAATCTGCCTAAAAAAGATTGATGAAAAAAATCCTCATTAAGATACTGGTAAACAGAATGCATTAACTCTTCAAGATTATATATCATGACCAAGTAGGATTCATTCCGGGGATGCAGTGATCGTTCAATGTACACAAATCAAGAAATTTAATATACCACATATTAATGGAGCCAAAGACAAAAACCACATAATCATCTCAATAGATGAAGAAAAAGAATATGACCAAGTCAAATACCCATTCCTGATAAAAACCCTATAGACCATTGGAATAGACAGTCTTTACCTAAATCTCATAAAAGCCATCTATGACAAACCAACAGCTAGTGTCATATTAAACAGTCAAAAACTGGAAGCTTTTGCTCTAAAGTCAGGAACAAGACAAGGATGTCCATTATCACCACTCCTGTTCAATATAGCTCTGGAATTATTAGCCAGAGAATTAGATAAGAGCAAGAAACAAAAGGAATAAGAATAGGAAAGAAAGAAATGAAATTATCATTATTTGCAGACATGATACACTACATAGAAGATCCAAAAAACTTCACCAAAACACTTCTACATTTAATACCCAAATTAAGTAGTGTAGCAAAGTATAAAGTCAACACTCAAAATTCGATAGCATTCCTATACACAAGCAACAAATTCACAGAGACAGAAATTAGGGAAATGTCACCATTCATTATATCATCCAAAAATATGAAATACTTAGCAGTCAATCTAACAAGGGATATAAAAGATCTGTACAGTGAAAATTACAGTACCCTAAAAAAAGGAGATTGAAGAGGATAACAGAAAATGGAAATATATTCCTTGCTCTTGGATAGGAAGGACCAACCTAGTGAAAATGGCCATACGCCCCAAACTGCTATACAGATTTAATACAATCTCAATCAAAATACCATTAGCATACCTCGCAGACCTAGAGAAAACATCACTGAAACTCATTTAGAATCAGAAAAGACCTAGAATAGCAAAAGAAATTCTGGGAAACAAAGGGAAATCAAGAAGCATCACAATACCAGACCTGAAATTATACTACAAAGCTACTATGGTAAAATTAGCATGGTACTGGCAAAAATCCAGGCATGAGGATCAGTGGAACAGAATAGAAGATGCAGATACAACTACAAATACACTCAGCCACCTTATCTTTGATAAAGGAGCCAAACATGTTCACTGTAAGAAAGATAGCTTCTTTAATAAATAGTACTGGAAAAACTGGACCCATGTCTATCACCATGTACTAAACTAAAGTCAAAATGGATCAAAGAACTAAATATTAAAATAGAAACACTACATTTACTGAAAGAGAAAGTAGGCAGAAGTCTCAAAGACATAGGTACAGGCAGACACATCATGAACAAAATCCAGATCACAAGAGAACTGGTACAAAGAATCAATAAATGGAATCTCACTTTACCAAAAAGCTTTTGCAAAACAAAAGAAATCACCAACAGAGTGAAAAAATTGTAGCCCATAGACAAAGGAATTATATCTAGAACATATAAAGAATTGAAAAAAATCACACACCCCCAAATTCAAAGGCCCAGTCCAAAAATGGGCATGTGAGATGAATATAGACTTCTCAGATGAATGAGAAGTGATATATGTGCACCCATGTTTATAACAGCACAATTTCTAATAGCTAAATCTTGTAAACAACCCAAATGTCCATCAGGCAAGGAATGGATAAAAAAGATGTTGTATTTTTGTATAGTGGAGTACTACTCAGCCATAAAGAAGGACAAATTTGAGACATTTCTAGGTGAATGGGTGCAACTCAAGAGCATACTCATAAGTTAAATAAATCAGACCCATACATGTAAACATCATAGTGTCTCGCCAGTGTGAGAAACAATGAGTAAATAAGATCCAAAACATACAATCGATACTGTGAACTGGGAAGAAACTATTCAAAATAAAAGACAAACTGTGATTGGTGAAAGGGGAAAGGAAGAATGGGAAAAAGAAAAAAAAATGTATACACAAGATAGTTAGGATTGGTTATACAGCTAATTTCTCTTAGTTCATCAAAAAGAAAGTTTTGTGTTAATATTGTATAGACAAGATGTCATGCTTGTATCTTCTCTGAATAACTACTACAAAGACAGCAATACACAATGTATCAACTATTGTAAATGTCCTGCGAACCTGTTTTGAAACTGGTTTCATTGTTATATTTATCTTTTTTCTCTTTTAAATAAAAAGGGATATTTAATGACTGAAAATACAACTTAAAAGAAGTCTAAAAGAGCAAAAAGAAATCTTAAAAGGTCAAATATAAGGTGAAGAAGATAACAAATATATAAATATACCAGTAATTATATTAAATTCAAAAAAGAAATTTATTTACTCACACCCTTTAGGAAACAGGGACCAAAATGAGGCATGAAGCACAAAAGATCTACTGGTAAATAGGCTAGAGAAGAGGAAACAGAAGTCTAGAGGGACTCGCAGTCAAGATGCACATCTGACACCAGGAAGAAACACAGGAAAGCGGAAGGTTGAGGGGAAAGACCTGAGGCTTGCAGTGCAGCTCTGAGGAGGACCAGCTGATGCAGAGCCCAGAGCAAAGGTGGCTCAGTGCTGGGTGAACCGTTGGTCAGACAGTCCTGGCTCTCCGGAAGAGGCCGTGCTTATTCACCGCACAGAGGCCTAAGTAAAGAATGGCCTTGGGCTGAAAGCAGCGGCAGCTCCCTCAGTAATGGGAAGCTGTCACCTATTGCTCGCAACAAGTTGTCTCTTAAAGACAGATCTCAATGCACCTCAAGGAAGTCACACTTGTCCTTTGCACTGTACAAATCCGCATCCTACAACTGCCAGAGGCAAGCTTATTGTTTGCCTTCCTTGAGGGATTCGTGGAAGTGGAAACTTCATGCAGAAAACTGCAGCCCTGTTACTATCCCTGATGTTGAGCTGCAGCCGGGGCTCATCATGTCCTCCATCCATTCCAGGGCCCCTCACCTTCAGCAACGGTCTACTTGGTCTCTAACAGGTACTTGGTAGCACTGGCACAGCCTCCTTGCTGGGAAGTCTGGGACCCTGGCAGCCCTTCTCAGGACAGGGCTGTTGCATGTGTCCACTCACAGTTAGCAACACTTTGGTACCCTAATTTTATCTATATGTGTGGTCATTATGATATATTCACTTTTGTGTGTGTATATTTGAAATTTTTAATTTTCATAATAAACATTTCAAACAACAACAAAAATATCAAAAAGCTCCAGGCATTTTGTTTTCCTATGGAGTTTCAAGATGAGAAAATTAGGACAATTTGTTTTAATAGTAAACGGAAAATAAAGTTTAATGTGATAGAATTCAGCAACATGAAGGCAACAAAGCAAGAGAATAGGGAAAGAAATAACAGAGCACGGAGGGCGGATGGGAACCCTTATACATAGCGGAAATGGCGGAGATCCAGAACATAAGCATAATTTACGTGACACATGTCGAACGTGTCCTCCACGACTACACTGCGAGTGAAAGTTGTGCCTACATATACAAGTTCCACAAGTGATAATATCATTATTCCTGAAATTCATTTCAGGACCAGAGAAGACCTGGAATAGCAAAAGCAATTCTGGGAAACAAAGACAAACCAGGGAGCAAATACTCAGTTTCCTTTCTTTCAAATACTTTACTCATGTTCTTTGAATTTGTAGATAAAGAGAAATTTGTGATTCAGAGAAAAAAAAATGGCAAATATCTTTTACAGTTTAGAAAGCAAGGCAACTATCAGAAACAGCAAACATTGCTAAAGTTAACAAGAATGAAGTTCATTTAAAAACACTAAAAATAGCTATTATGTCTCTCAGTCCACCAGTGTTTCTTTAGTGAGCTTTCTTGTTTTATTAGCAGTTGAAAAGCAGTAGCATATTATAGTAACATAGCTTTCATAGTGTAAAAGATTTGAATCCAAAAGTTATGAACTTGTTCTCCCTTTCCTTAGAAGAGTGTTCTCCCACTCTTGTCTCAGACAATTATTATCACAGAGCAGAGAAAATGATGTACTCGTGGAGATGAAGATGAGATCGCTATACAGGTCGTACAGCTATAAAAAGTTATCTTCTACACATAGGATCCATATTATTCCCTCCAATATTTGTCCTCCTCCTCCGCCTCTAGCACCCGACGCGGCGGTCACTCTGTGCCGTCTCCGCCGCGCAGCTCCCTGCAGCAGCGCCCACCTCCATCGCCATCAAGCCCGACGGCGTGCAGCGCGGCCAGGTGCGCGACATCACCCAGCCGTTCAAGCAGAAGGGCTTCAGCCTGGTGGCCACAAAGCTCATGCGGGCCTCGGAGGAGCCCCTGACGCAGCGCTGCAGCGACCTCAAGCCCACTCCTTCCCGGCCTGGTGCAGTGCCTGCACTAGGGCTTTGGTCACCGTGCTGTGGGAGGGGCTGAGCGTGGTGAAGACCTGCCACCCGGTGCCGGGGGACCAGCCCTGTGGACTCCAGGCTGGGCCCCATCCGCGGGGACTTCGGCATCCAAGTCGGCAGGAGCATGGCTGTGACTCAGTGAAAAGCGCTGAGATCAGCCTGTGGCCTAAGCTTGAAGAGCGGGTTGGCTACAAGCCCTGTGCTCCTAACTGGGTCTATGAGTAGAGGCAGCAGGCGCTGTTTGCCCTCCCTCTCCTGACTTGGAGGACGGGCAGATCCTTCTATTCTAAAGCCCATTTCCCAATAAAATCTGGAGACTGGGAAAAGATTTTTTTTCCTCTGTGAGTAAGAGAACTTATGCACTTGTCATATCAGTTCATACAGTTCTGCTGTGTGGCATTTTGTAGTTATAACAAGCTTTACTGATCTATATTCAGATCTATGAAAGTTACAAATTAAATTGTGTCCTCCAAAAATCCTAATCCTTGGTCATGGTCAATATTATTTTATTTGAAAATAGGGTCATTGCAGGAATGATCAAATTAACAGTTCATACTGAATGAGGGAGGCCAGGCTGGTAGGACTGGTGTCCCTGGAAGAAAAGAGACACAGAGATGCAGACATGGCAGGGGAGGTCACTTTATGATGACAGGGACGGATGCTGAAAGGCTGAAGCTGCAAGCCAAGGAGTTGAAGGACTGCTGGTGCTCACCAGAAGCAGATTCTGCTTTGCAGAGTTCAGGGGGAGCGTGGTTCAGCTGACAATTTGCTAGTCCCACAATGGTAAGACAATGAATTTATGTTGTTTTAATCCACCTATTTTATTGTACTTGGTTATGGTGACCCTAGGAAACTAATGTAATGGATACTTGGGTTTCTAGATTTTACATTTACAAATGGTCTGTGTGCACAGGGAATGTTTATTTCTCTTTCACTCATAATTTACATGCAGGTAAAAATTTCAAAACATTCTAGCAAGGCAGAAAAAGTTCCAGGACTCAGGTGGATTACACAAAGAGCACAGAAGAAAAATCATGTTATTTTGATGTGTTCCATCATTATAAAAAATATGCAATTTGAGAGTTGTGTATAGTGTTAAAGGAAGTAGAATTCCTTCTCCATGGAGAGATAGCTGTGTTAAATTTTTGGTAAGTTTTCTTAATGTATTCTGGTATCTTTATTATATAAGAAAGAGACATATAGAACTATGTAATAAACAAATAAAATAATAATTTTAAAGGAAACATTCTTATATACTGTAAATATTTACTTAAGTTATTTACATTAAAATGTCTAGTACATATATTTTTTTCTAATTCATATACAATAGATCCCCAATTTACAGATGTTTGAGCTGCAGATTTTCACAGGTGTACCATATTAGATTCACAGATGTATAAGACTCACTGTCTAATTGTGAATGAATTTGATTTATGGATGTTCTCCCAGAATTCAACTCATTTATAAGTTGGGGACTGACTGTACTTTTAAATATAAATTGGGTTATACTATGATATATTATTCTGTGACTTCATTTTTCACTTAATATATTTGGGTTTTTTTATGGTGAGATATACAAAGTAGCCATATTGATTCCTGCCTACAAATTACCATATTATTTGAAATTAGGAGATAATTAATCTTCGACTATTACAAATAACTCTTTACTGAGCATCACTGAACATAAATTTTGCATTCATCTGTAAGTACTTCTAAGCACTAGGCTCTTAGACATGGAGTTTTTACATCAAAAATATGTATAAAATGATATGCAGATGGCAAATAAAAATGTTTAGCACCCTAGAGCATTAAAAAACTGCAAATCAGAACAACAGTGAAATACTACCACTGCAGACCTATTAGAATAGCTACAATTCAAAATATTGACAACATCACATGCTGATAACTATGTAGAGCAACAGGAACTCATTCATTGCTGGTAGAAATATCAAATGATATAACCGTATTGGAAAACAGGTTTGCAGTTTCTTACAATGCTATGTCTTTACAGTGTTGTGTCTGATGACACTAACATCTTACTATAAGACCCAGCAGCCGTGCTCCTTGGTAGTTCACCCAAAAGAGTTGAAAACATATCCACATAAAAACCTGCACACCAATTTATTGTACTTTTGCTCCTTTTGGACAAATTGTATAAGCAGCCAAGATATTCTTCCATAGATGACTAGAAAAGCAAACTATAGTATATTCATACAATGTAATATTAGTCACCAATAAAAAGAAATAAGCACAAAGTATGAAAAGACATTGAAAATCCTTAAAAGTATATGTGAAATAAGCCAGTCATAAAAGGCTATGCAATGTATAAGTCCATTAAGTGACATTGCTGAGAAACCTAAACTATGAAGATAGTAAAAAGATCAGTGATTGATACAAGATTGAGAGGAAGGTGGAATGGATAAGTACCACCCTAGGGAAGTTTACAGCAATAAATCTATTCAGTAATATGCTGCATAATCTATATGTAACATCGATTTGCCCAACTCTTAGAACTATATGCTAAAAAAAAATGAGTCCAAATGTAAAATATGTACTCTAATTAATGAGTATCAATATTATTTCATTAATTGTAACAGAGGTGCCACATGAACACAAGCAGTTAATGATAAGAGTAACTAAAGAGAGAGAAGGGATATATGAGAACTATGTTTTCAGCTCAATTTTTATGCAAATCTAAAATTACTTTTTAAAGTAGTCTTTCGTTATTCTACAGAATTTTTTTAAATTGATCTGGCCAATTGTCCTTCATTTTAAAGTTTTCAATTACAGTCAAATGAGAGTTTATAAATGTTCATTGTTCTACTCCACACAATACTGCATACAGTAACTGTGAGAACACAAAGACATTAAATTCTTTTCTCAAAAGAACATTTCATATGTGAAAGAAGGACGCATTACAAATGCTGGTCACATATTAACTTTTATTTTTCTAATTAGATGCTATTAGAGAATAACAAATATAATTGATGCTGCTTTGAAGAAGCAGCATTTAAAAGGGGCCCTTAGAAAAAATATGTATATATGTGTGTTTCATATATATATATATATGTAACATAGTTGTACTACTGATTTTTATTGCTTTATTGAAAGGAAGAGTTAATGTTTAATTATTTGATCAATCTTATATGCCTATATTTGTTTATCTAAGTAACCAATTTGAAGATATCAATATGTAATACAGTCACCATTATTAAGTTCCTATCACCTTGTCTGAAATTCTATATTGCTTGTATTGTTTTTGTGTTATTTTGCAAATGTATGTGTGTCTGTTAATATGTTTTTGTTCTTTTATCTTTTGTTAAAAAAGGGGCTCTCAGTTATCTTCAGTGACTGCTTACCAAAGCTGCAATCAATAAATAGTAGCACAAAAGTAAATTTTAAGAAGACTAAAAATTGAAAATATCTTTCACTAGAGCAGTAAAAAGTATTAGAAATTATCAAAGGATGGTAAATATTTTCTAACCATAAAGTAAATGAATAAATTATGAAAACAATGACTCCTTATCTATCAAAATATGTAAAGTTTCTGCTCCTGAAAAACAAATAAAAATCCAAGAAAAATAAAACGTTAAAAAAAAACTGCAAAAATATGAGGAAAGTAACTGCCCAAATTATGGTGTTATGGACTTTATAGGATGCCATTCACCATATCCTTTCTTATTAAGCTCACAGGATTCCAACTGCATTCCAGACACAGTATCAAAAAAATTGCTAGTATCATAGGGGATTATAGATTCACAGCCCAAAGTAATGAGAGGCTTACAGGGTACAACTACTCTAAAAAATGAACACAGAAGCAAATTAATTAGAAAAACAGTCCAATAATTTTACTAAGTCTGACAAATATAACAAAAGACTGGAACAAATTGGAAGTATAAGACAAAAAAAGTAAACATAACTTAAAATGTTTCAGTTGAGAAGAACACAAAAGATAAGATATTTAAATGAATATACCAAAAGGAAGAATTAGGAATTTGTTTCAGGAATTCTAGAAACTATTTTAGATCAAATTGGTAAAGAAAAATAAACCAATACTGTAAAAAAGAAAAAGGAACAGAAATAAAATAACATTATAAGTGTTGACATATAACTAATAAAAGTTGATAATAGCAGTTCCAGCAACAGGGGAAATGAAGAAAAACAAGAAGAACATATTTAGGAAATAGTTGTTGCAATTTCTCTGATGCTAAATAAGATAAATAATTTCCTATTAAAAGGACACTTGCAGCACACTATGGGTGAAATAACAAAGAAAATAGAATAATGTCACCTTTGGTTGTTTTTCAATATATAAATACAAATTAATGGGACAATATTATACATTCAGTTTTGTATTCTGGCATTTTGATCTCATATATACACTGATACTCAGCTGGAAGGCACAGTATCATCACTCTGGTTACTAAAATATTGAAATATTTCCAGTGTTTGTAGATGATCGCCGTCCCAAGTCTCCTCGTTTGTGCCAAGAAATCTTGATGTGGCTTCAACTCCTTGACTTTTTCATATATTTGCAACCAAGGGTACATATGACGCTGCCAGGGAGCTCCAGAACTGTCCTGCAGCATGGTGGCCAGCATTCAATCTAAGTTAATACCTGCGTTGCACAGGCTGTTAAATGTTTCCTCCATGCTCATGTCACTCATTTTTTAAATCATCATGAAGACCATGTTGTAGTTGTGCCCAGCTACTGAAACATTAGGCTTAAAATATATATTCATTTTATAACTGTTACTGCGATGCGCATCAGTGTTTCACTGTTTATGTGTGAAATTACTATTAGGTCAAAAAAGTTAACTATTGTTAGAGGAGTTGGTATATGTTGCCTAATGTTCATGGCACTTAAAAAAAACAACAAAAACAAATACATAAACAAAACATCATAGAGAGCAATAAAAACGATACAGTATTTTAAAACATGGTGATAGGATATTAACAATGGTTGTTATAATACATAATGTCATCTTCAAAATGACTGTACATATAACCAGATATAGGCATGCAAGGTTGATCAATTACACATCAACAGTCCCTTTCAATAAACCAACAGATATTAGCAGTACAATTATCCTAGCTGTCCTGTGTACATATATACATATTTTTTCCCTCTTCTTTCTTTTTCCTCTCCCCTCCTTCATTCCAGTTGCTCCTTCCTAATTCAGCAGTTTCTTTTCCCTTCCACAATATCTATTGTACCTTTCAGATTTTATTTACTCTTTCAGGTTCTTATAGTAGGGAGGAAATACTATGTTTACACATGTGAATCTGATTTCTTTCACTGATGAGTATGGTCTCTAGTTCATCCATTTACCTATAAAAGCCTCTAGTTTATCTTTCTTTATAGCTGAGTAATACTCCATTGCATAAAAATACCACATATTTTTTATCTGCTATCTTCAAGAAATCCAGCCATAACAAATGCTGAGGGGCTGTGCGAAAAAAGTACACTTCTCCAGTGTTGGTGGGAGTGTAGACTGGTGCAGCCACTGTGGAAATCAGTCTGGAGATTCCTCAGTAAACTAGGTTTAGAGGTCCCATTCAACTGAGCTACTCCTCTTCTGGGTACTTTTCCAGAAGAACTGAAGATATTATACCACAGCAATATATGTGCACCCATGTTTATAGCAATGCAATTTGTATAGCACTTTTTGAATGTGGTATTTTTTCCTTTAAAAGCTGTAAAGTGAAAGGTAGTTCCAAGAAAAAAGGTCCTGAACATGTCAGAGTACTCCAAAATAAAGGTTTTTATGATAGCTAAAAGAAATATGTACAGCGCTTAAGTATTTTTAAAAGAATTTTCTCATTATATATTATTTCATTTAATATTCAGAACAATTCTGTAGAAGCTGTAGAGCAGATTTTTCTATCAATAACTTGTCCCAAACCAGTCATTTAGGAATTTATATAACTAAAACTAAAATGAGCCTTTTGAATCTACGAGCGCTCTATGAGCTTTCAATATGATATCTCGTATGTTCACATTGATTCATCCCTATAGTTTTCCATTGTATGTTGCTGAAGGCTAATTCTCATTTTTGTGCTCAATTTTGACATTACAGAAACAGCCACTAGGATTTAGCGCTGATTTTAATCAGTGGATAGCCTGAGAGTCAGATGACCTCCATGCCATCCACATAAGGACACTCCGATTGCTGACGAGTTTATACAAAATGTCATGAATTCTACCCCTAATTTAATAAGATTCATCATGTCATGCTCATTCAACTTGTAGGAAATAAAAAGTTCTCCAAATGATTATAATACAGAGCACACGGTGTGTGTGTGTGTGTGTGTGTGTGTGTGTGTGTGTGTGTGTTGTGTGTGTGTTCACAGAGTTATGTTTTTTCTTTAGGGGAAACTTTCATTTGGCTTCATCCTTCCATTCTGCTTCACTTACAAGAATGGGCATCCTTTCATAACCACTATTCTTAAAGCATTAAAAACATTCCTTTTAAAAATACACTTTTAAAAGTTGAAATATCTGCCATGACAACAGTTTGCTTCCATCCAATTCTGTAATGTCAGTTTGGCTTCAAACACATCACCTCATGCACTGCCAGCATGTAGCATCCCTGTTATTTAAGAATTCAATCTGCTGAAGGCTCAGAGATCGCTGTGGTGTGTCTGTTACTCGTGTTTATTTTTAGAGTTATATGATTTTCATTAGAAATCAAAAATCTGTCTTAACCCAGTTTAGACTTATGCTCTGTCAAAAATGTTCATGCCAGGAGAGTTTCAATGAACTTGTTCTAAAAATAATTGAAAGAACTATTCCTGTAGAGGTATGACAGTAGTAGAATATGTTCATCCATATCTCTCATAGGACTAAAATATCTTTATAGATATTTGATTCATGTCACCAAGCAATAGCAGATGAAAGTTTCTTTAAAAATGCTTTATGATATGAGTGTGATAAATAAAATACAGCCCCATAAAGCAAGATAAAAACAATATTGGAGAGAAAACATGTTTGCAGAGGAAAAGGGCTAATACTCATTAAGTCTCTGTCAGATTCCAAGCATTTTATGCAATCATAAGAAGTGTGTATTATATCATAAGAAGTAGATCTCATTACTGTCCTCCTTTAGGAGCTGACAAAATTAAGTATATAAATAGTAGAACCAAAATGTGGTGCCAAGTTCCTTTAATTCAAAAACCATTGATCATCCCAGCTTGTTTACTAGAGAGTGTGTGTTGAATGAGTGTGATGTGGCTCTTAGCAGTGTATGCATTAATGCTCCCAATTCTTCTGTTTAGTAGTATATGGATTTAATGCTCCCAATGCTCCTGTTTCCTATATACACACCACTTACTGTGTGATTTTATAAGGCTGTCTCTCTCACTGTGGGAACAAATGAACCACCCTATCTCAACTCCAATATTGGGCAAGTGATTTGATCTGGCCAGTTGAATATTAATAAGCTTAATACAGAAGAGACTTGGCAAAAATTAGCATGATTGATTGAGTTTGACCTCCTCCACATCCTCAAGCAACATTAAGTTGACAGGAAAGGATAATAAATACATGAAACAAAACCACCCAGCCTGGATCAGGTGAGTGCACCAAGTGGAGACATATGGGTGGTTGTAGCCAAGACCACCGACACCATCCTGCCATACTCCATCTACACTGGCCACCAACAATCAACCTACACATCTGGGACATTAATGCTGTCATTTCAACTCACTGAGTTTTAAGGTGGTTTGCTATGTGATTTAACAACTTTGTGGCAATCAATGACTAATATGTCCCTGCCTATACCAAACAGGTCACAGGCATTAGGTTGTGGTTCCATGTTTTCTTCTTGAATCCTATGGGTGCAAAGGCCTGCAAAAGATTGGGTATTGATTGCTACTATGCACAATGAAGGAAAATTTTTCAAACTATCTTAGGAATGTTCCCTAAGAGTTTTTAGAGTATTGTAATGTCAGTCATAAATAAAAGAGGATATGTAAAAATTCTAACCTATAAAACTCAGACTTTAAAACAACCGACATGAAAAAGTTTGACTAGTTTTTATCTCTTTTTTCTACCATTTTCTACAGAGTATCTCATGCCTCAAAAAATATACTTAGTTCTTACATCAGATAAAGAATTGCAACATGACATAAGCAGATGGACGCTCAGTATCTCTTCCCAGCTTTGTTCATCATTGTCCAAGCACTAACTCCCAGGTCAAGCTTCTATTTCACACATTCTTTACTGTCTGCAGTAGCTTCTTAGAATATCCCTCTTACTATATCTTAAACTTTCACACATGCTTTGAGACTCAGCTATAAACTTCTCTGTTTAATAAAGAGCCCTATGAACTTCTCTCTTTCTGTTACAATGACTTGCCACTTACAAAAAAAAAAAATCATCTCTACGGCACATCCTCCCATGGCAATACATCTGCACCATTTTTAGAGCATCCTCATACTTTCCAGTTGACATTTTATTTTTGTGTGTTGTGACCTATCTGCTATACTGCTGGTTCCAAACAAAATTTTAATGATAAATAAAGAACTGAAAATGGTGATCTTGGGTGGTCAGTGATGTAGCTGACTGAAAGAGCATATCCCATAGAAATGGAGAGAGTTAAAACCAGGTCCACCTAATTTTTGCAAAAGGTGTATCTAGGATTAAACTGGACAATTCTTTTCATTTTAAAAAGATTTGGGAATGCACATTTTTTAGTAAAATTACCAATGAGAGAAAACCTCATTTTAAAATATGGCTGTGATAAATTTAATTATTGTTCTAAATTCTTTATTGCTTTAATAGATTTTCACACTTAAACTCAGGAGTAGAGCACACTTTCCTACGCTATTTTAAAAAGGGCTTAGCACCTAGGTGTGGTGGCAGACACCTCTAATCCGAGGACTCTAGGAAGCCCTGGCAGAAGGGTCGAAATTTTGAGCCCAGACTGAACAATTTAGCAACTTGATAAGACCAGGTCTCAAAATAAAAAAAAAAAAGAAGAAAATTTAAAGAGAAAGGGTGTGTAGCTCAGGGCAAAGACCTTGAGTTCAATCACCAATTTGATGAGGAAAAAGCTTGGCTATATGTTGAGCTACATGTCCAACTAGAGCTTTAAATGTACTGGCAAATTCTAATCCCAAAATGTGAGATACAGAGAACAGACTTGAACCGGGAACTACAAGCACCCTAGATGCCCGCAGAAACATGAGCAAGAAGAATATGCACTTCTTATATGCCATGAGATTTCTGGAGTTGAACTGCACACAGCATTAATATAGCTGAAATAGGACCAAAACAGTTGACCAAAAACGTGAAGAAAAAAGTTAAGTCCTAAAACACCTGCACAGCCAAGTTTGACTCGCAGGACTCCTGGCTTCAGGCTCCATTACGAGAGATTTCTGAAGTATGAAGGAGAATCTCTGTGCACTGGCTGCCAGTTGTCTGAGACAGAACGCACTCCTGGACGAGTTACATGAACTGGGTCTGTTACATACAGATAAGTGAGACACAGAAGAATCCCAAGAGCCATTGTCAATTGGTGCCCAAGGCTCAGGAGGTTCACTAGTATAGCTTGAGTCTCACCTGCATATTTCATACTTGCTCCGCAGATAAGAGATCCTGAAAAGCACCCTGTCCTGAGTTTTATATCACGGGCAACATGGCTTGCTAATCTAAAGCACTGAAAGACATCCTCTTTTAAGGAGGGGACTAGAGCAGAGCTCAGGCCGTTCCAGCCAGTCCTCCGTCTCAGTACATTGCAGGATCAACATGCTTCAGTTATCCTTGAGAACTACAAACAAGACAGTTGAGGGAACTGGGAGCATCAAAGAACACCACAGAACTGTCCTGCACGCAGGAAGTACATAATGTGTGTGTTTCTATTTAATTTCCCTAACCTCCATTTTTGCAATATTGAACATTTCATCCATGACAGTGAAAAGCAAGTTTTACTAGATGATTACTGTCATTTTGTGTCAAATCTCTCTGTTTTATTTTATTTTATTATTTTTCTGAGACAGGGTCTCGCCATGCAGTCCAAGCTGACCTTGAAGTCACTGCATAGCCCAGGGTGGCCTTGAATTTGCAGTGATCCTCCTGCCTCTCAGGTGCTATCTCCTGTTTTAAATACAGAAACTTCTTATATCATCATTATATATAGGTCATTCAATATATAACATCATTATATGTAACATCATTATATATAGGTCATTCAAAAAAGAATGATGAATTATCACTAGAATAGCAAATAAATTAAAAAAGGACCATTTTATTCTATCTAAAATGGCCAAAAGATTTAGCCTAGTCCTTTTATTTCTTATCACAGAATTGACATTGGGTAGACTTCACTTGAAATGAAAAGGTGTAATATTTACAAATTATACTCAGTCAGGTGAAGTGTATTCATTAAGTGGGTAAGGATTAGCTATTTATTAAAGGGTAGCCATAGCTAAGGCACTTTGCTGGGCATGGAGAATGCAAATACATAGCAAAACACACAAGGTCTTTGCCGTCATGACATTAACCACATAAGCAGACAACAGCAACATGATTTGCAAGTGGAAGTGCTGTGTGTGCAATGAAAGCTGGCGCACAGTGTCTGGCAGTATGTAAGCAATGAGGGTGTGAAGATAAACAGCCCTTACAGAAGACAGAAACGTCCTCCTTTTGTGCTCAAGAACCAGCACTAGCTCCCTTTCTGAACTTTTTATGTTATGGGGAGACCTAAGCAATTTCCAAAGATCATGTCACCCGAAAGGTGGTGTATTAGTTTCTAGGCATCACAGAGTTTGCCTCTTAGGACTGATGTATGATACAGTAATTCATGTTTATTCTACTCTACTTTTCTACCCACCCCCAAAAAACTACATAGCCTGTATGAATAATAGAAAAGACTTCAGGCGTGTGTTTATCCCTAACCATATTCTCTGCTTCTCCCATAGAAGTCTTGTTGAGTTGCCAGAAATGATAATTGACTTCATTAAAAGCATCGCAACAGTCAGCACTCAGCAGAAACTGAGGGGGATGCTGGGAAATTGCTACTGCTGTGCCAGGATGCTGGGTCTAAATAAAACGGATCAGGTTTTCTGAGACAGGAGTCTAAGATGCAAGCTGAACTAGCAGCTCTGGATTATCTATTGCCCAGGATTTCTTTTTTACAGAATTATTGTTGCTCTTTTTAGATTTTTCATTGTATATGCTAACATTTTTGTGTTTTATTATCATTTAATAACTCTTGCTCCTACGATGTCCTGCTCAACACGCCTTGCTTCCTGGGCTAGTCACCCTTTCTCTGAACTGCTACCTGTGTGCCCAAGGGTGACATTCACTCAGTTCTCCTCTCGGCCTCCATGTCTACAGAAGCACTCTGCTCTAGTCCTCCTCTTCAGTGGTCAGCAAAACAAAAAAGTCCAACACCCAAAGATTTTATCTCTAACCCACACTGAGTCCTTCCTGGCTTCAATAAGGAAAATAGAGTATTATTTCTGAAATCAGGAGACCCTGGACCAGGTTCCAGGCCTGTGGATGCTTTTGTCTTCTTAACAGTAAACGTAGTTTAAAACATCTCACCTCTTACTTTGTGGGTTTTGATGACATAAACTACATAAAAGTATTTTAAAGATTAGAATGTATCCTAAATAAGCCCATGCCATGAGAGTATTCCCTGAACACAGTGAACACAGAATAATTTAAAGGCCTTGAAAATCTGCTTATCTTCATGAATTCACTTCTCTCCAAATTTCAGTACAATTTAGTTGATGATATCTGATGTTTGCAGTCTTAAGATTATTGCATTAGATTGGGACAATGTTCAAAAATCTCTCTAAAACAAAATGAAACAAACAAAAAAAACCCAAACAAACAATCTCACAGATCTACCTAGTGTTATTAGTACTGACCAAACCAAGAGAAGTTTACCAGACTGTTCCATTTAAGTTTTATCAAATAAGATTGGATGCCTTAGAAAACAACTCACAACATGGATAAATTTGGACTGAATAGAGAAAAATCAAGTTTAGCTGAACTGCTGAATGTTTGAATAGGGCACAGAAATTATGACTAATTTCAAAGGAAAATATGGAGGCAAACACTGTGGAGAAATTTCCATTTAACCCCTTGACACAATTCTAGACAGAGAGATTCAGCCTGGTGGGAAAGATTAATCAGCTCTCTTTCCACATCTCTTTCATCACATCCTCTGTGAGTTTCCTCCTTTGTGAAATGTGAGTAGGAATGTTCATCTTTTAGGTGTGTTAAAAGATTAGGTATCAAAATTATGAAATGCACTAAGAATGCAGTGTGTGCATAATAAGTACTTTGCCTAGAAGTTTATGGTGCAATGTTTTGTTTTGTTTTGTTTTGTTTTTTGGTTTTTCTCTGGTACCGGGAACCGAACTCAAGACCTTGCGCTTGCCAGGCAGGCGCTTTGCCGCTGAGCTAAATCCCCAGCCCCTGGTGCAATGTTTTATAAGCATTCAGGAGGAAAAACTGGCACAGTGGGTAACATCATTTAAATTCTGTCCCTGGTGGGAAATTGCTCCCTTTCTTGAGAACTATAAAGACTAGAAATTTCATGAAGTTCACATAGTCAAGAGCAAATATGAAACAGAGGCAGAGACCCTAAGAACTGTGTGGAGATGTTCAAAAGCCTGAAGACAATGAAGCATGCAGGCATAAAAGAACACAGGACTCCCAGGGTTGTGCCTGAAGGAAGGATTTAGACAGAAAAGGAAGAGTGGATGCTGCAAAAGGTTAACTGATAATAAATTTAATAGATAAAGTGGGATAACTCAACCATAAATGGCTTCCAACTTGTCCATGAATGAGGATTACTTATGGAAGAAAAGTTAAAGAAGTAAATTAGGAACGTGAGATGAGAAAAAAAAGCAAGCACCTAGCCATGTTAATGGAGACCAAAGTTTTGATCAGAGTTAATTTGCATTTCAGTGTACTGAGGCAAACTTCAGCTGTGATCCCAAAACCTTCCCACCGTTTAAGCAATTCTTAGGAGAAAGCCATGAAGAGGAAAAAAAACAGAGAAGAGAAATAGTCTAATTTTCAAAAGAGTGAAGGAAAGTAAATGATGAACACTGCAATCTAAATACCACTGAAAGTATTTAAGAAAGATTGGTAAATATATAATCAATAAACTCCTGAAAAATGTGATGGCTGAGAATCTGAATGTCCCTCTTAACATCCTTTATTGATACAATCCTTAGACTCTGTAGGAGTGCCATAAGCAGCATTTTCTTTCACTGGACAAAAACTCACAATTCTATAATCAAAGGAAAGAATCCTATGATGGGTGAACGGATATAGGAAGAAAAATTTACAGACTAATTGAGTATCCATTCCTCAAATAGCTCTCAGGAATGTGAACACGGAAAGAAAATCTCGGACTCCTGTGTAGACTGATCTTTCCTCTATTTGGCCCATCTAAAGAAAATGACTTTCTAAATTCTCCCCATATGCAACTTCCAATCAGCCACTTTGGCATAGGGAGATAGTGTACTGGTAGAACATTTGCTTAGCATATGTGAGGTCCTAAGTTCAATGTCCACAGAAGAAAATCAACAATAAAACGAAACAAAACAAAACCCAAAACAGCAACTGAAAAGCCACTTTTCCCAAGTCAATCTTGATGGAGCAGAATACACATAAAAAGTTTGCTTTCTTATGTGGCAGCTGGAAATTGAAAATTCTCATGGCAGTCCTAGACCTTAGTCATAATTCCTGAGGGAAAGATATTTTAGACACTAATCTCTCAAGGTCTTCTTAAAATTAGACCCAGGATCTAATAATCCAAGTACGAATCTTGGAGGCTGGAGTAGTAGGCCCCAAGGGGACTACAACTGGCCCTTTTTGCAAGGCCAGATCTATCCCTGTCCCATATGGATCACATAAGTCCAGATGTGAGCCTACATGAACCAAGGGTTACCCATTACCTGCCATCATGCCCTGTTCAATTTAGTTGTTCTGTCTATTGAAGGGGTGTTGTAAGAGGCCACCAAACACGTGTTGTGTTCCTAAGACACAGTCCATGATCCTCACACCCTCACTTCTACATGCCAAAAAGGATCTTCCCTCTCTATATCATGCATACTTGTGACTTTTTCCATGTTTCTCTATTACCTGAAACCCAAAATTCTGCTTCTTAACCTTACTTTCTTAGTTCCCCTGTAAACATTTATACTTCTTCTCAATAAACCTGCTTCTGAATCACTAAAATTCTCTTCCTTCTATCTGGCCCAACATTAACCATTCCAAAATATTCCTAAAGCTGAGGGTATCCTTTATGACACAAATTCTAAATTATTCAAAAATGTTTATTTTTATTGTGTTTATTTGATAAATATCTATTGAATATCTACTATATGTCTAGAACTTACTTAGAAAGTAGGGATAGAAAAATAAAAAAATATATAACAAGTAAAATTCACAGCCCTCAAGACAGGTATGTTTAATTTGAACTTTTTATTAAACTAAAATACATAATCAATATATTAGAAGACAAAATTTTAAAAAAATGGAATTATAAACCAAAACATACAAGACTAAATATAGCAAAGTAGCATATTTTTCTTTTTTTCTTTTAAAGAGAAAAGAACAAAAACAAAATAACAAAAAAAGAAGACATAAAAAACACAAAAACAATAATAATGATACAGAAATTCAAACAAAGTGATAGAAAATTAGCAATGGTTGTTTTATTAAATATTGTTATCTTCAAATTGGTGGCTCAGATCACCAGATACGGGCATGTAAGATCAGTCAAACAATTAAACCTTAACCGTTCCTTTCAATAAACCAATAGAAATTAGTAGTGCAATTATCTTAGTTACCTTCTGTATATATATTTTTCCCTTCCTTCTTTCTTTAATTTCTCTTTTCCCTTATCCCACTTGTTTTATACTTTTGAGCAGTTTCTTTCCCTTTCACAGTATCTATTGTACATTTCAGATTTTATTTCTTCTTTCACTCAGAAGAGGAATAGTTGGGTAGAATTGGCCCTCTACTTCTAGTATTTTGAAGAATCCCCACACTGATTTCCACAGTGGTTTCACTAGTCTACACTCCCACCAACAATGGAGAAGGATATTTTTTCCCCAGCATTTGTTTGTTATTGGTTGATGGCTTGAAGATAGCCATTCTTTCTGGTGTGAGATGGAATCTCAGTGTTGTTTTAGTTTGCATTTCTTGAATGACTAATGATGTTGAATATTTCTTCGTATATTTATTTGCCATTTGTATTACTTTATCTGAGAAGTGTGCATTCATCTCAGATATCCATTTTTGGATTGCATCATTGAATTTGGGGAGCTTGATTTTTTTTTTTAATTCTTTATATGTTCTAGACAAAAGTCCTTTGTCCAAGGGACAGTTGGCTAAAACTTTTTACCAATTTGTGGGTTTTCTTTTTACTCTTCTGGTGATTTCTTTGGATAAAAAGTTTTTTAATCAGATGAGATTCCACTTGTTGATTCTTTGAAGGATTTCCCTTGAAGTTTGGTTTTTGTTCATGAACTCTCTGCGTCCCCCTGTGTCTTCCAGATTTTGACCTACTTTCTCTTCCAGTAGATTTAGTGTTTCTGTTTTGATATTCAGATCTTTGATTCATTTTGACTGAACTTTCATGCATGGTAATAGACATGGGTCTAGTTTAGGCTTCAGCATGTGGGAATCCAGTTTTTCCAGCACCATTTGTTAAAGAGGCTATCTTTCTTCCAGTGAACATGTTTGGCCCCTTTGTCATAAATAAAGTTGCTGAATGTGGTTTTAGCTGTTTCTGCATCTTCTAATCTATTCTATTTGTCTTCAGGTCTGTTTTGTTGCCAGTACCATGCTGATTTTATTACAGTAGCTTTGTAGTATAATTTGAAGTCAGGAGTTGTGATACCTCCTGCCTTACCTTTGTTGCCCAAGATTTCTTTTGCTCTTCTGGGTCTCTCCTTGTCCAAAATTGTTATGGTTTGTGTCTAGATGCCCCCCCCCCAAGGCCTCATACAGTCATGAGGTGGGCTTCTAGAATTTTTGATTGATCCATGGTCCAATGCTGGGATTATGGGTCTGAGAGCTACACTCGCCCTGGGGCAGGGACCTTGCAAACAATATAAGGAAAGAATAGAGGCTTGATTGTTCCCCTGCTCCTCCCTGTTTGTTCTTGTTGCTTTTGCTGTGTTCCACTGCCATGAGCTGTTTCCTCTACCAAGTGCCACTCTGTCTTGGAGCCAGCCATGTACAGCCTGAAACCTCCACAAACTGTGAGCTAAATAAACTTTTCCTTCCTTAATTTTGGGAGTCAGGTATTTTGTTTCAGCAACAAGAGAAAAGTAATGAGGACACAGATGAATTTTAAGAATGTTTTCTATAGATCTGTGAGGTATACAATGGTATTTTCATTGGGATTGCATTGAATCTTCATAACAATTTTGGGAGTATGGCCATTTTCATAATTTTTATCCTTTCCCTCCATGAGCAAAGAATAGATTTGCATTTTCTGAAATCCTCTTTGACCTCTTTTTTCAGAGTACTGTAATTTTCACTGTATAGATCTGTCTTGGTTACTTTTCTGTCATGGCTGAGACAAAATACCCAATGCCCCAAACTAAGGACAGAAAGGTTTATTTAGCTTACAGTTTGTGGAGGTTTCAGTCCATACTTGGCTGGTTCTAAGGCAGAGTGGCACATGGCAGAGAGCAACAGTTCATTGCATCAGAACAGCAAAGCAACAAGAGCAAAAGGGAGGAGTGGCAGCAAGCAGCCTCTTTCCTTCCCTTACACTGTAAACAGCCTACCCCCACCCAGAGGGCATGTACCACTCACATAATCTTCATGTCCTCCTCTTCCACAGGCTCAGGATGTATACAAAGTATCATCCTGATACTGAATCACTTAGCCAAATCTCTAGACTACCCAAATTGACACACTGTATCAACCATAACAATCCACCCCTTGTGAACTTGGCAATCAGACACATTTCTTTAAACCTATAGTACTTCACTCCAAGCTCTTCTCGATTGGGTGGCTTGTGTTGAGAAGTCAGCTGTGATTTTGGTGGGTTTTCCATTATAGGTAATATTTCTTTCCTCAGGGCCAGGACTATAGCTCAGTGGAATCGTGCCTGCCTGGTAAGCACAAGGTCCCAAGTTTGACTCCCAGTACTAAAAAACAAACAAACAAAATGTTTCTTTCCTCCAGCAGCTTTTAATATTCTGTTCTTTTGCTGGATATCTAGGATCTTAATTGTTTTATGTCTGGGTGTAATTTTTTATGACTAGTTGGAGTTCTATATGCCTCATTTACCTATATCTCAGATTCTGTTTCCATGTTTGGGAAATTTTCTGCTATTATTTCTGCAGATATTCTTTTTATGTCATTTGTGTTACCTCCTGCTGTTTCATTGACTCCTGTCAGTTTGACATTATTCCTCTTTGCCTCGTCCTGTCATGTTTGCAGCTGTTGAATTGATTTTTCCTGGTTCCTTATTGATTTTAAGAGATCCTTTCTTTCATGATCACTAGTTGCCATGCTGTCTTCAAGATCTGAAATTCTATCTTTGGCTTCATTCAAGTGGTTTTGGCAGCTTTCAGTGGAAGTTTTGATTTTCTGCATATATCTTTGAATCTGTTTCATGCATTCTAGTTCATTCCTATATTGTTCATTTAACATTTCCATCAATTTCCTATGCTTATCTTTTTTTATATATTTCTTCTTTAGATGTGCTGAGCAATTCTTTCATTATTATTGTCATTTCATTTTTTTGCCTGAGAGATTATTTCTGATCTGATGTCTTCTGTGGCCTGATGAAGTTGTTTCTTTACTTTCACTGCAATCATTTCAGCAATTTCAGGAGTGTGTTTACCAAGTTCTCCTATGTCGATGTCTCCTGGACTTGTTTTGAGTGAGGTGGCGTTCTGAGATTCCGTCTTAGTCCTTCGTCTTGTCATGTCTGATGCCAGATGCAGAGCTCAGTCTCCCTCTTCTCTGGCAGCTCAGTAAAGGTGACTAGTGTCCCTAGTTTTTCTGATGGTCAGGTTTACCCTTCAGTGACCATTGAGATGCGCTGCTTAGTCTGGGGTCTTCCAGGCAGATGCTGAAGTGTACCTAGTTCTCCTAGGCCTCAGATGAGAAACACAATGTCAGCCAATCACAGCCCATCTGATCCAGTGTGCCCTGGCAAATCGGGGCATGCATATGACCCAGAAGTGGGCTGCACTGGTGGTGTGATCACCAACCACTTGGTCCTGTGTCTTCAGGCAGTTCAGGGTGCAGACAGAGCCCAGACATGAACTGCAAGGTCATCAGTTCATAGACCACCTCATTCTGTGTCTCCAGGAAGCTCAGGGCATGCACAGGAGCCAGACTCGGGCTACACTGGACGTGACCATAGACCCCATGTTTCTGTGACCTCTAGGAGGTCAGGGCATGTGCAAAACCCAGACGCAAACTGCGGGGTCAGCAGTTCATGGACAGCCTGCTCTAGTACCTTAGGCAGCACAGGGACCATGCAGGGCGGGTTCAAATGTGAACCCTGGTGCAAGGAGTTCCTGGGCCTTCTGAGTCAGAATCTCCCGTCTGCACTGGGTACACAGAGGACTGAGACACAGATTGTAATTATAGCAGCACTGTGGGTTGCCTGCTGTGCCCCCAGGAAGTAGGTGGGGAACCTGGTTCTCCCGGCACTCAGCTGTGAACTGGGATGTCAGCAGATCACAGATCGCCTGATTTTGTGTTTCCAGGCAGCTCAGGGTGTGTGCAGAAGCCAGATGCAGGCTGCACTGTCAGTGATCATGGACTGCCTGTTTCTGTGACCTCCAGGAGGTCAGGGCATGTGCAAAGCCCAGCCACGGACTACAGTGTTAGCAGCTTGTGGACTGCCTGCTCTCGTACCTCAGGCAGTGCAGGACACCTGCGGGGAAGGCCCAAACACAAACTCTGATGTTAGCAGTTCAAGTGCATTCTGAATCAGAATCTCCTGTCCATTTCTTGATTAATTTTGATAGATTTTTGTTATTTGGTTTTGTTTTTAACCATCACTCCTTCAAGGATCATGTTCTCAATGGCCTAATAAACCCCACAATGCACCTCCTCTTTTTATTTATTTTTTTCAAACAGATTTTTTTTATTTTATTTTGAAGAGAGTAGTACATGAGAAACAAACAGAAAAATAGAACAGTAACAGCATACCAGTACCACAAACATAAATAAATCAAAGCAAAAACATTCAAAGTGATACAGGCTCGCAAGACAAATCAATACAAATCAACAGTGGTTGTTACATTCCATATCGCT
>NW_004955426.1:25331116-25332670 GCF_000276665.1 Chinchilla lanigera | reverse complement strand
GTTTGCTAGTATTTTATTGAGAATTTTTGTATCTATATTCATTAGGGAGATTGGTCTGTAGTTCTCTTTCTTGGTTGGGTCTTTCTCTGGTTGTGGTATCAGAATAGTACTTGCCTTCAGGAAGGAGTTGTGGAGAATTCCTTCCCTTTCAATTTCATTAAAGAGTTTGAGAAGAATTGGTGTTAAATCTTCCCTAAATGTCTTGTAGAGTTCAGCTGTGAATCCTTCAGGACCAGGGCTTTTCTTCATTGGCAAGTTTTTAATTACATTCTCGATTTCACTGGCTGATATTGAGTTATTCAAGATTTTTATATCTTCTTCCTTCAGCTTTGGTAATTCATATGTATCTAGAAATCTGTCCATTTCCTCTGTGTTTTCCATCCTCTGAGAGTAAGGTTTTTCAAAGTAGGTCTTGATGATCTTCTGAATTTCTTCAGGATCTGCAGTGATTTCACTCCTTTCATTCCTTATTGCATTTATTTTAGTTTTTTCTTTCCTTTTTTTGATAAGGTTGGCTAGGGGTTTATCTATTTTATTTATTCTTTCAAAGAAACAACTCTTTGTTTCATTAATTCTTTGTATTGATTTTGAAGTCTCCATTGCATTTATTTCTTCTCTGAGCTTTATAATTTCTTGCCTTCTTTGGGCTTTGACTTGCTCTTCTTTTTCTAGGAACTTGAGGTCCAGCATATGATTGTTTATTTGTGCTTGTTCAGTTTTCCTGAGGTGGGAGTTCACCACTATAAATTTCTCTCTGAAGACTGCTTTCAGTGCATCCCACAGGTTCCTGTATGTTGTATCTCCATTTTCATTTGTTTGTAAATAGTGTTTAATATCTACTTTGATTTCATCTGTGACCCACTGGTTGTTCAGGAAGATGTTATTTAATTTCCAACTGTTTATGGAGTTTTTGTGTTTTCTTTTGTCATTAATTTCTAATTTCATTTCACTATGGTCTGATAGTATACATGGGATAATTTCAATCCCTTTGCATTTACTTAAACATGTTCTATGTACTGGTATATGGTCTATTTTACAGAACTTCCCATGTGCAGCTGAGAAGAATGTGTATTCTGGTCCTGTTGGGTGGAACACTCTGTCAGGGTCTACTAAGTCCATATGTTCACATGTTTGTTTAAGTTCTGTTATTTCTTTCCCAATTTTTTGTCTAGTTGATCTATCTTTTTGTGACAATGGTGTGTTAAAGTCCCCTGTTATGACTGTGTTGCTACTTATTTCATTTTTCATGTCTGTTAGAATTTGTCTTATAGAGATGGGTGCTCCTATATTTGGTGCATAGATGTTTACAATTATTAACACTTCCTCTTGAAGCTTCTCCTTCACAAGTATGTAGCGACTTTATTCTTTTTCATTGTACTTGGTTTGAAGGTCACGTTGTCTGCAAACAGAATAGCTACACTTGCTTTTTTCTGGGTTCCTGTCTCATGGAGTATTGTTTTCCATCCTTTAATCTTCGGTCTTTTAATTTTCTTTTGAGTTAAATATGTTTCTCATATACAGCGTATAGTTGGGTTTTGTTTCCTAATCCACTCT
>NW_004955426.1:25328591-25330666 GCF_000276665.1 Chinchilla lanigera | reverse complement strand
TCACTATATGTTTGTGTGTAGATTTATTTTGGTTATGATTAACTGGAGTTCTATATTTATAAGGACAAATATATAATCTGAGAAGAAATTCCTCAACCAGTGAATGTTTGCGTGAATCATATTTGCATCATAAATTGGCAAGTTATTTTATTCATAAGTTATAGTATTTAGAGAAATTTGTGGCTCTGAAGTTAGCATTTAGATATTTTCCTTGCCTATCAAAAATGTAAATTTAAAATGTTTTACATGAATACCATATATACACTCTAAATTTAGGCAGTTTTATTTAATTCATTGAATTAGTAATTTTCACAAGGGCCATTTTGTCCCAGCTTGTGCTGTGTTATTGGATACAGCTTTTGCCTCTGTGGGAAGATCATCTTCTCTAAGACATCAGGCTTGCCAGAATATCTCTCTGACTGGGAAATCTCTCTTCCCTGGCATGTAGAGTTATGTACATAGAAGAGAGAACTGTAAAGTTGGAGGGTATATTAGATGGTTAAATAAGCTGCATCATTATTGAGGAAACTATTAAGAGATCATTTTGAGACCTTTTGTCTAGAAAACAGAAAATGTTTGAATTTTGAGTGATTTTGCAAATCTTGTCAAGTACTGCCAAATGATGGGATAGTGGAGATAGAGAATCAAAGGTCAGAACTGTGGCCAAAACTAGGCTTTCTAAATCCAAGGAAATTGGCTCATAAAGTTTAACTTTTCAGTAATTTCTGAGTATTTGTTAAAATGGAAAAGTTTATCTGTGTAAAAGCAGTGAAATCTCTGTCCCAGGAAGTTTTCCAGCAGAAGCTGAGCTACCACCTACTAAGAACAGGAGGACAGGGGTTAGGGAAAGAAAAAAAGGCCTACAGTAAGGATGAAATTAACTTATTCAACCATTTAAAATCTCCTCCAACTTTATAGTTCTCTCATCCATGTAGATCACTGTGCAAACCAGGGAAGAGAGATTTCTCAGTCATTAGAAAGATATTCAGGCAAGCCTGATGTCTTAGAGAAGATGATCTTCCCACAGAGGCAAAAGCTGTATCCAGCAACACAGCACAAGCTGGGACAAAATGATCCTTGTGGAAACTACTAATTCAATGAATTCATTGAATTAAATTTAGAGCATACATATGTATTCATGTAAAACATTTTAAATTTACATTTTTGTTAGGCAAGGAAAATATCTAAATGCTAACTTCAGAGCCACAAATTTCTCTAAATACTATAACTTATGAATGAAATAACTTGCCAATTTATGATGCAAATATGATTCACACAAACCTTCACTGATTGAGGAATTTCTTCTTAGATTATATGTTTGTCCTTATAAATGTTTATAGCTGAATTGTGCAGTGGTAATGCATTAAACTTTACGTTCTAATTTTTGAACAGTTTTTTTCTACTATGATATCTTTCCACTAACATATAATATGACCCAAATAATGCAAGTTAATTATTAATTTTATTTAACTATTTAGTTAGGAGATTGGAGAGGATTTAATTTACCCTTTAGATACAAATCAAATTAATAAATCCCAAGTAGTACTGATAGATTAAGAGACATATCATGTAATTTCAATGGATGGACCATGACTAGATTTTATTAAAACTCTTTTAAAAATGATGAATGAAGAAATTCACTTCAAACTGAGTATTTGATGATATTAAAAAATATGTGTTCATTTTTTAAGTATAATAATTACATCATGCTTATTTACTCATTACAAAATCTTTTCAACCCTCAACCTTCAGGAAGAACTTGCAAAGTATTTGGGAATGAAATTATGTGATTAATGAAATTTGAATTAAAATAATTATTAAGGAAGGATTTTTTATTCTTTTTATTTTTAAAGACAAAAGAATGAAAACATATTAACAAACACAAAAACATTTAGAAAATAACACCAAAAAATATAAAAAATACAGAATTTCAGACAAGGTGCTAGGAATTTTTTAAAATTTATTTTAAGAATAAAAGAAGGAAAACATATTAACAAACAGACATTGATTTACAAAACAGCATAAGAACAATATACACAATACAGAGTTACAGACAAAGTGGTAGGAAATTAACA
>NW_004955426.1:25325879-25327721 GCF_000276665.1 Chinchilla lanigera | reverse complement strand
TGAGACCTCTAGTCTTAGTTTACTGAGGAATCTCCAAACTGATTTCCACAGTGGTTTCACCAGCCTAGAGTTCCACCAGCAGTGGATAAGTGTTCCTTTTTCTCCACAGCATTTGTTGTTAGTGTATTTCTTGATGGTAGCCATTCTTATTGAGGTGGGATGAAATCTCAGTGTTGTTTTAATTTGCATTTCTCAAATGACTACTGATGTTGAATATTTTCTCATGTATTTATTTAGCCATTTGTATTTCTTTATCTGACAAGTACATATTCATCTCAGATGCCCATTTTTGGACTGGATCTTTGAATTTGGGGGACTCCTGTTTTTTAATTCTTTATATGTTCTAGATAGAAGTCCTTTGCCCAAGGGGCAATTAGCTAATTTTTTTTTCCACATTTGTGGGTTTTTCTTTTCTTTTCTGTGCTGGTGATTTCTTTAGATATGCAAAAACTTTTCAGTAAGAAGCGATCCAAGCTGTTGATTCTTTGAAGTATTTCCTGTTCAGTTTGGTTCTTGCTCAGAAACTCCCTGCCTGCTCCTATGTCTTCAAGGTTTTTACCTACTTCTCTTCCAGTAGATTTAGTGTTTCTGTTTTAATATTGAGATCTGTGATCCATTTTGACTTGAGTTTGGTGCGTAGTGATGGACATGGGTCTATTTTCAGTCTTTGGCATGCAACAAGCCAATTGTTCCAGCACCATTTATCAAAGACTATCTTTCTTCCAGTGAACTTGTTTTGCCCCTTTGTCAAAGATCAGTTGGTTGAGTGTGTTTCTGGTGGTGAATGCATCTTCCAGTTTGTTCCATTGATCCTCTGGTCTGCTTTTTAGTCAGTACCATGTGGATTTTATCACAGTAGTTTTGCAATATAGTTTCAAGTCAGTTACTGTGATGCCACTGGACTTGTCCTTGTTCCCCAGGGTTGCTTTTGCTATTCTGAGTCTCTTCTGATTCCAGATGAATTTTAGAAATGTTTTCTGTAGATCTGTGAGGTATGCTAATGGTATTTTAATGGGAATTGCATTGAATCTGCAAAACAATTTTAGTAGTATGACCATTTTCACAGTGTTGGTTCTTCCTATCTGTGAGTGAGGAATGGCTTTCCATTTTCTGATATCCTCTTCAATCTCTTTTATCAGAGCACTTCAGTTTTCACTGTATAGATCTTTTAGGTCTTTAGATTGATTCCTAAGTATTTCAAGTTTTGGATGCTATAATGAAAGGCATCATTAATTTTTCCTTAATTTCTCTTTCAGTGTATTTGTTGTTTGTATATGGGAATGCTATTGATTTTTGAGTGTTGATTTTGTATCCAGCTACACTACTGAATGGTGGAGTTTTGGGGGTCTTCCATGTGGAGTATCAAGTCATCTGCAAATAATGATAATTTTACTTCTTCCTTTCCTATCCTTATTCCTTTTATTTCTCTCTCTTATCTAATTGCTTTAGCTAATGCTTCCAGAACTGGGTTGAATAGGCGTGGTGACAGTGGACATCCTTGTCTTGTTCCTGATTTTAAAGTGAAAGCTTACAGTTTTTGTCCATTTGGTATGGTGTTGGCTGTTGGTTTGTCATGGATGGCTTTGATCAGGTTGGAGTAAAGACAGTCTACTCCAATTTTCTGGGGATTTTAATCATGAATGGGTGTTGGACTTTGTCAAGAGCTTTTTCTGCATCTATTGAGATGATCATGTGGTTTTTGTCTTTAGCTCTATTGATATAATGTATTATATTGATTGATTTGCATGTATTGAACCATCCCTGCATTCCTGGGTTGAATCCAACTTGGTCATGGTGTGTGATTTTCTTGATGATTTGCTGCATTCTATTTTCTAGTATTTT
>NW_004955426.1:25280788-25325152 GCF_000276665.1 Chinchilla lanigera | reverse complement strand
CATACTACAGATTCTGGTAAGTTGTATTTATATTTTCTTTTGTTTGTAGGTATTTTTAAATTTCTTCTTTAATTTTTTCTGTGACCCATTGGTTGTTCAGGAGGTTGTTATTTAATTTCCAAGTGTTTGTGAAGTTTTTGTGGTTCCTTTTGTCATTAATTTCCAGTTTCATCACACTATGGTCAAAGAATATACGTGGGATAATTTCAACTCTTTGCCCTTAGTTAAGCATTGCTCTATGGGCTATTATGTGGTCTATCTTACAGAATGTCCCATTTACAGCTAAGAAGAATGTGTATTCTGATGTATAGTAGAACACTATGTCCATTTGTTTGCAGGTTTGGTTCATACCTGTTATTTCTTTGCTAATTTTTTTTGTATAGTTGACTTATGTCATTGTGTCAATGGGGTGTTTTGGTCCCCTATTACAATAGTGTGAATAGTTATTTGATTTTTCATATCTATTAAGATTTGTCTTATATAGTTTTGTGCTCCCGTATTTGGTGCATACACTTTTATGATTATTATCTCTTTCTCTTACAGTTTTCCCCTAACAAGAATGTAGTGACTTTGTTATCTCTTTTGATTGTTCTCAGCTTTGAGTTCACATTGTCTGCAACAGAATAGCTATTCCAACTTTTTTCTGGGTTCCTGTTCCATAGAGAATTGTTTTACATTTTTTGACTATCAGTCTATGGATTTCCTTTTGAGTAAAATGTGTTTCCTGTATACAGCATGTTGTTGGATTTTGTTTCTTAATTCTCTCTGCCAGTCTGTTTCTTTTGATTGGTGAATTAAGGCCATTTACATTAATGGTAGTAACTGATATGCGTTGGCTTATCTTTGTCATGTTATTTACTTGCTGTTGGCTTCCTACTTTTTTTCTCTGTTTAAGTGCTTGCTCTGCTTGAAGATTCCTTTCTATGGTTGTTCTTGAAATTGTGGTCCTTTTTGTCTCTGTTTAGAATATCTTTTAGTACTCTTTGTAGGGTTGGTTTGGCACCCATGAAGTTCTTCAGTTGTTCTTTGCCATGGAAATATTTTATTTCTCCATTAAATTTGAGGGATAGTTTTGCAAGACACATCTGTCTTGGTTGTAAGCTGTTTTGTCTCAGGATCTGGAATATTTCACTCCAAGCTCTTCTTGACTGGATGGTTTGTGTTGAAAAATCTGCTGTGATTCTGATGGGCTCTCTTTTATAAATGGTCTATTTCTTTTCTCTAATGGTTTTTGATATTCTGTCCCTTTGCTGTATATCTGGGATCTAGATTATTTTATGTCTGGGTGTAGTTTTATTTGGGTTATGACTAGTTGGAGTTCTATATGCCTCACTTACTATATGTCAGATTCTTCTTGCATGCTTGGGAAATTTTCTGCTCTTACTTTTATAGATATTCTTTTTATGTCATTTGTGTTGCCTTCTGCTGTTTGTTGACACCTATCAGTCTTACATTATTTCTCTTTGCCTCATCTTGCAACTGTTGAATTGATTTTTGCTAGTTCCTTCCTAATTTTAAGAGATCCTTCCTTTTGTGATAGTTAGATGCAATGCTCTCTTCGAGATCTGAAATTCTATCTTTGGCTTCATTCAAGTGGTTTTGGCAGCTTTCAGTGGAAGTTTTGATTTTCTGCATATATCTTTGAATCTGTTTCATGCATTCTAGTTCTTTCCTATATTATTCATTTAACATTTCCATCAGTTTCCTATGCCCATTTATTTTTTTAATGTACGTCTTCTTTAGATGTCCTGAATAATTCTTTCCTTATTGTTGTCATTTCATTTTTTACCTGAGAGATTGTTTCTGATCTGATATCTTCTATGGCCTGATGGAGTTGTTTCTTTACTTCCTTTGCAATCAATCATTTCAGCAATTCAAGTGTGTGATTACCAACTTCTCCTATGCCTGTGTCTCCTGGACTTGTTCTGAGTGGAGTGGAGTTCTGAGATTGAATTTTGGTCCTTTATCTGGTCTTTTTTTTTTTTTTTTTTTTTTTGTCTTGTTTTTTTTCCAGTACCAGGAATTGAACTCACTACCTTGTGCTTGCCAGGCAGGCGTTATGCTGTTGAGCTAAACCTCCAGCCCCCATCTGCTTATTTTTGATGCCAGAGGCAGAGTGCCCAGTCTCACTCTTCCCTGGCAGCTCACCAAAGATCTCTAGCATCCCTAGTGTTCCTAGTAGTCAGACTTGCCCCTCAGTGGCCCCAGAGATGGGCTATTTAGTCTGAGGTCACCAGGCAGTTGGTAGAGTGTACTTAGTTCTCCCAGGTCCCAAGTGCAAACCATGATAACATCAGATCATGGTTCACCTGATCTAGTGCCCCCAAGCAGCTCAGGGAATAAGCAGAGCCCAGACTCGAACTGTGGTGTCGGCAGTTCATGGACCACCTGATTCAGTGTCCCCAGGCAGCTCAAAGCATGCACATGTTTGCCCCAGACATGAACCATGGTGTTAGCAGTCCATGGGCCATCTAGGCCAGTGTCCCCAGGAAGCTCAGGGTCCACAGAGGGCCCAGACACAGACTGCAATGGTGGCAGGATCATAGGTGGCCTGCTCTACTGTCCCAGAAAGTTGATAGGGTATACCTGGCTCTCTTGGTACTCAACCACAACCTGTGATGTCAGCGGATCACAGACCACCTGATCCAGTGTCCCCAGGCAGCTCAGGGCATATGCAGGGTGGGCCCAGACATGAACTGCAGTGTTATCAGTTCATGGGCTGTCTGGGCCAGTGTCCCTAGGCAGCTGAGGATGCACAGAGGGTCCAGGTGTATACTGCTAAGGAAGGATTTAAAGAGAGCTATAAATGGCAGACTATAGGAAATGACTTGATAGTTACTGATACTGGTAGTAAAAGCACAAGTGCACACCAATAATATAATTACTACAATTCTCTACTGTCTCAGTTACTTTCTCATTGCTGGGACAAAATACCGAACACCCACAAGTTAAGGGAGGAAAGGTTTATTTAGCTTACAGTTTGTAGAGCTTTCAGTCCATAGTTGGCTGATTCCAAGGTAGGGAGGCTTGAAAATAGAGCATGGGGCAGAAAAAATATGGCATGGCAGGCAGGAGGCAGTACAACAGCAGCATCAATCCTCTCATTCTCTTTTATTTAATTCAGGCTACAAGTGTATTGATTGGCATCACCCAACCCACACCCAGGGTGGCTTTTCCCATTATTCATACCCAGAGCTATGCTAAACCAATCAGTGGACTAGTTATCACACAGCCTTAATCCAGATTCACACACTCTATTCCCAGTCATCTTCCAGAAGCACATGAGGCATTGGGGTAACATCTAAATACAACCCTTAACATTTGCATTTGTATATGTTTATTTTCCATATTTTAAAAATTAAATCATATCTCAACTAGATATCTTTCTCTCCAATGTCTTTCTTCCACCTCTAGCCATCAAATTTTCACATTTCATTGCATTTTCTCAAGTAATGAATCTCTCACTTTACACTTACAATCTTGAAAGAGAAAAGCAAGTTTTGGAGCCAATCAGCCCCAGCCTTTAGGCACATTAGAGCTTATTAATTATTCATAAAGCTTATCCCTAGATACCATGGTCCTCATGCTAAAACATTTATTTATTCAGCTAACCTAAGTGTGGTTCTCCATGTATATCATCAGATTAGAGTTTTTAAATAAAGACAATGTATTATCATAAATTTTATCGTATCAAACATGTGTGCATATGTGTATATATATGTCTCCATATGTGAGTATGTATGTGTACATATGCATATCTCTTTCTGTATGTATGATGAAAAGGCACAAAATCCTAAATGAGGATTGAAAATAAATAATTTTGAAATCTTCAGATTTAAAACAACAATTCAAGATTAAGTAAACTTAACAAACTAGGACAATTATATGAAGTCTATTGGATTGAATTTATTTTTTGTATCCTAAACTAATTTTATATCCACACCTTTACTATAATTTGTATCCATACTTTACATAAGGCCAATTGCCAAGCAAAGCAGAAGGCAAATTCTATAACAGATAGGGAAAAAGTGGCTACATGTGGCTGTCACTGCCTTCTAGTAGTAGTTCTTGATTTAGGCTTAAAACAATCTTATATATTCTTAAATATTGGTAACATGGTAGGATTACTCTAAAAGACACTCCTGACTATGTATTCAAAACATATTTATTACCTTCTTCTTTGCCTCTCTTGATGGAGAGGCTTGGAAAATAATCTGATTTCCCTGCTGTTTCACAGTAATCAGCAGGTATGTGACCAAGTTCTTACCAGTACGATGCAGATGAAATACACCATGGATGTCTTTACTACATATCAAAAATGTAAAATCTTATGTATAAAAAGGTTGGTATGCTTCTACCTCCATCCTGCATGGAATGCAAACAAAAGGTCTGGATGTACAGCAATAACATTGCAACTAAAAGGTCAAAATCATGTGCTGATGGCAATAAAGCAGAAAAAGCAAAGGAGCCTAGATCATAACACATTGCTAAAAAGCTGCTTTATCTCTGACTCCCTGTCACCAAATGGGTTTTATATAACAAAAAGAAAATGTTTTAGGTTCAAGCCTTGTATCATGGATGCAGAAGACTCTGAGTTTCTGGATGGCTAAGCACTGTGAACTGAATCCTGAAGAACTAATTTTTTAGGCCTCCCGTTTTATAAAGGTTGCCTTGGTGCTCTCTTCTCAAAGCAAACTCATACTTTTAGACCCTTGAGCCTGCAAAAGATGAGGTCTTGTAGATTCCCTGGGATACCCTCAATGCATTTTTCCTATTTTTCCTCATACAAAACACTTGACTTATTTTTAATGCTAAACTTCTTCGTTACTGAATTTTTCTCTGCTCCTAATTTATAGACACTTTCTTTCTGAAAGTCAGGTTTCAAAAGGAAGTGTTTATAGCTGAACTTCTTAGGGTGAATCTCACTAAGACCACCACGCAGCATTCCTGCTACAGCCTGAGTATTTTAAAAATTTCTCCTCCAGATTAACTAACCCACTGCCTTTCATTTCAGCCTCTGGAACTCTCAGGACATAAACATAATGTTGACAAATTTTCTCCCAAAACATAGCATGTACAATCTCAAGTCCAGCTGCCAAAGGAGTCTATTCCAACTGAAACCTTCTGAGCCCTTGAAAAAAAATCCCTTTTGTTCCATGATTTCCAGTTTCTCAGACTGAGGCACTACTGGGCCCTCTGTCTCTCTACTATGCAAACAATCATTGTGGACTCTCACACTACCTTGTATAAGTTTATAATCAGTTCTACTGATGCAGGCTTCCTCTGCTGTGCACTGCTGCCATAGACTTAAAGCAGCAGAGTCAAGCAACCATGGATGAAAACCTCTGACATGAAAGCTAAAATAAGCCTTTTCTCTTATTTGGTTGATCATCTCAGGCTTTTTTCACAGTAAAAAATGTTATTAATGTTACACCATCCTAATAAAAAGTCTAGAATGCTTTTTGTCAGAAATAGCCAGTTGATTTTAAAATTGGCATAGGAATGCAAAGACCACAGAAAATCCAAAACAGCTTTGCAAAAGAACAGTTACAGGAATTACACTAAGTTATTTTAAGACTCATAAAGCTACAGTTATCAATAGTATTGACTTACAGATAGAAATAAATCAATTTGAAAAAATAATAGAGTCCAGAACAAAATCAAGACATATGGTCCATAGATGTTTTTACAAAGGGGTAAAAATGACAAAGGGAACATCTTTTCAGCAAATAGTTCTGAAGTGACTGGATACTCAATCCATACTTGATGCCATAAACAAAATAATAACAGTAACAAACTTAAAATGTACCACGTACCTAAACATAAAACCTAAAATTATAAAACTGTTAGAAGAAAACAGGAAAAAAATTATGGCTACCCATGCATCAAAGACTTCTCAGATATGACACTAAAAGCACCATCCATAGAAGAAATACAGAACAAATCATAATTCAACAAAATTAAGATTGTCTACTCTTTAAGACACTTAAAAGAATGAAAAAATAGAAATTGAGAGAAAATATTTGTAGATTACTTATCTGTTAAGGAACTTGTACCCTGAATACATAAGAACCTTTCAGAACATGAAAACCAAATGCCCAATAAAAATAGGAAAAGATTTGAATGAACACTTCAGTGAAGAAGATAAGCATAAGTGTGAAAAAATACTAAATGTCATTAGTAATTAGGTAAATAATAAAGTAAAGCTAATGTGAGATACCACTCTAGAGCCATATAGATGACTAAAATTAAACATCCTTTGTGAAATGAAAAGAAACTGCTCAAAAGTAAAGAGCAACTGGAGTGAGGAAAAAGAGAAAAGGAAGAAGGGAAAAATTATGTATATATGTATATACAGGATAGCTAACATAGTTGTGCCACTGACTTATATTGCTTTATTGAAAGGAACAATTAATGATTAATTATTCAATCAGTCTTGCATGTCTATATTTGTTTTCCTGAGTAACCACTTTGAAGTTATCAACATGTAATGCAACAACTATTGTTAAATTCCTATCTCTTATCTGTAATTTAATATTGCTTGTATTGTTCTTGTGCTATTTTGTAAATGGACGTCTGTTTATTAATATGTTTTTGTTCTTTTATTTTTAAAAAAGAAAAAGTAATTATAAACATCCTGAACATATCAGGTGACTGCTGATGGGAATGTAACATGTTGCAGTCACTTTTGGAAACATTTTGGCAGTTGCTGAAAAATTAAATGTCCACCATATATGATCCAGCTGTTCAATTCGTAAGCAATTGCTTAGGAAAATTAAGCCTATAATGATAGAAAGTCTTGTACTCAAATTCAGCAGCTTCATTTGTAAGAGTAGAAATGGGAAACAAATGTTTATGAATATGTAAATAGACTAATTACAGCATATTCATATAGTAAAAAATTCCACTGATAAAAGAAATAAACTACAGACACACATGAATAAACCTCAAAATAATGATGCCAAACATAGAAAAATCAAAATAACACATACTTCACCGATGGAGTTACATAAAGTTTTAGACAATGTACTGCCTGGGGACAAAGGCACAAGCAGACAGAGAGGAACAGGATGTTCAGACTACAAATCCAAAGAAGGTAACTTTCAGGGTGCTGGATAGGTTTATTATCTGGATTATGGTGGTACTTTCATAAGTGCATACTGTGTTAAAACATTTCCACTCTTAACATTTGAAATATGTGCAGTTTTTCATATGTCAATTGAAACTCACCCTTTTTAGCCAAAACCTTTGCAGTGTTCACAGTTTGAGCAGAATCCTCCCCAAGAGAGCTCCCTTAAGCTTCCCATATACATGTCACTTTACATAACTTTCCTCTCCAAGACTTTCAGTTCTGAGCTTTTTGAACTACTTTGTCTAAGTACAAATGCTGATGGCTGTGAAGGACAAGCACAAAGTTATTTGGACTACACCTCACAGTCCATAAGGAATTGAATGATGTTTGCGAGAATGATTCCTATATTAAAATTTTGCAAGAAACTGTTCCGTTTAGAATTAATTTAGTGTTAGATGACACTCTTACAGTTGTAAACAGCAACGGGCAATGATTAGTGTATTTGCTTTTGTAGAATTAGTATAATGTCAAGAAGCAATGAGGATTTTAAAAAATTTGCCTATTTTATTAAAGGTAACACAAAAGAGAAATTCTTAAAAAGAATTAACAACTGATTAATTAGCAATCAATTAGCTTTATCACATGTGAATATGATTATCTCACAGAATCCTGAAAACACATATTCTTAAGATCAGAAACCATAAGCTGAGGAATTCAGTAAGCAGAGTGTTGCTGAGATGATGTGACCTTATTGGTCTGCTTTTCAGTTGTTAGGAACACGACCGGAACAACAAAGATCTCAAACAACAGTAACTTAATGCTCTCCTGATACAGCATCTTTCTTCATATTATTTATTCAATCTATGTACCTATCCATTTTACAGATGATGCAACTGAGACTTAGATAAAGCAACTTTGTTACTAAATATCTCTAATGTTTATTAATGAATATATCTACTTTCTGACTTTAGTAAACACCAAGTGCTTCGAGTCCAGCTTTTTATATTGCTAATCTTCTACCCCTATCACTCAGCACTGTAGAAGATAAAGTTAACATACACTAACACTAGGACCAGCCATGAAAGCTACACTACTTTTCCACCCTGAGTCCATACTATGCCTTTGTGTTTTGACTCTTTTCCAACAAAAATTCCCGTTTATGTTTGAGTGCTGTTGTTAGTCAGAAATTTTATTATCTGAAATTGTATCCGGGGGCTGGGGATTTGGCTCAGCAGCACAGTGCCTGCCTGACAAGCACAAGGTCATGAGTTCGATTCCTGGTACCAGAAAAAAAAAAAGAAAAAAAAAAAAGAAAAGAAAAGAGGGGCTGGGGATTTAGCTCAGTGGCACAGCACCTGCCTGGCAAGTGCAAGGTCATGAGTTCAGCTCCCGGTACTAGAAAAAAAAAATTGTATCTAATAGTTTGCTTGTGGAAAATGTTTTTAAATACTTTCACTTAATAAATAGTTTTTATAAAACTCACCAAAAAAATTTAAGAATCTATAAGTCTCTCAAGCATAACATAAAAATATCCACTTCTATGGATTTTCTACAGACCGTTGAAATTAGTAAAATTATGAATTAAGAGTGTATTTTAGGCTGGGAGTGGTGGCACATACCTGTAATCCCAGCACTTGGAAGGTTGGAGCAGGATGATCACTGCAGGATTGAGGCCAGCCTAGGGTGCAAAGTGAGTTCAAGCTATGTAGCCTGAACTACATAGTAAGACCCTGTCTCAGTTTCTTAAAAACAAGGTGTTTTAATCTTGTAAAAGTAATTAAACAACAAAGACTTGCTTATTTCTTTATAAAAAATTTTAAAAGGACTAGATTTTTCTTTCTAAATGTAAGATAATCATTGAGAATCAATGAAATGATTTTTTATTACTTAAAAATATGACACTGATGACTTTTTCTTCTATGATTCATTTACTTGGCAGATACAAGGCTCAAATCATTCATTACAAAATGTTGAGATATCTGGCCAGACCATCATCTCCATGGAGGAGCCCTGCGTAATCATGACTGTAGAGGAAAAAGCAAACAGCCTATCACTGGACACTGGTGCTAGTCTCTCGGTCCTTCTTTTCACTCCTGGCCTTCCTTGCAGCCATCACACCTCAGTGAAAGGAGTCACTGGTGAAGAGATAATCTGCTATTTTTCACAAACCCTAAGCTGTAACTACTTGTTAGATCTTTCTTGCATATCTCTGTTTTCCTGAGAAACCACTTTGAAGATTACCAACATGTATTACAGCAGCCAGTGATAATTTCCTACCAATCTGTCCGTAACTCTAATGTTTGTATTGTTCCTATGCTATTTTGTAAATGGATGTATGTTTATTACTATGTGTTTCAAACAACAACAACTGAGAATAGTCAATGATTATTTAATTGATGGCTCATGTATAACTCTATTTGTTTTCTCTAGAAACCACTTTGGAAATACCAAAGCATAGTACAACAACCATTGATAATTTCCTACCACTTTTGTCTGTAACTCACTATTATTTGTCTATGTTTTCCTGACAAATTACCTTGAAGATACCAATAGGTAAAATAACAACTACTGATAATTTCCTACCACTTTATCTGTAATTCAGTAAGTCCCCCTATTACTATGTTATCCTTCTTTTACTCTTTTAAAAAAAAAGTTGAGATAATGAAAGTACACAAATTCTTCAGCTCCCACTAAAGATAAAATTCTTCCTCAAGAGATGATGTTAATCTTTCCTACGTATGACCTGGGAGGACAAGAAGTGACTGACAGAACCTAGTGTTAAAAGCTCTGGTCAAGGTCTATTGAGTTCCAGAAAGCGGAAAACCAATGTCTGTGAAGACAAGACACAAGTAAAGGTCTTCTGAGGTAAAGGACTCCAGTGGTTTCTTCCCCTACCTCAAATTACAAAAGCAGACTGAGTTCTTCTCTGGGAAGTGGTCAGTAGCAAGCTTCGATACTCCTCCTTTATAGGCTCCAAGAAACAATTTGCAAGAAACTTACTTCTTCATCTGCAGAGGCTTGAATTATTTATCACCTGAGAGCCAAACCATTGACTCATCGGTTTGATCTGAACATTCTAGAGAGATTAAATTCTGAAACTCTTTCTGAATTCCTACAGGATACTTTTAAAACTATGTTCTCAATTTTAAAATGCACAATGCTTATGATACACAGAAAAGTAACTGCTGCTTGTACATGTTTCAAATTAGTAACTCCTTGTTAATATTTCTTGAGGATTTTTAATCAAGAAACATTAATTGAAACTCCATCATTTGAATTAAGCTATAGTTCACCCCCTCTCCTCACTGTCCACAATGCTGGCTGCTTGCATTCAATGCCTGAAGTTCTCCGCTCTCCTTTCCCGGCCTCATCAACTGCTGCTGTCTGTGCAGGAAAAAATGCTGCACTAAGGTTTCTATGAAAAAGTTTGCAGGAAGCTTTCACACTGGTACATAATGGAGAAGAGTATGAGAAATTCTTTAAGAAACACCAGAAGTTCCGATGCAGAACTTCATTTATAAATGGCTTTGGAGTTACCAAAAAAGTAAAAACAAAAACGTTTGGTACAACAAATGCTCCCAGGGCCAACTAACTGGATCCCCTCACTCTCTGTTATTGAGAAATCAAATTCAGTCCAGGGACATGGTTGATTTTCCCCAGATAATACAACTAGTATGAAGCAGAAGCTAGATGCAGTTTGAGTTCTTAATCTCCAGATCTCTTGCTGTTTCTTCCTTCCTTTTTATTTCATACATAAATCCTGCCCTGGGGTTAAATTATTTTGAATACATTTTATCATAGTAGTTGAACACTATACATTTTCAATAAAAATAATGGAAAGCAATTTGATAGTCTAAATCTTGGTAAATTAAATAGAAAACTATACTTATGCTAAAGAAGAAAAAGCTAATTAGAAGATCTGTTGTCTCTATTTAGAGGAGGAGAAAGATGAGTTTCTCTGTGTGCTGTAAAGAGGATTTATCTCTGCTTATAAGAACCAACTGGAGTGTTCACCCTGTGCTTCATGGACAGAACTCAATGACTTCACGTTATTTGCTCCTCTGTTGTAACAGTCTCCAGCCTGGCTCCTTGTTCACTTGTGTCCGTGGTGGTTTCTCTCCCCCCTAACCTTCCCACTGCAGTTCCTTGAGGTTACAAGGTGAACCTTTAATTATATTGTTTATCCAAGGATATCCATGCTGGGGCTTCTTGCCTACCAAGCAGTTGGTAGATGTGTGTTGAATTCAACTCAAATGAATGATACTAGAAATGACTATTTTGTCGTTGCTTGTTATAAAAAGAAAAAATGAAGGTAAAAGAGTCATAAAACAAATAAACAAAACAAAGAAGTGAGAAGAATCCAGAAAAGAGAAGAAAAGAAGACACAGACCAAGGAGAAGGAAGAAGTAGAAAAGGAAGGAAAAGAAAAAGTATAACAGGAGAATGAGGTTACTAGCACCAAAGGCATATTTATTTTCTATGAGATCCCCGTCTATCATTCCTTGCCCTTTTTATATACTGAAACACAGAGATTGGGTTTACCGCAGGAAACTAACTAAAAGAAAAGCAGCATCCAACTTCCCTTCTAATATATTTTGTAAATCTGACACTTTATTTGAGGAATAAAAGGGTTGAGTCAAAGTTAAATTAATTTCACTCTACACTAACACCTTTACAATAAAACTATTAAAACCACAATATTTAAATTTGTATACTATTTCCTTATTTTTAAGTGTCTATTCAATAGGTGCCTATTTTACCTTTACTGTCTTATTCATAACCTTGTCTGATTAGACCTCATTTGGAACATGGTACTCCTAAGACTGGGTAGGAACATTTGACAAGTTACATCCAAAGAGGACAGTTACACGTCTCCAGAGAGACACCCTAGTTGTTTAGCAGGCTCCTTGGTGAAGAAATATCTGGTTTATTAACAAGATATTATTTAACAAGATTAAATTAGCACATGCCACCTTGGTAGGTCTGAGAACTAGTGCTTATCATGTTCCTTAGGCCTCCGAGAAATCAAACCCAACTGGTGTCAACCTAGTGCAAGAGAAGTAGGGGAACAGGGACGATGCCACCCAGAGGCCCACCAAAACAGAAAAGAATGGCTGGAAGTCAGCTGTATGAAGATTTGGAATTTTCTAATCTATCTGAGTTTATTTTATCTAAAGGAACGTAGTGATGTGTTTTGATTGTAGTGATGAATATATTATAAAGTTAATATAAGCCAATCATCTAATTTGCCTAGCTTCTAAGAAATCAAAAAAGTCTTTATGTATAGGGATGCAGAAAAATTACTTGTTAGCATTCACAAAAATATTGTCACAATTACTTACACAGCTACATTTCCTATTATTAATCTTTTTGCATATTGTTCTTTAAGGTTCTAAAAGCACATAATTTCTCACATATTTTTTCTCTATAAGGCACTGTAAGTTTTGGGCTTCCACTAATCACCCCAGTACCTCTCTGAGTCCCCAATTCTCAGACCATTCTTCAGTGATGAATAAATCAGGATTCTAGAAAACTGCAGCTGCTATTCTTGTCAACAACAGTGAACACTCTCAGTTAAATGCTGAATATTCACTTATTCACTGATCCAGGAGAGGGCAAAGATCTTGGCCATTCCTTCTCAGACTTTAATAAATGTAAGACACCAGGGGTACTCATTAAGAAATACAGATTCCTGCTCCTCATTCTAACTTACCAGATATGGTATTTGACCTTTTAAATGAAATGAATCTTATGAATCCTATGTCAAAGCACTTGAGGACAAGCATAAGTGACGCTGACTTGGGAAGCTAAAAGTATTTTTAACCACCAGCCCACTGAGAACCAAAACTCCTGCCTGTGAGGATGATGAATTTAAAGGTTGAGTTGTAAGCATTTGATCTTTGAATCTCAAATAAACTTTGTTAATGAAGGGAAGACAGAGAAGAGACAGCAGTCGAGACCCTCTCCTCAGCCTCTGTTACATCCAGCACTGTAGGTTGTTAGTGCCACCCTCCGTTATGTGCCATATTAACATTCAGGCTGCACATAGATAAGAAATTGTGATCACACAGATTTAGGGCTAAGATGCACTGGGGATCAGATTTAGGTCCATGCTAGCAAAACTGAGAGCATTGTGGCCAAGAAGTCTGGATTTAAAACTATTAAATAGCAAATAGAGAGAAAGGAATCCGTCAAAGCCTGTGGGTGGAGTGATGCCAAGCTCCTGACCAAGCCATGGGGAAGTGATGGGGAGAGAGGCAGAGAGGGATTGGCTTGGCTGCTGTGTCAGTTGGACATTCCATTCAACTGCCCCCAGCAAGCGTTCTTGCCCACTGAGCGTGCCCAGTTTGTGTGACTGACTTTTACCAAATAGAACAATCAACCAGATCACCTAAAGGCTTTACCAACATCAGGCCAGGAAAGTAACCACCAAAAACCATTCCCAAATTTCTGATCAATGGACCCAAGCTTAGGGAGAGAAACTCCTTTGGTCTCCAACAATGGTTTAAGTCCTAATCTTTAATTTCTTCCTTCTCAAACACTCTGGTCTCCTCCAAAAGGACAATACTTGATGAGATGCAGCCATTTTGTTGGACAGCAGAAGCTCAGACGCAAGGAAATGTCTTGGTGGTAGAGTACAGCATTGTTCTCCTCAGCAGCGAACCGTCCCTGAAAGCTTCCAGATCACTGTGCCAATCAAGTGAAGGAGGGACTTTCCTTTAGGGAACCCTATGAGAAACTTGCCAGATTGCTTCTTCGATTTTTTTTTTTAAGCCTTTTTCTTTCTGATACTTAATTGCTATCTCTCAGAAAGCCTAAAATAGCCAAGACAACTCACAGCATGGAAGACTCTACAGGTAAGCATCACTGGATCTTAAGAACAAGGGCTCTACGGTGTTTTGAGGCTGAGGTAACTATAGGTGTTTGTCAGGTCTAGGGGTTGGTGTGACATCAATTTCTCCAACTGTGGACTGCAAAGATTTTATGGAATAGTCTGCTAAAGAAGGCTTCTTTCCTCAGCTCTGCTTTGGTTTCACAATACTAAAATCCTGTTCATTATGAAAGAGAAATGATAGACTGAAAGCCTGAGACATGATTGCGGTTTACTTGTTTAAAATTTTATAATCTGCCTAAAGAGAAAGTGGCTAATTATCCAAGAAAGTGAGTTTCTTGTTTATTTTTGAACATTAGAAAATTCCTTACAAATGTTTTCTCCAATTTTTAAGTATGGCTGTCTTCCCACTTGCCAAAAAAGACTGTATTAATAGGGTGTGTTGTCGGATTTGGAGACTCGTGGGAAATCTTTACCTCCAAAAGCTTCCTTCTAGCAACCTCCCATGTGGCTTGAAATTGCTCAGTTCTTTTGACTCCATTTTCTTAGTTTTCTGGTATCTAATCCAAAAACATGTATTATTAGAAAGTACAAGTCAAAATGGTTAAGTCTTTCTTAGGAAAAAGCAAGGTCTCATAAGCACGGAACCAACAAGAAAGACCTGACAGACACAAAAAAATAGAAAGGAAGAGAGTGTGGGAAAAAAGACCAGGGAAGCATTGATGGAAAAATAGTGGAAGATAAATAACTATGTTTCACCATAGTCTTTGGATGCTCAAGAGTAAGGGATTAGTCAGTGCACACCTGTAATCCCAGCACTTGGGAGGCTGGGGTTCAAGTCCAGCCTGGACTACATAATGAAATTCTACTCAGAAAAGAAAGAAAGAAAGAAAGAAAGAAAGAAAGAAAGAAAGAAAGAAAGAAAGAAAGAAAGAAAAAAAGAAAGCTAAGAGTAAGGGTATTCAGCCACTGACTCTTACAGCCAGCTCTCACTAGAGAGGATTATATATAAGGCAATGCCCACTTGATTGGAGGGATATATTGGAATCTAGCAATTTTTGCCATCAAAAAGCAAGTGATCAAGGAGAGAAAGGATCAGGAGTGGGGCCAGAGAGGAAGGGAACTATGCATGACCACTGCAAAGTAATTAGCAGGAGGGCATTTTTTATGGATATCTTAATTCTTCCTTTTCCATGCATTTTAGAAATGTTTGGAGATATTAATCTCACTCTGGGGATGCTGAATAAAGAAGATGTTATCAGCAAGGTAGGATAAATATGGAAAACTGGGGCTGGGGATTTAGCTCAGCGGCAAAGCGCCTGCCTGGCAAGTGCAAGGTCGTGAGTTCGGTTCCCGGTACCAGAGAAAAACCAACCAACAAACAAACAAACAAACAAAAATATGGAAAACTACCATTGCCATTCCACTTTCCTAGTCCAGTGACTGCAACATGTCGTACACATTCTTGTTTGCCTCAACCGTCTCCTATTTCTCCTGCTTCTTACATGACATTAGGTTTTTCAGAAAATTCCGTTGTAAAATGTAGTGGAAGTGACAATGGTGCTGAACAATCACAGTGTCCACTTCTAGCAAATGATGCTTTTGATCATGACCCTAAACACAAAGATGTGGAAGGAGGGAGATGTCAGACTTACAGCCATTTGGGTTAGAGTCTCCTCTTTTGTTATTTAGGGTTCCTATGAAAATCCTTAAACATTTCCTATGTTCACCCATAATGTTATTTCACTAAAATATTCTCTGAGAATTGAAGGCTTTTCAGACTTCAGAAAACAAAATAAGTACCTTTCATTGAATGCTTATCTAGGAAAGGGAGTGCTGAATGTTTTCAAACAATGGTGCATTGCATAATAGCCTCTCCTTGCAACAGCTCGGTGAGGTCAGTACTGCTATTTCCAGCTGACAGCTGAAAATGAAGCACAGAGAAGTTGTATGGCTTCCCCAAACAGGAGCAGCAGGGCTAAATTAAAACACAAGATGATCTAACCCCAACTAATGTTCCTAATGACTATTCACTGTTGCCCCCTTCTGAAAGGTGGAGCCTTTACTGTGTCTCTTAATTCAGTGGTTGTCAACCCTGACCGGTTGTCGCAATCCCTTAGAGAGATTCAGGGAAACACCAACTGCCAGGTCTCAGTGACAGGGATTCTGGGTGACCAATCTGTGATAAGCCTGGACATCACAGCTCACAGAAATGATCCACATATTTAGGTACAGTTGGCAACTATTATATTAATCTCTTAGTAAGAATTAACTTTCCCATACAGCAGTATTTCTCAAACATTGAGAAGTACTTGGGGAGTAATCTCTGGACTCCAGAAATACTGAAGGAAAATTTCTAAAGAAGTGACTAAAGCATATGTATTATGAACACACACCTACCGGTTATTTTTGTAGGGGGCCAGGTTAAGGAATGTGAATAGCTAAAACAATGAAGAGATTAAGATGTCCGTGGAGATGCAAACTGTTAGGTACAAAGTCAGCGTCACCAGCTTATACCACATTAAGCTCTCTGTGACTCACTTTCTTCATCTATAAAGGACGTATATTAATGGCAGCTAATGCACAAGCTTCTTGTAGCATGAATGAGACATTTCAGGTACAGGGCCTGGCTCGGTTCCCGGAACCTGGTAAAGGGCCTCATCATTGTCAGCCTTGCTGAGAAAACAGGCTTAGAAGGTAGAGAATAGATAAGGGTTAAGGGAAAAACTCTGAGCCAATTAGGCAAGCTCTGAAAGTGCTTATAAGGAAGAAAACAATGGCAAACTATTCCTTAGTTTCAAATTTTCCAAGGACGAAGGAGTAGTGGAAAGAAAGCTATTTCATACTTTAAACACTAGTACCATGCCCAGAGGTACATGTTTGAGGCTGCAGGCAGTTCAGAATGTGGGTATTTCTTTCATCTTGCAGAGGACATGTAACCCCCTCATTCAGAGGCACCCACTCAGGTGGTCTGGTGAAGCCTGGTTCCTGGAGCTGCTTCTCCATCAAAACAAAATTCACAACCTTCTCTCAGCAAAGCATGAATGAAAGAAGGACCTGTATCTCTCCCTGGAATCCTGTTTCACAGCGTAGCAGCCTCTTTGGGATCGTATTGTGCTTTCTAGTGCCACTCTCACTCCCTGGTAGTAAGAGAAACCATTAGGGTGACAGACATTTCCGTTCCCCAAAGAGCTCTGCACCAGCGACTTCGGAATGATTTCGATGTGGCAGCCTGTCCCTGGTTCAGTAGGATCTCGTCATAGAGATGCAACAAGTTAAAATCGTTATGAGAATTCATTGTTCTCTACACATTAAGGTTTTGTCTCTTACAAACATATATTATATTCAAGAAACTTGAATTAAATATATTGCTTAGCTTGTGCTATTTATTTGGACTTTACTCAGTTTCTTCATCTTTGCAACCCAAAAACTTGTGTCTGTCTTATACGTTCACAGGAAGACATTTACAGTCATCTCACTTCAGTGATTCAGAACTCTGACATTTTGGATGATGCAATTGTCCAACGCCTTATTTATTACACTTCTAAGGATATGAGAGATGAAAATGTAAGTTTGGGTTTTGGTGCCAAATCAGCATGGACCCAGCAACAGGGTCTATGTGACCCTGTAGAGTAACATCACCCACCCTCCCTTTAGATGAGCATGTTTATTCAGAGGTATCTGTTAAAATATCAGAGCTATCTGCTGACAGAGCACGTCATTAGAACCACTTTCTTGGGTCTCATGACTTCTTTTTCTTTCTATGCCTCCGTACCTTGTACTGTCTGACCTTTTCCAAATCTTAACTCAGTGGTTTATTCCACTCTATACTGGGAGCCCTTTGATGCTTTTCCAAGTGCAGGTTTTTTAGTATTTTTTTTACTAAAATACTCTTTTATACTAAAATACTCTTTATACTAAAGTACTAAAGTACTAAGTTTTATGCTAAAATACTATAATAGTAAATTTATAACAACCCTATTAAAACTACTTTTAAATGTATTAAAATTGCCTCTGCTTTTCTAGCTGACAGCTACATAAAAATCTTTTACCATGGATTTATTTATAACAGCCTGTTTCTGCCCTATCCCAAATCCAGAGGAACTGATAATATTATGTAGACTTTTTCCTCTCTGTTGACCTACTCTGCTCTTCCTCCAGTGGTTAATAGCTTCCTTTTTTTCTCAGATTCCCAGAGAACTCAGAATGCTGGCTGGTGAGGTTTTGGTGTCTCTGGCTGCACATGACTTCAATTCTGTGATGTACGAAGTACAAAGTCACTTCCGGATCCTGGAGCTACCAAATGAATTCATTGTGCTTTCTCTGGCTGAACTGGCAACAAGTTGTGGTATAAAGGAAATGTTGTCCATGTTTCCCCTGGGAAACATCCACCCCTCATTGCCTAAAACACAGATAGGAGCAGATGGCAGAGGGGAAAATAACTTTGTCTACGTTGAGCTAAAGAATATTAACAGAGGGATGTGGACAACCACTTATGAACCATTTATGAACAAGATGAGCCTGCTGCCCCGCCATTAGTCCAGACTACACTGAATTTGGTCTGTCTCCCACCCTCACCTTCCTCTGCACCTGGCTTTGCACTTGCAGAAGCACATTTTCCACAAGGCATATTCTGCAAACCACTGAATACTTACCTGAAGAAATGGTTTCCCACCACTTGTTTCTACACTACTTTAATAGTAGTATATTATTGAGCAACTGCTACATTGCTGAGCCTTGAGTATAGGGCAAGCTTGGGTGAGAGAGGTTGGAATTATGAAATAATTACCCAAGTAAACAATTGCCACTAAACAGGTACAGGTGGCTGTATAGCCAGTACCTTCTCTCAAACTAATCATTCCCTGGCATTAAGGTGGGAGAAAGGGGATAGAAAATACCTCCCTACTGCGCCTCACCTGCCTCTTCCATGGAACCATGGCATGTTTATAGTAGGTGCAAGGAAATAAAAAATATCACAGAATTCCCAGGGGAAAAATTAATCCCTTTTTCCTCTCCCCTCCTCCCCTTCCCTCCTTCCCTCTCCTCTTCTTCACTGCAGTGTCCCAGAGCATCCCTTTCATGATGATGACCCTGCTCACCATGCAAACCATGCTCAGGCTGGCGGAAGATGACAAGATGAAACAGACGTTCTGTATTGGTGGGTGTCACTGTGAGTCCCTCTTTGCTTAAGAGGAGACCATGAAGTCTTGCAGATTACTTGCTTTTTCCCTTTTTATTTCAATCTTGCCTTTTCTAATAATAATAGCTACCATTTACTGGGCGCCTATCACACAGAAGGCGCTCTGCAGGGAGTGACCTCCTCAGCCCTCACAACAATTCTGCAAGGTAAGTACTGTCACAGGTAAGTACAGTCTTTTCAAGGTGAGCACAGTCTTACAGATGAAAACCTGTGTCATGAAAATTAATCACTTTTCCCACAATGGTGACACAGTCAGTGGCACATTCAGGTGGCATTCAAACACAGGCCTGCACAATGAGGACTGCCCAGGTTACTCTTTCTACTGCCTTAAATGGCCTCCACTCCCACTAGCCTGCTCCTTATATTAGATAGATAGCACTTTCTCTGCAGTGACTATGGAGGTTTATTAGCTCTTAACAGTAAGTTCAATTCTGACATGTGATCATAACACAGTGTATAATAAAGAAAAGTAAACAAAGTAATCAAAATAGGAGCAATCATGAAATCAAGAAGGCTAGGCAAGCAAACTATGGTAATCAATTCCCTCTACCCCAAATGGAATGCACCTGCAGGAAATTCCTAGGGAGATACATGTGTGGCGCAGAGACAGCCTTCTTGAATGGGTCCAGGAACCTGAAGTCTTATCTTGTGCCCCAGTGACTTCTCCCAGTTGCCTCTAAAAACATCAGAGGTAATTGTTAGGATCCCTTCACATCTGATAGGCCTTTGCACTACTATTTCATAACATTTAAAGACTGCACTGTAAGAAATATCTTCTTTACCTTCAACAAAGCACCTTTTTTTCTATTTTGCATATTTCCTCTCGTTCTGCCCTCAGTTCAGGTTAATTTTCATGTACTGAGAACTTGTTATGTGTCTGAAACTGCTCTGAGTACTTAAGATTATTTCAATTAACATTTGTAAGTGGGTATCGCTTCTTGGCCTTTTAGCTAAGATCAAGTGCACGTGAGTAATATCTCCCCCTATTTTATAGATAAGAAAATTGGGACTTAGAAAGTTAAACAATCTATCAGACAACTAGACTATAGCAGAGCTAAGTAAGTCAACTGTGACAATCTGATTCAAGGACTTGTACAATTCTGCTAGATTTCTTTTGCCTGTATCAGTGGTAGTGAACGCCTGTCATGCATGCTGCGACAAGCTGCTTGTGTTGTGTTGAAAGTTCTAAAATGGTTGGCATCGCTGGTCTATGTTTCACTTTGCAGTATTTTTATTATCTCTACTTACTCATCACAGGTAACATTGCGTTCTTGCAAGTAAACTTTGAGCCTCTCTCCAATTGTGTATAGAGTATCTCTTTTGTAAATTTTATTTTAAAGGAAAAAGGATAGAAACAAAATAACAAAAACAAACACAAAACAAAACAACACAAAAACAATAAAAACAATATAGAATTTCAAAACAAGATGGTAGGAAATTAACAATGGTTGTTGTATTACTTATTGTTATCTTCAAATTAGTTGCTCAGATTACCAGATGTAGGTATGCAAGACTGATCAAACAATTCAACATTAACTGTTCCTTTCAATAAACCAATAAAATTTAGTAGCACAATTATCCTAGCTATCTTGGAATGGTAAAAAAAAAGCAGCATCACTTAATGGTTTGATTTTGTATTTTAACAACTTGGCTGAACACTTGGTAGATGTTTATTCAGTAGAGCTGTAAGACTGTATAGCTATATAGAAGCTATGATACAGTTGCTAATTGACAGTATTCTCTTTTCACATAATTTTATGTTTTCAACCTTTATATTTTTCTCAGCCTATGACTGTATTTTTCTTAAATGCAGCCCTTGAGAAATTCAGCAAAGCCATTTACAAGTATGTCAACCACTGGAGAGATTTCCCCTACCCCAAATTGGATGCCAACCGACTCTCTGACAAAATCTTCATGCTATTCCGGTACATAATGGAGAAATGGGCTCCCACAGCCTCGCACGAGAATGTGAGTGTAGACTCAGGATGCCCAGCTGGATCTCCCTCTGTGCTGGTTGCATCCTGTTTACTCCGAGTTTAAATGGCATCACATTTGTGTCTCTGTGAGAAATGTAACACTTAACCACCTTCTCTCACTTTTTTTTCTCCTCTTGAAGTTATTAAGATATTCATGTTTTTAAGCAGCTTAGGGTGCTCTAACTATTAGCAATCCATTTGTTTCTTTTTGTGACATGACAATCTGTTCATTTCTTTTGGACATTGTTGGTTACTTTTTGATGGTTTTCAAATCTTCCAGTTTTTCCATCTATTGCAAATCACCATTCATTCTTTCAGCTGGTATTTATTGAATCCCCTCGGCATGCTAGATACCACTCCATGTGCTGTGGATATGGCAAGGATTAAACAAAGTAAAATCCCACTCTTACAAAACTGATATTTCAGTGTGTGAACGGAACAAATAGGTAAAATGCCAAGGATGTTTGTAACTTTATCTCTTGCATCATAGCCTATATTTAAGCTGAGTCACTAGCTGGAAAAAACAAGTAACAGAATTTCTGATGTTTATGACTATGATATTTAAACAAAATAATATCTAAAGAATGTACTAGGCTGTGTCAAAATGCTGCAGTGCCTGATAGAGAAGAGCTTACAAAGTGCATTCACATACATAGTGCCATGCTTATCTTGTTGGATTGCTATTTTTAAACCAGTATAAATTATATTATGGTTATGTCATTATATGATTATATCATCAAAATTTTAACATTACATTAATTTTATGGTTCACTTTCTTTTCTATACTTTAAGCAATTAAGGTATTTTTTTCATCCTTTGACTCTCAGTCTATGAATTTCCTTTTGACTTAAATATGTTTCTTGTATACAGCATACTGTTGACTTTTGTTTCTCAATCCACTCTGCCAGTCTGCTTCTTTTGATTGGTGAACTGAGACCATTTACATTAGTGATTATAACTGATATGTGTTGGCTTATCTTTGTCATGTTATTTACTTGCTGTTGGTTTCCTACTTCTACTTTCTGTTTAATTGCTTGTTCTGCTTGGTGGTTCCTTTGTACTGTTGTTCTTGAAATTGTGGTCAATTTTAGCTCTTTCTAGAATGTCTTTCAGTACTCTTTGTAGGGTTGGTTTGGTACTCATGAAGTTCTTCAATTGTTCATTGTCATGGAAATATTTATTTCTCCATTAAGTTTGAAGGATAGTTTTGCAGGACACATCAATCTGGGTTGGAAGTTGTTTTGTTTTAGGACCTGGAATACTTCACTCCAAGCTCTTCTTGATTTAATGGTTTGTGGTGAGAAATCTGCTGTGATTCTGATGGGATTTCCTCTATAGGTGATCTGTTTCTTTTCTCTAACAGCTTTTAATATTCTCTTCTTTTGCTGGATTTCTGGTATCATGATTATTATATGTCTCCCCGCCTTTTGGTCAAGATTAAGTGTAGTATCTTTTCTTATCAGTAGATTTCAAGAAGCAAAATAAGATCTTCAGAGTCCATTGTTACTGGACTCAGGCAGAAAGCTTGCAGTGTGTCTGTTACACAGAAATAGGTGATAGAAGAACCACCTAACACATGGTCTGACACATGATCTTGAGTAGAATAAATGTTTATTGGTATTAACAGCTGAATTTTAGGATAATCTGTTCTATAGTAAAATATAACCAATACAAAAATAAGCATGCACTATTAGCAAAAAAAGTATAGAATCATATATTAAAGAATTATGTCATTTTTTTAAAAAAGTGCTTTAAAAAGGTAGAAAAGAATAAGTCAAATAAATGAAAATAATTACAATACACTAGATAGTTATTATCCACAGGTCCTTGCAGATATTATGCTTTCTTCTTTCTAATGTTTGTGATAGTTAAATGTTTATAAACAGTAATTATTACACTTGTATGTTATACTGTGGAAGTTGTTCATCTGCAGTTTCAGATGGAAGCAGCACTGCAGGGGCTGAGGGGTAAGGGAGGTGAGAAGTGGGCATAGAACATGTGTGCCACTCCTTCAGAAAGATTTCCTCCAAGAAAAAGGAAAGAAACAGAATCCAACGGGGATAGCACTGCAGTGGAGGGGTCAAGGTGATGTAGGGCCACCAAATATTTTTAAATATGTATGAATGTTTTATTTCCTTAAGCTATTGAAAGAAAATGACTACTAGAGAGAGTTACAGAAATAGGAGAGAAGAGCAAATATTGAAATACTGACTGATACATCAATGATCTTTGTTTGGGCATTTTTAAAGGTTTTTCAGAATCTCCTCTTGCCTAAAGGCAGTGAGTAAAGTTTTTGAGGGGACCCAATACTCCTGGTATTCTGAAAAATGTTTCAAAAGCACAGCAAAGTAATAGAAATGGTGCATGTTGGCTTCCTCTACAGACACTGGCCCTGGTGAAGGCCCATGGACCCACAGTGAGCCTGCTACTGCACCGGAAGGACTTTTGCGAATTTGCCCTGAACCAGGTACCCTGGCTCCTCAACCAGTATAGTGGCAAAGAGATTGATTTCCACATCACTCAGGTAAGAGCCGCCCCTTAAAGGAACCTTATTAGAGCATGGGTCTGCAGCTCTTTGAGGATAAGAATCTAGAAAAGGATTAAGAATGTTCATTCCAAGCTAGGGAAGCTCTGAATAGCACAGAGTGTTTGAAGAAAATGTATAACTGCGGGGAAAGTATGGGTTTATTCTCACAAAATGTAATTACTTCCCTTCCATTCCTGTGCTGCTGTTTCACCTGCAGCCCCACTGACCTCTGAGCTCTTCCATTTCAGAGTGTAAAGCAGATACTGACCGCAACAGTCCTTTATGACATTGACCTTCCTAAGGCACTGAAAAAATCCATCTTTGTCAGTTTGCTCCACCAGGTAAGAAGATCATGCTATCAAATCTGATTGTGTGATTTTTTTTAACCCATTTTATGTTTTTAACATCTGCCACCTGGCTTTTCCTCCCTATTCAGATCTGCAGAGGTCCAGAGCCTCCTTTAGAAAATGAAATCGAAGTTTCAAGTTGCTACCTCATTTTAGGTAGGACCCATCATCCAAAGGGTATTAATAAAATTGTCTCCCAAGTGATGAAGACAGCAATGATAAAGGATATCCAAACTATGTTTACTTTCACACACACACGCACACACACGCACACATACACATGTACACATGCACACATGCACAGCTTTTCCTCAGCTCACGGTACTGTATACTGACCCTCTCTCCGCAAGTTTCCAGGAGAAACATAGGTAGCGTAACCAGTCACGCTCGGGTGCCCACATCTGGAGGCCAGGGGTTGGGGGAGATGTCCAGGGAGATACAATGTTACCTCTCAAACCAGAAGCATGCCAGGAAAACCAGCATGACTTACTAGCCCTGAGGAGAGGAAATTCTTTTTCCCTTGGCATTTGAGATTATACAAAACTGTCAAATCCAAAATCATCCTTTTTTATTCTCCTTGATCATCCCTTTTTATTCAACTTTTTACTCAACCCTTTTAGCCCTCAGTTGTCCCTCCTCCCCCTTTCCTCCTCCCTGTCTCCCTGCCTGTCTCCCCTTTCTGCCTTTCCGTGCACTGCAGCCTGTCCATCCGCTGTTTGGAATGCCTGACGCAGGCTGTAACAGTAGATACGAAGGTCTTGGGATCAAGATCCAAAGCTACACTCCCACGTGGCCCCAGGAGAGGAGGAAAAGCAGCCCTTTAATACCTAACATACCTCTTCCCTCTTCTAGTACATCACTTCTGCTACACTGCACACCTTCCCACTATGCTCCTCTCCTTGCTAATTAGCCCCTCTGCCTCTAGACTACTTTCCTCTTATTTCCTTCTCAGCCTAATTAACTAAATCACTTTGCATCCAGCAGCTTCCAGCCAGGCATTTCCTCACTCTTCCCTGATCTTACTCCAGCAGCCCTCTAGCTTCACAACTAGGAAGCATCTGCCACCTGACTTTTCCTCCCTGGAAAATCTCTGCTTCATCTTCACACATTGCCCTTTCCATGCCTCTGTCTGTGGCTTCTTTTCTTATAAGGACACAGGTTATATTGAGCAAGAGCCCACTCTGGTGACTTTCTCTTGATTGTATCTGCAAGGACCTTAATTTCCAGATAAGCCCACATTCACAAGTACAAACAGAAGTGGGCCTAGGTACAGAAATTAAGCAAATTAGTAAGCAAATTAATTCTGTGATACTGAGGAAGTATCATAAAATCAAGTTACCAGCTCGAGAGTGATTTTGACAATTCTCATAATGAATTCCCTTCTTATTCACAAGTATTTTTACCTAAGATGAAAATGAGTTCTTATGACTTTAGTATTTCTTAAACTTGCAGCCCATTCAAATCCTGCGGAACTGGTGGAATTTTTTGATGAGCAAATAAGAAGTAACAATGAAGCCATTCGAGTGAAAATATTGACATTGTTAAGATCAGCAATCAATGCTGAGGGTGAGCAGTGGGAACAAGCCAGAGGGGTTTATTTCACATCAACAAGTGAACTGAAGTGTGTGCATGTGCTAATGTTACATCTTGTGTAATCTCATATGCAAGTGAAAATGTTTTCTTAGTCTTTTCCAATGTATTCCTTTTAAACAGGCATTTTCAATTATCTCTTTTCTTTCATGATATTTATGGATACATTTTAAGAATAAATAGAGTTTTGGGGAACCAAATTTAGAAGATCCAACATATTGGGCAGTGGCCCATAATAAACAGAGGGTAGATGAGAGAAGTGTAGAATTCTTTGGAGACTGTCACACTAAGGAAAGAGCAGAATGTAATGAATCACTATATTTCATTTATTCCAAGAAGCATGTATTTCATAATATTGAATGAATCTTTCAATTAATAGCATCTTCAATTATAATTGATCATTAATGATTCACCATAAAGTTGATATCTTAGATTCAGTAAAATATGAGGATTGATTTTTACAACATGATATATTTTTAAATAAGCAGATAAATAGGAAGTAGTACTGTAAAATTAGAGCTGATCTATCAGGCATGATATATTGACTCCATAGTAGAATCTAACATTTTGAATAAGATAAAACAAATGTAATATGAAACAAACATCCTTGAAGAGCAGAGAAAGAAGATAGGAAAAAAATTTGGATTGTGTAAGATACTAAACACAAAAATTTTTATGTAACGAAATGCTAGTGGTTTTTCACCGTTCTTAAAACATGTTGTATCCACACTGGTCCAACCTCACAATTTCTCCCTTTGCCTTTCAGAACCCAAGCTGAGGAATCACATCATTTCAATTGAAAAAACAGTCAAAGTTATCATGAGTGACCTCAGCCCAAAAGTAAGAGAATTAACAGGAACTTTTATTTGGTTAGTGGCAGTTTTAGAAATCAAGGAAATGATTCTGATTCTGCAAGGATCTACTATGAGACTGCTTTATAAAGGGATCAATAATGAATTTCATTTCCAAGGAACTTGATCCCAAAACAGATAAACCAATCAAGATAGAAGCTAAGGGCTTCCTCCTAGAAAGACTTTTGCCCAGAATAGCACTATGTCAAGGCTCTTCAGATCATTTAAAAATTAAATGTTTGAAAATGCTCCCCCTACTTCCAAAACACAGATGAAGGGAGGGAGAGAATGGAGAAGGGAAAGGGATGGAGAAAAAAGCATTGAAAGGGGGGAAATGATGAATATCCATCTTTAGCAAATGAGAAAGTAATTGAGAATTGGAAGGACCAGAGGTGGAGGGGAAGGGTAGGAGATAAAAAACAAAATCAAACAAACAAAAAAGAATTAATGATAATTATAATAATTATGTACTATAAACATGTATTAGTAAAATTTTAAAATTAAGCATTAATTTTAAATTTTATATGTCTTCCTTCCCCAAAATAATAACCTCTGAATCTTGTTACCCTAGATTTCTGGTTGTTAACCAGAAAGCAAGTCCTGAACATAGTGGACAGCTCAATATTTTCTGATTGGTTGATTAATGTATTTTTATGTTAGAAAATATAGAACTTAGCCAGGGATGGTAGCACACACCTTTAATTCCAGCACACAGAAGGCAGAGACGGGAAGATTGCCATGCTTTAGAGGCCAGCCTGACCAAATAGCAATACTTGGTCTCAAAAAACAAAAGAAGAAAGGATAGGACAGGAAAGGACAGGACAGAAAAGGACAGGACAGGACAGGAAAGGACAAGACAGGAAAGGACAGGACAGGAAAGGACAGGACAGGGCAGGAAAAGAAAGGAAAGGAAAGGAAAGGAAAGGAAAGGAAAGGAAAGGAAAGGAAAGGAAAGGAAAGGAAAGGGAGGAGAAAGGGGAAGAAAGGAGAAAGGAGAAAGGGAAAGGGGGAAGTGGAAAGGGAAGGAAGAACTTATGCAGTGAAAACTCAAAAAAATTTGCACTATAATTTTTATGAAATCCACATAAAATCCTTTGCAGAAACCTATAAAGAGAACATTCCTCTAAGTAGCTTTTGTCTCCAATGGTTATAGTTAAGGTAAAAGGAACTTTGCAATAAATAACAATGGAATAACTGTACATATATTCAGACCTGACCCAGTAAAGACCAAGCCAATAGAAGAATGACGACCTATAGTCCCAGCACCCTAGGAGGCTGAGATAGGGGGATCACAAATTCAAGCCTACCCTGGGCTATTTAGTGACTTAGCAAGACCATGACTTCAAATTTTTTAAAACATAAAAGAAAAGAAGGACTGGGGTGGGAGGCAGCTCAGTGTGAAGGCCTTGGGTTCCATCCCAGTACCACAAAATAAAGAAGGAGGAGGAAACAGAGGGAAAACAGAGAAGGGGGAAAGTCGTTGTGTTGTTGTTGTTCAGAATAGAAGAGCACAGCACTCTAGGGAAGAGGGCAGCCACCTTACCAGGCAAAGAGAGAGAAGCTATACAAGATATGTTGAAAAATGTACTGAATATTTTTTTTTAATGATTACAGTAAAAAACACATAGCCATTAATTTCCATATGGTCCATTCTTTGAACACACTTATCCCATCATCAGTGCTACTTTCTGAGGCAGTTCTGGAAGACCTTTCATGAGTGTCTTTAGTTGATTGTGATGGCTGTCTTGATATTCTAAGTGAATTCAAAATGTTTACTTTCATGGTTGTTTTGACTTTGGGGAAGAGTCAGCTGGCACACAGTGACAGGTCTGGCCAAGACGGTGGGTGAGAACACGTCATCCTGTTTTCACAAAACTGTCTTTATGGCAGTGGCAGTGGCAGCAGCACTCACTGTTTTGTTTTTAATCACACCTCACTAAGGCACTAAGCAGAACTTCCAGAACTGCTTCAGAAAGTGGCAAGAACAATGGGATAATAGTTTTCAAAGGGAGGGGAGTAGTTTGAGAAAGATTAATGGCAATGTGTCTTCACTGTAATTTTTTTTTATTTAAGCATTTGCCAAATATTTTGATCTCCCCTTTTACTTTACCTTCCTAACTTAGGTAAACTACTCAGAGCCTTTATGCTTTGGCCACCACACAGCCATGCTTCCCTTTTCAAAATTATTGTTTACTTTTTGCTATATGATAAAAGACCCACTCACTAAAAGGTTGGGTCTTAGCTTTCTGTCCTCCAGGGAAGCTATCTAAAAAAACAAATTTAAATCAGCATTAAAAATATTATAATACAAGACTTGGGGATTTAGCTCAGTGGCACAGGACTTGCCTGGCAAGTGCAAGGTCATGAGTTTGATTCCTGGTACCGGAAAAAAAAAAAAAAAAAAAAAAGAAAAAAAAATATTATAATACATAAGGCCAGGGATATAGCTCAGGGCACAATCTCCTGCCTTATAAGCATGAGGTCCTGAGAATGACTCCCAGTACCCAAAACAAAAATATAACACAAGCACACAGCATGTCTCTCTAATTCATAGTCAGTAATATTTCATAATTTATAATTTTCAGAATTTAGATATTACTGTGCTAGTAGCCCAGAATCAAAACTCATTGCTATTTTTACCAAAATAAGGCATACTCCACTTTATGCAGCAGAAGTAGAGACTGGAGGCAGCTTTAAAATATAGATGATTCCATATAGGTTCTACCACTAAATGAGCTGATACAAAATTTAAGAAACAAAAATTCTAGTTTTTAGAGATGTTTGGATTTCAAAATTGTGAATAAGCAACTATGGATCTATAGTTCAATCTTTCCTGAGTACTTTTTAACGTGCAGCAGTGTTTTACCAAAGTGACCAATATATCATACTATATAGCACAAAAGGTATATTTTGGGAGGTAAGTAAAAAGATTTTGGTTAAAGAGAGCATCTCCAGGAAGTGTGAAGTCAGGAAGTGTGAGAGCAGGAAGTGTGAAGTCACTTCCTGCTCATCTATTTATTGTAACTTTATTCAGTCTGTACTCCCACCTTTTAAACCTTCATCACAGTTATGAAATAGGAAAAGGTAAATTTCTATGCTGCCACATAAAATGTTGCTATTGCGTTGCTCTTGCTGTAGGTAAGGATTTCCACCCTTCTCCTCATCCAAACCATGTGTGAAAAGTCCTACATCGAAGCGCGGGAAGGATGGCCCTTGATTGATTACGTCTTCGCTCAGTTTGCAGCATCCAGCAGGAAACTGGTACAAAGAGAGGCCACAGTTACAGTGTTGAGCGTGGCACTGCAACAAGTGCAGTTGACTCAACTGCGCGTTAAAAAACGACGGAGCTCACCCGGGTGTGGTAACAGATGCCTGTAACCCCAGCGCTCTGGGTGGCGAGGCTGATGATTGCATGTTCGAGCTCAGCCTGGGCAATTTAGCAACCTAGCAACACTCTATCTCAAAATCAAAATAAATTTAAAAGGGCTGGGGGTGTAGCTCAGTGAGAAGGTCCTGATTTCATTTTCCAGTACTGCAAAACAAAAGGTGGAGGAAGGACGAGAGGAGAGGAGCGGAGAGGATCAGAGGGGAAGAGAGGGAGAGGGGAAAGAAAGAGAAAACTCAAACAGATTTTAGAAACAACTGATTTCAGAATTATATTTCAATCTATTTTTGCTGAAGATTTTTCTCAGCCTCCAGTTCTCTTAGTTCCTTTTCACCAATATCCTACAATAAACACAAAGTAGGTCAAATCACCATTTTCTCTGGAGAGAGAACCTGCCTTCCAAAGTCTTAGGGTAGGGATACTTTACACAGGTGCAGAGACAGTGGATGGTTTTACAGAACACAAAAGACACCATACCCACTGCACTGGCATCTGATCCACTTGGGTTGCTACAGCAAAGACCATAAACCCTAAGGACCTATAAACATGCATTTATTAGTAAGAATTCCGAGGCTGAGAAGTCAGGGTCTGGTGAGGGCATGCTCCCTCACAGACGGGGTCTCCTCAAGTGCTCTCACACACGGCGGAGAGCTATCTGGTTCTCTGAAGTTCCTTCCACACAGGCAGTGATCCCACACTGAAGGGAGGGCTCTGCCCTTTTGCCCCAGTCACCTCCCAGAGGTTCTACTTCCTAATACCATCACCTTAGAGGTCAGGATTCAACCTACGAATTTGGGGGCGATATGATTGTCCATACTACAACTTCCTGTAGATGAAAACAATGTGCATAAGACCTCAGCCACCTTAGTAAGTTACCAAAACTGAAATTACAGTCTACTCTACTAAGAAGCAATACTTGGCAAATTTTAGTCTGGAAGAAAATGGCAAAGACCTGGAAGAGAGAGAAAATTTGCAACTCAAAGATCCTCACCACTTTTCCTTTTCTCTTTCATCCAGTGAAATATTTTCCAACCCATCCCTCTAAGGGGCCCTTTCTTTTTTATTATTTTAAAGAGAAAAACAATGAAAGCAATGATACAGAATTTCAAAGGAGGATAGTAGGAAATTAACAATGGTTAACATATTCTACATTGCTATTTTCAAAGTAGTTACTCAAGGTACAATAGATATTGTGAAAGGAAAATAAACTGCTCAAAAGGAAAGAACACCTTGGATGAGCAAAAAGAGAAAGGACAGAAGGAAAAAGTATGTGTATATGTATACACAGGATAGCTAAGATAATTGTACTACTGATTTCTATTGCTTTATTGAAAGGAACATTTAATGTTTAATTGTTTCATCAATTTTACATGCCTATATTTGTTTATCTGAGTAATGAATTTGAAGATAACAATATTTAATACAACAACGGTTGTTAGTTTCCTATCACCTTGTCTGAAATTCTGCATTGCCTTTATTTTTGTGTCTTGTTTTGTTTATATCTATGTGTTTGTTAATATATCTTCATTCTTTTATCTTTAAAATAAAAATAAAAACATTTAACAAGACAAAGCAGATGCTCAGATTACAAAATATAGGTATGGAAAAATGATCAAACAATGTAAGCACAACCCATTTTTTCAATGAACTAATAGAAATTAGTGTAATTATTTTAGCTGTCTTTTAGATAGATACATTGATGATGGATAGGTAGATAGATAAATAAATAGATAAATTTTTCTTTTCCCTTCCTTCTTTTCTTTCTCCCATGCCAAGTGTTCTTTCCTTTGGAGCAGTTTCTTTCTCTTTCCAAATATCTATTGTACATTTTGGATCTCGTTTATTTTTTCAGTTTCTTGCACTAGGGAGACAATACAATGTTTATATATGTGAGTCTGATTTATTTCATATTTATAAGTATGATCTCTAATTGCATCCATTTACCTATGGAAACCTCAATTTGTCCTTCTCTATAGCTGACTAGTACTCCACTGTATAAAAATACCTTATCTTTTTTACCAATTCCTCGGTTGATGGGCTTTTGGGTTGTTTCCAAGATTTATCTATTACAAATTGTGTTGCTATAAACATATGTGCACGTATATCGCTGTGGTGCAATATTTTTAATTCTTCTGGGAAAATACCCAGAAGGGGAATAGAAGAGCTGAGTCAAATGGGACCTCTAATCCTAGTTTTTTGAGAAATCTGCACACTGATTTCCACAGTGGTTGCACCTGTCTACACTTCCACCAACAGCAGAGAACAGTTCCTTTTTCCCCATAGCCCTTCCAGCATTTGTTATTGGTTAATTTCTTGATGGCAGCCATTCTTCTGGGGTGCGATGGAGACTCATTGTTGTCTTAATTTGCATTTCTTAAAAGACCAATGATGGTGAACATTTTTTCATGCATTTATTTGCCATTTGTATTTGTTCATATGAGAAGTGTATAGTCATCTCACACACCCATTTATGGATTGGATCTTTGAATTTGGAGGGTCTGGGTTTTTTTCAATTTTTTATATTTTATAGATAGAAATCCTTTGTCTGAGGGACAGTTGGCTAAAATTTTTTTCTGACTCTGTAGGTTTTCTTTTTACTCCCTTGGTGATTTCTTTCGATGTGCAAAAACTTTATAATAAGATGAGATCCTAGTTGTTAATTCTTTGAAATATTTCCTCTGCAGTTTGGTTTTTGTTCATGAACTCTTTGCCTACCCCATGTCTTCAAGGTTTCTACCTACTTTGTCTTTCAGTAGATTTAGTGTTTCTGTTTTAATAGTTAGATCTTTAATCCATTTTTACTTTAGTGCATGTTGATAGACGTGGGGCTAGTTTTAGTCTTCAGCATATGGAAAGCCAATTTTTCCAGCACCATTTATTAAACAGGCTGTCTTCCAGTGAACATGTTTGACAAGGGGCCTTTTTAAATAGGAATTTTATTTAGGAGACCAAGATCCCTAGATACTGTGAGCCCTTTCACTTGAGAGATGACACTCTCCACTCTTGAGTCTGAGCACAGATCCAAATAAGGTTAGAGAAACTAACATTAGAGATTATTATCACCTGTTTCATCTTTCTTAAAGGAGAAACCAGTGAAAAGTAACTCCCCAGAAAATGAGATAGGAGAGAAATCTGTTCAAGAAACAAGCCTTGAGGTCTTAAAAACCCTGGACCCACTGGTGATCGGAATGCCTCAGGTAAGGATTCTTTCATCACAGCTCATATTTACTTTGATCTCCTGCCTAAAGCTCTGCCCACTCAGGTGTAAAGACAAAAGTTTATTCTGCATGTATCATCAGCTTTTTGTTCTCTGTCTTGAGGAAGTGTGTCATGATGTCCAGGATCCAGTACACAGTAGTTTCTCAGAAACAGATGTTAAATTAATTAATTTGATGATTAAGATAAGTAACACAAACTATTTATATCTGGGAAGTACATAACAATTTATAAACACCTTAATATATTATTTTTCTTCTTCCTTTAATCTATCTAAAAATATCATTGAGTAGTAAGTGGTGAGTATAATGTAATTAATCCAAAACTTTCCCTATTCATCTGGAAAGGCATTAAAAACACTCATGCTGAAGACTCACTGGACCCCTAATTAATCTGAACCTCAAGAGGAGGAACCTTGGAATCCATACTTACTTTTCTTAAACAGAATAGCCTGAGCAATGATTTTAGTGGCCAGAAGTCATGGCATGTTCAGGAGACAATCAACAGCCACTCAATATAAGTGGATCAAATGCTTCATCTATTATAGTACATGATTCTTGAATTATCTGAATATTTATTTCAAATGCAGATTTCAGGGCCACATACTCAACCCATTGAATCAGCATGTCCAAACAGGAGGCGCACGAGTCTACCACCAAATCCCACATGTCTGATGCCTACTGAAGATTGAAACCTTCTGATCCAGAAGTAAAATTAGAGGCAAACTCTCAAGGACCTGCAGTGCTAAACTTTGTGGTTAAGGAGCCAATGAAAATGTTAAGAAAGGACTAAACACTGAAAATGACAATGGTAGAAGATTGTGGTCTGACATACAGCTAAACTAAGAGGAAAGAGACGTGCATCAAGTTAGACACAGACACTGCAGCAGGGTCAGGATGTTAGGAGTGAAACAAAGGGCATGACAGGTTTTACTGTGAAAAGGACTCTGCTTGGTGATTAAATACAAATGACAGAGAAAGGCGAAGAAGTCTAAGTTGACACCAAGACTTCAACATCAAGGTTTCCCACAAGGGAACATTCTGACTACACAAACTACAGACAGTCCACACCTCCAGAAGCAGAAACACAGAATCCTGCCCGCCCACTCACAGTCTTCTTCCTGTCATTTTCCGGGGGGCAGTCCCACTTCAACCTTGGCTCTTCACATAATCTGTGGAGCATTTTCAGTTGTCACACTGACAAAAGGAATACCAGAACTTATTGAATGAACCTCGGAGATGGTAAATTTCCAACAGTGTCTGGAACTATCTCTTGCAGTGAAAAAAATTGTCTTGCCTCAAATTCCAGGAACAAACCCCAGGGAGAAACTGACCAGCGGTTACCTGGAATTGAATGTGCTATGCAAAGATTTTATTTAATTATTTTATTTTGATTTAGAGACAAATTATAACAATGAGAAAAAAAGAGTTTCTAAATCAGAAACATGTAGAGAAGCTTAGGGAGATGTCCTGGAAAACAGTGAGTAATTCTTGTAACTTGCCTATGTTTCCCACAGGTACTATGGCCAAGAATCCTTACTTTTGTAGTACCCGAAGAATATACAGGAACTCTGGACTACCTACTTAATATTATCAGAATCCTGATTATGGCAGAAGAGAGGAAAAAGCATAATGCCCCAGAGTCCACAGCCCTTGTCGTCTCTCCAGGAACTGGTTCGTACATTCATAAACAAAGCAATGCTTTCCTATTACAATTACAAAAGTCCCGTTTCCAGAAAGTCTACCATGCTTTGATCTTACACCTAACTCCAGTCTGCATTTTCCAGCCCCTACGGTGATGATGAAAGCTGTTTTCTCTTTTTAGGGAAACTCCCTTCACCACAGCAGCTACTGGCCAGACTTCTGGTGAGTTACAAAGAACCAGTGTAGGATAAATTTTAGTTGAAATGGATAATTCAGTTCTAAAGAAAATGTTAATAAAACTTGCATAAATACTCCAAGCCAAAAGAAAGACTAAAACAGCATCATAATTTTTCTGCTGTACTAATGACAGTCTTGAATATTCTAGCAAAATTATCTTCTCTTTTTGAAATACTTACTAAATATTATAATTTTAAAGTAAGTACAGACTGAATATCATTCTTAGGTACCATTTTGGAATTTTTAGTATCCTAACAAATTCCACATTGACTATGTGCATTTTTCTTTTGTCTTTTCTTTCTTTCTTTCTTTCTTTCACCCTTCCTTTCTTCTTTCTTTCTTTCTTTCTTTCTTTCTTTCTTTCTTTCTTTCTTTCTTTCTTTCCTTAATTTTCCTTTGGCCACACTATCATTTCATCAAGCCCTATTCTTCCACATACATTTATTAGTAGATATATCTAAGGGTTAAGGCTTTTTCCACTTATTTTTTGTTGGTTGTTTCCATGTGTTTTTTTCACTTTTGAGGGGTAAAAACTGGGAAGACTGTCCAAGTATTAACTTTGTTGCAATGGTTTATTAAAGGGTTATCCAATTTAGGAATCCAGAGCAATGATGGAAAAAAAAAAGAAGAAGAAGAAGAAGAAGAGAGGTGGGTCTTTTAAATACCGTTAAAATTGTTATTATTATTAATCTTTTTTCTCTTCCATTCTTCAGGTCATATCTATTCTTGCCAGTTTAGGGAAGTTATGTGGGGCCAGCGCAATAGGACTTTTGAAGATAGTGCCTGAGATGATTCACCCAAAATTGATAGACCTGTGGAAAACGCGCATACCTGAGCTCCTGCAGTCTATGGAAGGTACAAAGGAGTGGAGTCAGGTTTTCCAGCCCCTACAGTGATGATGAAAATTGTTTTCTTTTTATCCAAGGAGGCAAGCAAATAAGGATTTTTCTGTATAACACCATTATTATTCATTTTAGATCATTCAAACTGTAAACTTGGTATACTAGGTTTTCTTGATTACTTATATTCTATCTTTCTCTCAATACTCGTGGTGGGAAATGGTTTGCAAGAATTTCTATTTTTGCTACGATCTTTTTATATATAAGAGAAACTTTTTGGAAATTGTACTAAGAGATCACTACTCATTTATACTAAAGCACTAAAATATGGTATTTCATTACATATTTCTGAAATTAACAACAACAAAAAGAAAAACTAAATTTTTGCCATGCACTTAAAATGCTGTCTCTATCTGACAAGCACTTAAAAATTGCCAGTATAATAAATTTCACCTCAAATATCTACTCTAAGCAAGCAGATGTCTTGAAATGGAACTCCAACATCCACTGGGGACCTAATAAGTGAGAATTTGAATCTTGGTTTATTTGTAGTTACCGTATCAATTTTCATCTCTAGGAAAGAATGCTAGTACGGTGCTGTGGGAAACCATGCTGCTTCAGGTAAGTGTGCCTTCTAGGTGCATCGTGATGATGCATGGGAAACAAGGCAAAGCTGCCACTCTTGACAACTAGATTAACAACACAAGAAGTAGGTTCCAAAGCCCGGTGAACAATACTTGCTTTACTTGAGAAAAGGACTAGAATGTTGGAAGTGATTTTGTAAAAGGTAATGCTCTTCTCAAGAAAAAAGACAACAGGGCCATGCTTTTTAAATCACATGAACTGTTATCTTCGGTCTTCTCTCTCACACAGACTTTTTCACCTTTACAACTCAGCAAGGTTAGAGGCAGTGCCAAATCCCAGAAATGGTACATTGCAGGCAGGAGGCAATAAAAGATTTCAACTTCAGGAAAGGACATGTTAAGAAGTTCATGAACAGGGAGCTTTTAATAGGGCAGGAGGTTTTCAGCGTATAAACCATCTACATAGGACATTGTTATGGCTTCTTGAAAATGTTAACTTTCAGAGACTTTCCCATAGCATTCCCCCTCCTCTGTTCACCACCTCTTGCAAAAACAAAGTTACTGAGAACTATCATGTTCGTAGGGGCTTCCAAGAGTGATTCTTATCCACTATAAGGGCCAAAAATGACTATTCTACCAGGCTGGAACTGATCCTAAGATCCACCTCTTCTCTTTCTTCTCTGATATTTCCGTCTTTCTCTCAAAATTCCTGGTCTATTCTCCCCAGCTGCCATTTTAAAATTGTGCACTTGGAAAGAATTTTGTTTTGTTTTTCTCTAGCAGAAAACCTTTAAAACAGCTTATTTCCCTTTTTCCAGTGTTTACAGTCCTAATTTTTTTTTTCAAAACTGTGTGCATGTGGCCTCATCCCTTAATCTTCCAAGATTTTTTTTTCTTTAAGAGACCCATTGGATAAGCTCTTATTTTAAAAATATATACAAACTTTTTCAGTGGCCTTGACATTAAGTGTCCAAATACTGCTTTTAGAAATTGCAATGGGCTTCGTTCTCCGAAAACACACAAATACCTTTTTCTGTCTTAATTAAAAAGGATTGCTATTAAAGGACTGATTGTGACCTTGACTTAGAACAACTGGTGAAACCAGAACTATTTACTTACTAGTTTGCAGAAATGTGCTGGTACATCTAACTGGTTCTTCAAGATGTTTAGTTCTTCATTTCAAAGCTATCCCATATATGTATTTTAAGTACATAATAAGTGAAATAACATTGACAAATGAAGTTTTTCATGTGTGATACTTAAATTTAAGTTTCAGTTCAGATTAGTTTCTACTAGTTTCTATTTTAAATCTTTTTAATTTTTTCAGCAATTTGTATTTAAGACAGAAAAAGGAAAGTACTTACAGAGCTATCTCTCCATTCTATATCTTTTAATGTTAATGAAAGTTCAGAACGTATCAGAAAATGGTTCTTAAAATAAACTAATATGAAAAGCTCCAAAGTAACCAGTTATTTTATGGTAAAAGCAATAATGTCACATAAAACATATTTATACTTTTGGAGGATAAGGTAGCAAAATCATATAAGAAACTACATTAAACAGACACACTCACATCTAACTTTCACTTCCTACAACAGTTGCTCAAAGAATCTTTGTGGAAGATCAATGACATGGCTTGGACCATTCAACTGAGTCGAGATTTCAACCAGCAGATGAGCAGTTACAGCACCGTCTCCCTTGAGAAGGTTCGTTTTCAGATAAGGAACCATAGCATCTACCTTTTGACACAAAACTCTATCTTGTCTCTATTGTAAACAAAAGGGGTGAGGGATAGAAAAATAGAGGAAAATCCTTTTAAGAATGTTTAGCAAATATTGAATAGTACATTTTTCTCTTATCCTGAAGTTTGTCCAAAACATGGCATACGGCCACATCTTTCTCCAAGTAAACCCGGGACAAGATAGATATGTGACTGATTGAAATTCGCAGGCTCTTTTGTAGAGAAGGAAGGAAAAAGGATATAAGAAGGCAAAGAGCAGGCTCTGCTGCAACACTGGCTTAATGTCAGTTTATGTTTTAATTTGCATTATGCTAGTCTTGTGAGGCCGGCTACCAGAAATAATATACTGCAGTTAACAAAAGCTTAGAAGTGAAAGAATGCTCAAGTCGGATTTCTCTGCACAATTTCTCCTGAGAACATTAATTTTGTTTCTGCTACCCTTTCTTTTGGTTCAATAGACTCCTATCTCATCGAATATGCCCACTCAATAGCTGTAATCCCACAAGCTTTGCAGGATCCTTGAAATGAACCAGCAATTGGCCAGTTTTCTGTCCTACATGTGACAGAGATGGAAATCTGAAATAAAGAGATGCTCCACTAATGTTATACAACTATAAAACATTTGAACATTAGATAACTAAAAAAGTCATAGTCAAAATAGTCTTCTCTTATGGTTTATGTTTGTGTGTCCCCCCAAAGCCTCCTGTGGATATGGGGAAGGCTATTAGAGTTGAATATGGGTGTGAGAGCTACACCCGCCCCGGAGTGGATAGTTTGCATATGTAAGGGAGAGGAAGGAGCTGCTTGAGGCTATTCCTCCCCCATTCAGCCCTGGTGTTTGTGTCCTGGTAGCTGCTTAGCTGTGGCTGCCATCCTGAGATGCAGCCCTCTGCCACGTGCCACTCTGCCTTATGATCTCCCAAGTAAGGATTGAAACTTCCACGAACTGTAAGGGAAATAAACCTTTCCTTCCTTAATTTTGGGCGTCAGGTATTTTGTCCCAGCAGCGAGAAAAAAGTAACCAAGACATCTTCTTTTTCATTCAGTATGTTTATTTGCTAAGCATTTATTACCTACAAGTAGCTATATACTGATAATATTGACTAAGACCTAAGAGTTCAAATTCTGAGCATAGATACAAATAAGAAAATGAAAAATCACAATAGATAATGAAAGATATTATAGTGGTAGGGATCAAGGTGTAGAGGAGTGCAGAAGAAAAGCTGTAGTGGGAGAAAGGGCCTGGAGGAAAGAAGCACTTTGATAAAGAAATGTGATGTATGTGTCTACTAAGCAGATATTAAGTCACCCGTTTCTTCCCCTCAGATGACTTTTTAACCCCTTCCACTTTCCATCAGAATCTTAATTTCTACCCTTTAAAATTCTGTTATTCATCTTTTATTTTCCAGAAATTTCTTTGGAAGGCCCTGGGAACCACTTTAGCATCCTGCCAAGATACAGATTTTGTAAGCTCGCAGATTAAGGAGTATCTGATTGCTCCCAGCCAACTAGGGGACCAAAGACAGGTGGGACCCCTTGCTCCCAATTTCCTGTTATGATGATGACTATTAATACCACCCATAACACCTGTGACAAACCTTAGCTTATGAGAATTACCCATTAATAGATTCAGAATAGTCCAACAAAAATTTCATAGAAATAATGAGGTTTCTGTACATTAATATCAGTATTTCATTTTTTTAAATTTTATTTTATGCAAAAAAGGTAAAACAAAATTTAATAACAAAATAATAGAAGAATAATAATAGTTAATACATTGCCTGTTGCTATCTTTAAAGTAGTTGCTCAGAATACAAGATATGGACATCAAAATTTCTCCAATTGCTATTAGTATAAATCTTCCTTTCTATGAACTAAGGGACACTAATAGTATAACTGACTTGCGTTTTTCCCTTTTCTCTTCTGTCCTTTCCCCTTTTACCCATCTTAGTTGCTTTTTCTTTTTGAACAATTTCTTCCCATTTGAAAATATTTATTGTATATTTTCTTCTTTGTATTATTTTAAAGAGAAAAGAAAGAAAACAAAATAAAAACAAAGACACAAATAAATAAACAAAACAACATAAAAACAATAAAAATGGCAGAATTTCAAGACAAGGGGAGAGGAAATTAACAATGCTTGTTGTTCTGCACATTGTTATCTTCAAAGTAGTTCTTCAGATAACCAGATCTAGGCACATAAGATTGATCAAACAATTAAACATTAACTGTTCTTTTCAATAAATCAATAGAGCTTAGCAGTATATTTACCTTAGCTATCTTGTGTTACTGTACATTTTAGACCTTACATACACTTTCAGTTTCTCACAACAAGGAAAAAATACAATGTTCATACATGTGAGTCTGATTTATTTTACTTATGAGTATGGTCTCAACTTGCATCCATTTACCTATAAAAGTTTCAAGTTTATCTTTATTTATGGCTCAATGGTACTCCATTGTATAAAAATATCATATATTTTTTATTCATTCCTGAGATGATAGGCATTTGGGTTGTTTCCAAGATTTAGCTATGACAAATTGTGCAGCTATAATCATGAATGCATATATATTATCATGGCATAATGTTTTTAACTCTTCTGGGAAGACACACAGATGAGGAATAGCTAGGTCAAATGGGACCTCTAGTTCTTGTTTTTGAGGAATCTCCACACTGATTTCCACAGTGGCTGTGGAAATCACAGCCTACATTCCCACCAGCAGTAGAGCAGGGTACCTTTTTCCCCACAGCCCCGCCAGCATTTGTTATTGATTTCTTGATGCTAGCCATTCTTTCTGGAATGAGATGGAATCTCAGTGTTGTTTTAATTTGAATTTCTCAAATGCACAATGATGTTGAACATTTCCTCATGTATTTACTTGCCATTTGTATTTCTTCATCTGAGAAGTGTGTATTCATCGTACATGCCCATTTTTTATTGGGTTTGGATTGGGGGTGTCTGATTTTTTTCAATTTTTTTAAGGAACTTTTTATTTTGAAGAGAAAAGAACAAAAATAAAATAATAAAAACAAAAACAATGAAGAGATATAGAATTTAAAAACGATAAGAAATTAACAGTGGTTGCTGTATTACATATTATTATCTTCAAAGGGTTGCTCAGATTACCAGATATAGGTATGTAAGATTGATCAAACAATTAAACATTAACTGCTTCTCCCAATAAATCAATACAAATTAGTAGTACAATTATCTTGCATATATATTTTTTCCCTGCTTTCTTTCTTTCTTTTCTCCTTTCCCTCATCCCAGTTGTTCCTTCCTATTGAGCAGATTCTTTCTCTTTCACAGTATCTGTTGTACCTTTCAGATTGTATTTACCCTTTCAAGTTCTTACACTAGGGAGACAATATGATGTTTACACATGTGGGTCTGATTTATTTCACTTATGAGTATGGTCTCTAGTTGCATTCATTTACCTATAAATCTTCCAGTTTATCTTTCTTTACAGCTGAGTAGTACTCCATTGTATAAAAATACCACATCTTTTTTTATCCATTCCTCAGTTAATGGGCATTTAGGTTGTTTCCAAGAGTTAGCTATGACAAATTGTTTTGCTACGAACATGGGTGCACATATATCGCTGTGGTATGATGTTTTTAATATTTCTGGGAAAATACCCAGAAGGGGAATAGCTGGGTTAAGTGAGACCTCTAATCCTAGTTTTGTGAGGAATCTCCACACTGATTTCTACAATGGTTGCACCAGTCTACACTACCACCAGCAGTGAAGAAGTGTTCTTTTTTCTGCACAGTCTCTCCAGCATTTGTTATTGGTTAGCTTCTTGAGCACAGCCATACTTTCTGGAGTGATATGGAAACTCCGTGTTGTTTTAATTTGCATTTCTGAAATGACAAATGATGTTGAACATCTTTTCATATATTTATTTGCCATTAGTATTTCTTCATCTAAGAAGTGTATGTTCATCTTAGTTGCTCATTTTTTATTGGATCTTTGAATTTTGGGGGCCTGATTTTTTTTTTAATTCTTTATATGTTCTAGGTAGACAGTCTTTGTCTGTTGAACAGTTGGCTAAAAATTTTATCCCCATTAGTGGGTTTTCTTTTTACTCTGTGGGTGATATCCTTTGATGGGCAAAAACTTCAATAGGATGAGATGCCAGTTGTTGATTCTTTGAAGTATTTCCCCGTGCTGTTCAGTTTTTGTTCATGGATTCTCTGTCTATCCCTATGTCTTCAAGATTTCTACCTACTTTCTCTTCCAATAGATTTAGTGTTTTTGTTTTAATATTTAGATCTTTTACCATTTTGACTTTAGTGCATGGTGATAGACATGGGTCTAGTTTTAGTCTTTGGCACATAGAAAGCCAGTTTCCCCAGCACCATTTATTAAAGAGGCCATCTTTCTTCCAGTGAACATGTTTGGCCCTTTTGTCAAAAATAAGGTGGCCAAGTGTGTTTGTAGTTGTGTCTGCATCCTGTACTCTGTTCCACTGATCCTCAGGTCTGATTTTTTGCCAATACCATAGTAGCTTTGTAGTATAATTTCAAGGCAGAGATTGTGAAGCTTCCTGTTTTGTCTTTGTTGCCCAGAAAAGCCTTTGCCATTCTAAGCCTCTTCTGGTTCCAAATGAATTTCAGGAATGTTTTCTGTAGTTCTGTGAGGTATTCTAATGATATTTTAATTGAGATTGCATTAAATCTGTACAACAATTTTGGGAGTATGGTCATTTTCACTATGTTGGTTCTTCCTATCTATGAGCAAGGGATATCTTTCTACTTTCTGATATCCTCTTGGATCCTTTTTTTCAGAGAATTGTAATTTTCAATATGTAGATATTTTACTTTCTTTGTTAGACTGACTCCTAAGTATTTCATTTTTTTGTGAAGGGTGTGATCTCCCTAACTTCTCTCTTGTTGTTTGTGTACAAGAATGCTATTGTTTTTGAGTGTTGACTTTGTAACCAGCTACACAACTGAATTTGGTTATTAAATCTAAAAGTCATTTGGTGGAGTTTTTGGTGTCTTCTGTGCAATGTATCATGTCCTCTGCAAATAATGATAGTTTCACTTCTTCCTTTCCTATCCTTGTTCCCTTTTATTTCTCTCTCTTGTCTAATTGCTCTTGCTAATGTTTCCAGACCTGATATCAGTATTTCATTTTAACCAAGGTTTGGAAATATTGAAAAAAAGATTTCAAACATTTTTGTTTGGTTGGTTGGGTTTTTTGTTTGTTTTTTATTTTAAAAATAAAAGGAGGAAAACATTAACAGACAACATTTTACAAAATAGCAAAAGAATAGTACAGACAATACAGAGTTACAAACAAAGTGGTAGGAAATTAACAATGCTTGTTGCATTACATATTGACATTTAACAAGATCATCTTTGATATATTTTCATGTTGGCTTCATAACCGAGAGCATAATCATGCCCATCAAACTCACTGAATTTACAAGCTGATGAAAACGTCAAAGATCATTATTTTTTCAGCTTAGAGAGAATGTGAGTACAACCTGGAGTGCTTTGTGAAGCGTGTTCACTCATTCCCTATCAAGTATGGGCTGTAGACCATGCATAACTATGTAGAAAGAAAAGGGGGCTGTACTAAAAATAAGCAAGCCAAAATAATCCCTACAGTTAATAGAGACCACTAGAATTTAAAATAAGATCTTATAGTATGTTTTATCTCTCCTCAGAAAATCTGCAGTGTTCCTGGTTCTTTCTCCCATACTCAATAGGAAAAATGACCAGACTTTAATTCTGAAAGTACTCTGTGTTGTTGTTTCTTTTTGTCTTCTGCAGATATTCTAATCATTTATTGCTCTTGGTACTAGGTCTAACATCCTTTCCTCATCTTAGTTCCCCTTGCAGTTCTGCTATTTCTGAAGTTCTGCCCCTGTAGTTCTTGTTTCCTTATCTGTTTCCTATAGACAAGGAAACAAAGTGAATTTATTTAGATAAAAGTGTCTAGGAAAGCTCTCAGTTAATGCTTGGGGGTTTCACAGAGACTAATGCTGATATCGATGTGAACTTTACTTTGTTTATGTAACTTCACAATCTTGAGTGTCCCCCAAGCTTGAGTCACTTAGGAAATTGACGTCGTGTGAATAAAGCATTGACACATGACTTTGTCATTCTCACTGAGATTAACTGAGTTTCAATCTCTTTTTGTTGTTGTTGTTTTTGGGTTTTTTTTTGTTTTGTTTTGTTTTGTTTTTCTCCGGTACCGGGAGAGTTTCAATCTCTTAAGCATGACTCTGTCTATTACCTAATTTCAGAGTTCCAACTCCAGCATCACAATAGCTAGATTCGGGGCTGGGGATTTAGCTCAGCGGCAAAAG